>NC_092710.1:367074253-367378698 GCF_047496885.1 Scyliorhinus torazame
GTTTCCTGATTCTCCAGGGTGGGCACCAGTGAGTTTCCTGATTCTCCAGGGTGGGCAGCACCGAGTTTCCTGATTCTCCAGGGTGGGCACCAGTGAGTTTCCTGATTCTCCAGGGTGGGTACCAGTGAGTTTCCTGATTCTCCACGGTGGGCACCAGTGAGTTTCCTGATTCTCCAGGGTATGCACCAGTCAGTTTCCTGATTCTCCAGGGTGGTCACCAGTGAGTTTCCTGATTCTCCAGGGTGGGCACCAGTGAGTTTCCTGATTCTCCATGGTCGGCACCAGCGAGTTTCCTGATTCTCCAGGGTGGTCACCAGTGAGTTTCCTGATTCTCCAGGGTGGGCACCAGTGAGTTTCCTGATTCTCCATGGTCGGCACCAGTGAGTTTCCTGATTCTCCAGGGTGGGCACCAGTGAGTTTCCTGATTCTCCAGGGTGGGCACCAGTGAGTTTCCTGATTCTTCAGGGTGCGCACCAGTGAGTTTCCTGATTCTCCAGGGTGGGCACCAGTGAGTTTCTTGATTCTCCAGGATGGGCACCAGTGAGTTTCCTGATTCTCCAGGGTGGGCAGCAGCGAGTTTCCTGATTCTCCAGGGTGGTCATCAGTGATTTTCGTGATTCTCCAGGGTGGGCACCAGTGAGTTTCCTGATTCTCCATGGTCGGCACCAGCGAGTTTCCTGATTCTCCAGGGTGGTCACCAGCGTGTTTCCTGATTATGCATGGTGGGCACCAGTGAGTTTCCTGATTCTCCAGAATGGGCACCAGTGAGTTTCCTGATTCCCCAGGGTGGGCACCAGTGAGTTTCCTGATTCTCCAGGGTGGGCACCAGCGAGTTTCCTGATTCTCCAGGGTGGGCAACAGTGAATTTCCTGATTCTCCAGAATGGGCACCAGTGAATTTCCTGATTCTCCAGGGTGGGCAGCAGTGAGTTTCCTGATTCTCCAGGGTGGGCAGCAGTGAGTTTCCTGATTCTCCAGGATGGGCACCAGTGAGTTTCCTGATTCTCCAGGGTGGGCACCAGTGAGTTTCCTGATTCTCCAGGGTGGGCACCAGTGAGTTTCCTGATTCTCCAGGGCGGGCACCAGTGTGTTTCCTGATTCTCCAGGGTGGGCACCAGTGAGTTTCCTGATTCTCCAGGGTGGGCACCAGTGAGTTTCCTGATTCTCCAGGGTTGGCACCAGTGAGTTTCCTGATTCTCCAGAGTGGGCACCAGTGAGATTCCTGATTCTCCAGGGTGGGCACCAGCTAGTTTCCTGATTCTCCAGGGTGGGCACCAGTGAGTTTCCTGATTCTCCAGGGTGGGCACCAGTGAGTTTCCTGATTCTCCAGGGTTGGCACCAGTGAGTTTCCTGATTCTCCAGAGTGGGCACCAGTGAGTTTCCTGATTCTCCAGGTTGGGCACCAGCTAGTTTCCTGATTCTCCAGGGTGGGCACCAGCGCGTTTCCTGATTCTCCAGGATGGGCAGCAGTGAGTTTCCTGATTCTCCAGGGTGGGCACCAGTGAGTTTCCTGATTCTCCAGGGTGGGCACCAGTGAGTTTCCTGATTCACCAGGGTGGGCACCAGTGAGTTTCCTGATTCTCCAGAATGGGCACCAGCGAGTTTCCTGATTCTCCAGGATGGGCACCAGCGAGTTTCCTGATTCTCCAGCGTGGGCTCCAGTGAGTTTCCTCATTCTCCAGGGTGGGCACCAGTGAGTTTCCTGATTCTCCAGGGTGGGCACCAGTGAGTTTCCTGATTCTCCAGGGTGGGCACCAGTGAGTTTCCTGACTCTCCAGAATGGGTACCAGCGAGTTTCCTGATTCTCCAGGATGGGCACCAGTGAGTTTCCTGATTCTCCAGGGTGGGCACCAGTGAGTTTCCTGATTCTCCAGGGTGGGCACCAGCGAGTTTCCTGATTCTCCAGGGTGGGCACCAGTGAGTTTCCTGATTCTCCAGGGTGGGCAGCACCGAGTTTCCTGATTCTCCAGGGTGGGCACCAGTGAGTTTTCTGATTCTCCAGGGTGGGCACCAGTGAGTTTCCTGATTCTCCAGGGTGGGCACCAGTGAGTTTCCTGCTTCTCCAAGGTGGGCACCAGTGAGTTTCCTGATTCTCCAGGGTGGGCACCAGTGAGTTTCCTGATTCTCCAGGGTGGGCACCAGTGAGTTTCCTGATTCTCCAAGGTGGGCACCAGTGAGTTTCCTGATTCTCCAGGGTGGGCACCAGTGAGTTTCCTGATTCTCCAGGGTTGGCACCAGTGAGTTTCCTGATTCTCCAGAGTGGGCACCAGTGAGATTCCTGATTCTCCAGGGTGGGCACCAGCTAGTTTCCTGATTCTCCAGGGTGGGCACCAGTGAGTTTCCTGATTCTCCAGGGTGGGCACCAGTGAGTTTCCTGATTCTCCAGGGTTGGCACCAGTGAGTTTCCTGATTCTCCAGAGTGGGCACCAGTGAGTTTCCTGATTCTCCAGGGTGGGCACCAGCTAGTTTCCTGATTCTCCAGGGTGGGCACCAGCGAGTTTCCTGATTCTCCAGGATGGGCAGCAGTGAGTTTCCTGATTCTCCAGGGTGGACACCAGTGAGTTTCCTGATTCTCCAGGGTGGGCACCAGTGAGTTTCCTGATTCTCCAGGGTGGTCAACTGTGAGTTTCCTGATTCTCCAGGGTGGGCAGCAATGAGTTTCCTGATTCTCCAGAATGGGCACCAGTGAATTTCCTGATTCTCCAGGGTGGGCACCAGTGAGTTTCCTGATTCTCCAGGGTGGGCACCAGCGAGTTTCCTGATTCTCCAGGATGGGCACCAGTGAGTTTACTGATTTTCCAGGGTGGGCAGCAGTGAGTTTCCTGATTCTCCAGGATGGGCACCAGTGAGTTTCCTGATTCTCCAGGGTGGGCACCAGTGAGTTTCCTGATTCTCCAGGGTGGGCACCAGTGAGTTTCCTGATTCTCCAGGGCGGGCACCAGTGAGTTTCCTGATTCTCCAGGGTGGGCACCAGTGAGTTTCCTGATTCTCCAGGGTGGGCACCAGTGAGTTTCCTGATTCTCCAGGGTGGGCACCAGTGAGTTTCCTGATTCTCCAGAGTGGGCACCAGTGAGTTTCCTGATTCTCCAGGGTGGGCACCAGCTAGTTTCCTGATTCTCCAGGGTGGGCACCAGTGAGTTTCCTGATTCTCCAGGGTGGGCACCAGTGAGTTTCCTGATTCTCCAGGGTTGGCACCAGTGAGTTTCCTGATTCTCCAGGGTGGGCACCAGTGAGTTTCCTGATTCTCCAGGGTGGGCACCAGCTAGTTTCCTGATTCTCCAAGGTGGGCACCAGCGAGTTTCCTGATTCTCCAGGATGGGCAGCAGTGAGTTTCCTGATTCTCCAGGGTGGGCACCAGTGAGTGTCCTGATTCTCCAGGGTGGGCACCAGCGAGTTTCCTGATTCTCCAGGGTGGGCACCAGTGAGTTTCCTGATTCTCCAGGGTGGGCAGCAGTGAGTTTCCTGATTCTCCAGGATGGGCACCAGTGAGTTTCCTGATTCTACAGGGTGGGCACCAGCTAGTTTCCTGATTCTCCAGGGTGGGCACCAGCGAGTTTCCTGATTCTCCAGGATGGGCACCAGTGAGTTTCCTGATTCTCCAGGGTGGGCACCAGTGAGTTTCCTGATTCTCCAGGGTGGGCACCAGTGAGTTTCCTGATTCTCCAGGGTTGGCACCAGTGAGTTTCCTGATTCTCCAGAGTGGGCACCAGTGAGTTTCCTGATTCTCCAGGGTGGGCACCAGCTAGTTTCCTGATTCTCCAGGGTGGGCACCAGTGAGTTTCCTGATTCTCCAGGGTGGGCACCAGTGAGTTTCCTGATTCTCCAGGGTTGGCACCAGTGAGTTTTCTGATTCTCCAGAGTGGGCACCAGTGAGTTTCCTGATTCTCCAGCGTGGGCACCAGCTAGTTTCCTGATTCTCCAGGGTGGGCACCAGCGAGTTTCCTGATTCTCCAGGATGGGCAGCAGTGAGTTTCCTGATTCTCCAGGGTGGGCACCAGTGAGTTTCCTGATTCTCCAGGGTGGGCACCAGCGAGTTTCCTGATTCTCCAGGATGGGCACCAGTGAGTTTACTGATTTTCCAGGGTGGGCAGCAGTGAGTTTCCTGATTCTCCAGGATGGGCACCAGTGAGTTTCCTGATTCTCCAGGGTGGGCACCAGTGAGTTTCCTGATTCTCCAGGGTGGGCACCAGTGAGTTTCCTGATTCTCCAGGGCGGGCACCAGTGAGTTTCCTGATTCTCCAGGGTGGGCACCAGTGAGTTTCCTGATTCTCCAGGGTGGGCACCAGTGAGTTTCCTGATTCTCCAGGGTTGGCACCAGTGAGTTTCCTGATTCTCCAGAGTGGGCACCAGTGAGTTTCCTGATTCTCCAGGGTGGGCACCAGCTAGTTTCCTGATTCTCCAGGGTGGGCACCAGTGAGTTTCCTGATTCTCCAGGGTGGGCACCAGTGAGTTTCCTGATTCTCCAGGGTTGGCACCAGTGAGTTTCCTGATTCTCCAGAGTGGGCACCAGTGAGTTTCCTGATTCTCCAGGGTGGGCACCAGCTAGTTTCCTGATTCTCCAGGGTGGGCACCAGCGAGTTTCCTGATTCTCCAGGATGGGCAGCAGTGAGTTTCCTGATTCTCCAGGGTGGGCACCAGTGAGTTTCCTGATTCTCCAGGGTGGGCACCAGTGAGTTTCCTGATTCACCAGGGTGGGCACCAGTGAGTTTCCTGATTCTCCAGGGTGGGCACCAGCGAGTTTCCTGATTCTCCAGGATGGGCACCAGCGAGTTTCCTGATTCTCCAGCGTGGGCTCCAGTGAGTTTCCTCATTCTCCAGGGTGGGCACCAGTGAGTTTCCTGATTCTCCAGGGTGGGCACCAGTGAGTTTCCTGATTCTCCAGGGTGGGCACCAGTGAGTTTCCTGATTCTCCAGGGTGGGCACCAGCGAGTTTCCTGATTCTCCATGGTGGGCACCAGCGAGTTTCCTGATTCTCCAGGGTGGGCACCAGCGAGTTTCCTGATTCTCCAGGATGGGCACCAGTGAGTTTCTTGATTCTCCAGGGTTGGCACCAGTGAGTTTCCTGATTCTGAAGGGTGGGCACCAGTGAGTTTCCTGATTCTCCAGGGTGGGCACCAGTGAGTTTCCTGATTCTCCCGGGTGGGCACCAGCAAGTTTCCTGATTCTCCAGGGTGGGCAACTGTGGATACGTCCACAGGAAATTCACACTGGCCAAAAAGTATTGGGGGCCTCGCGGCAAGTTCGAGGAAAATGTAACTGGTCTGATTAGTAAGTTTGCGGACGACACATAAGTTGGTGGAATTGCGGATAGCGATGAGGACTGTCAGAGGATACAGCAGGATTTAGATTGTCTGGAGACTTGGGCGGAGAGATGGCAGATGGTGTTTAATCTGGACAAATGTGAGGTAATCCATTTTGGAATGTCTGATGCAGGTAGGGAATATACAGTGAATGGTAGAACCCTCAAGAGTATTGAAAGTCAAAGAGATCTAGGAGTACAGGTCCACAGGTCACTGAAAGGGGCTACACAGGTGGAGAAGGTAGTCAAGAAGGCATACGGCATGCTTGCCTTCATTGGCCGGGGCATTGAGTATAAGAATTGGCAAGTCATGTTGCAGCTGTATAGAACCTTAGTTAGGCCACACTTGGTGTCTAGTGTTCAATTCTGGTCGCCACACTACCAGAAGGATGTGGAGGTTTCAGAGAGGGTGCAGAAGAGATTTACCAGAATGTTGCCTGGTATGGAGGGCATTAGCTATGAGGAGCGATTGAATAAACTCGGTTTGTTCTCACTGGAACGAAGGAGTTGAGGGGCGACCTGATAGAGGTATACAAAATTATGAGGGGCACAGACAGAGTGGATAGTCAGAGGCTTTTTCCCCAGGGTAGAGGGGTCAATTACTCGGGGGCATAGGTTTAAGGTGAGAGGGGCAAGGTTTAGAGTAGATGTACGAGGCAAGTTTTTTACGCAGAGGGTAGTGGGTGCCTGGAACTCGCTACCGGAGGAGGTAGTGGAAGCAGGGACGATAGTGACATTTAAGGGGCATCTTGACAAATATATGAATAGGATGGGAATAGAAGGATACGGACCCAGGAAGTGTAGAAGATTGTAGTTTAGTCGGGCAGTATGGTCGGCACGGGCTTGGAGGGCCGAAGGGCCTGTTCCTGTGCTGTACATTTCTTTGTTCTTTGTTCGCTGTTCAGGTGCAGGGGTAGAGACCACAAACAATATCCTGGCCTTTAGAATTCAAGGCAGACAGTAATAAAACCAAGAAGTTACAGTGAACCTTCCTGAAACACTGGTTTTGTGTCAGCTGCAGTTTTGTGTACATTGTGGACACAATACTTGATGAAGGGCGTGTGATTCTCAGAGACGATGGAGGAGATTCCTGAGAATGAGGAAGGTCAGGCATTGGATCGATTGGAGAGGACGGGACGGTTCTGCTGACACAGGAGAAGATTGAGAGGAGGTTTGAGATAAACATTCAAAACCACGGGATGTGTGGACAGAGTCGAGAGGAAGAAACTATTCCCATTGGTGGGGAGACTCTCATTCCAGAGGAGAACAGACGACGGTGATTATCAAAAATACCAAATGTTAACTCGGAAAATAATCTTTACCCAGCGAGTGGTTAGGATCTGGAATGTTCTCTGAGAGTGTGGGGGAGACACACACATGCTGTACCTGTCCTGGGAGTGTTTGATAGGGACAGTGTAGAGGGAGCGTTACTCTGTATCTAACCCCGTGCTGTACCTGTCCTGGGAGTGTTTGATGAGGACAGTGTAGAGGGAGCTTTACTCTGTATCTAACCCCGTGCTGTACCTGTCCTGGGAGTGTTTGATGGGGACAGTGTAGAGGGAGCTTTACTCTGTATCTAACCCCGTGCTGTCCTTGTCCTGGGAGTGTTTGATGGGGACAGTGTAGAGGGAGCTTTACTCTGCATCTAACCCCGTGCTGTCCTTGTCCTGGGAGTGTTTGATGGGGACAGTGTAGAGGGAGCTTTACTCTGTATCTAACCCTGTGCTGTACCTGTCCTGGGAGTGTTTGATGGGGACAGTGTAGAGGGAGCTTTACTCTGTATCTCACCCCGTGCTGTACCTGTCCTGGGAGTGTTTGATGGGGACAGTGTAGAGGGAGCTTTACTCTGTATCTAACCCTGTGCTGTACCTGTCCTGGGAGTGTTTGATGGGGACAGTGTAGAGGGAGCTTTACTCTGTATCTAACCCCGTGCTGTCCCTGTCCTGGGAGTGTTTGATGGGGACAGTGTAGAGGGAGCTTTACTCTGTACCTAACCCCGTTCTGTATCCATCCTGGGAGTGTTTGATGGGGACAGTGTAGAGGGAGCTTTACTCTGTATCTAACCCCGTGCTGTACCTGTCCTGGGAGATTTTGGACGTTTAATAAAAAATAAATAAAATATCTTTATTGTCACAAGTAGGCTTACATTACCACTGCAGTGAAGCTACTAAACAGAAAGCAAAAAGCCCCTAATCGCCACATTCGGGCGCAATTTTGCTCCCTCTGTAATTATCCTCCGCTCTCTCTCTCTCTGTACTGAAGGCTGAGTTTAAGTTGCGATCTGGGCTTGGTGATGGTGAGCTTGTTTCCGAGTACAACGTGCTGAAAGCTGTTTTTGGATGTGCTTGCACATGTTGTGTAAGTGTGGAGCTGAGGGGATGTGAAAGTGACCCTGTCAGCGTTAGATCCGATGAGTGGGATTTCCAGCCTGGTAACTGGGCCGCTGCTGTGACAATCAGCCTCCAGCTGTGCTGGAGAGACAGGAACAAATAGTCAGGCCCTGACGGAAGTGAGGGAGAAAGACCCGAGTAAACAAGACCGAGGTGGGTAGAGAGAGTGCGAGAGAGACAGGAGGAACGAGAGAGAGGGAGTGACAGATGGAGGTGGAGAGGGGCTGAAGGACTGGACGCGGGACACGCGCACACATGGATTTTCTGTCATGGGCCGTGGACACTGCAGGCTGGGGCAACATTTATTGCCCGTCCCTAATTGCCCATGAGGGGCAGTGAAGTGTCGACCGCATTGCTGTGGGTCTGGAGTCACGTGTAGGCCAGGCCAGGTAAGGACGAGACACTCTTTCCCTAAAGGACATGAGTGAACCAGGTGGGTTTTTACAACGATCGGCAAAGATTTCATGGTCACCACTACTGAGACTAATTTTTAATTCCAGATTTTTTATTAACTGCATTGAAATTCCACCAGCTGCCGTGGTGGAATCTGACCCCATGTCCCAGATCCTCGTCCACTCTACTAGTTACATCCTCAAAGAATTCCAGTAGATTTGTCAAGCATGATTTCCCTTCAGAAATCCATGCTGACTCTGTCCGATCCTGCCACTGGTTTCTGAGTGCTCGGCCATAAAATCTTTAACAATGGATTCTCGAATTTTCCCCGGCACTGACGTCAGTCTTACTGGTCTATAATTCCCTGCGTTTTCTTGACCTCCCTTTTTAAATAGTGGAGTTACATTAGCCACCCTCCAATCTGCAAGAACCGTTCCAGAGTCTATGGAATCCTGGGAGATGACCACCAAAGCAGCCACTATTTCTCGAACCACTTTCTTAAGCACTCTGGGATGCAGATTCTCAGACCCTGGGGATTTATCCGCCGTCAGTCCCATCAGTTTCCCCAACACCATTTCTCTACTAATGTTGATCTCCCTCAGTTCCTCTCAATCACTAAACCCTGCTTTCCCCAACATCGCTAGTATCTGATTGATGTCCTCATTTGCGAAGACAGAACCAAAGTATGTGTTTAGTTGCTCAGCCATTTCTTTATCCCCGATTATATATTCCCCTGTTTCCGACTGACATTTCTCTTCACCAGTCGTTTTCTCTTTGGGTACCAATAGAAACTTTTACAGCCAGTTTTTGGGTGAATTTAATCTCAGACAGAAATGATTAGCCCCCTGAGACAGCAAACTGGGTGTTGGGACACAGAACTGGGTGTCGGGGTACAGCACCGGGTGTTGGGGTACAGCACTGGGTGTTGGGGTACAGCACCGGGTGTTGGGGTACAGCACTGGATGTCGGGGTACAGCACCGGGTGTTGGGGTACAGCACTGGGTGTCGGGGTACAGCACCGGGTGTTGGGGTACAGCACTGGGTGTTGGGACACATAGAACATACATAGAACATAGAAAATACAGCACAGAACAGGCCCTTCGGCCCACGATGTTGTGCCGAACCTTTGTCCTAGATTAATCATAGATTATCATTGAATTTACAGTGCAGAAGGAGGCCATTCGGCCCATCGAGTCTGCATCGGCTCTTGGAAAGAGCACCCCACCCAAACCCAACACCTCCACCCAACACCAAGGGTAATTTGGACATTAAGGGCAATTTATCATTGGCCAATTCACCTAACCCGCACATCTTTGGACTGTGGGAGGAAACCGGAGCACCCGGAGGAAACCCACGCAGACACGGGGAGGACGTGCAGACTCCGCACAGACAGTGACCCAAGCCGGAATCGAACCTGGGACCCTGGAGCTGTGAAGCAATTGTGCTATCCACAATGCTACCGTGCTGCCCTTGAGAACAAATAAATCTACACTATATCATTTTACCGTAATCCATGTACCTATCCAATAGCTGCTTGAAGGTCCCTAATGTTTCCGACTCAACTACTTCCACAGGCAGTGCATTCCATGCCCCCACTACTCTCTGGGTAAAGAACCTACCTCTGATATCCCTCCTATATCTTCCACCTTTCACCTTAAATTTATGTCCCCTTGTAATGGTTTGTTCCACCCGGAGAAAAAGTCTCTGACTGTCTACTCTATCTATTCCCCTGATCATCTTATAAACCTCTATCAAGTCGCCCCTCATCCTTCTCCGTTCTAATGAGAAAAGGCCTAGCACCCTCAACCTTTCCTCGTAAGACCTACTCTCCATTCCAGGCAACACCCTGGTAAATCTTCTTTGCACCTTTTCCAAAGCTTCCACATCCTTCCTAAAATGAGGCGACCAGAACTGTACACAGTACTCCAAATGTGGCCTTACCAAAGTTTTGTACAGCTGCATCATCACCTCACGGCTCTTAAATTCAATCCCTCTGTTAATGAACGCGAGCACACCATAGGCCTTCTTCACAGCTCTATCCACTTGAGTGGCAACTTTCAAAGATGTATGAACATAGACCCCAAGATCTCTCTGCTCCTCCACATTGCCAAGAACTCTACCGTTAACCCTGTATTCCGCATTCATATTTGTCCTTCCAAAATTGACAACCTCACACTTTTCAGGGTTAAACTCCATCTGCCACTTCTCAGCCCAGCTCTGCATCCTATCTATGTCTCTTTGCAGCCGACAACAGCCCTCCTTACTATCCACAACTCCACCAATCTTCGTATCGTCTGCAAATTTACTGACCCACCCTTCAACTCCCTCATCCAAGTCATTAATGAAAATCACAAACAGCAGAGGACCCAGAACTGATCCCTGCGGTACGCCACTGGTAACTGGGATCCAGGCTGAATATTTGCCATCCACCACCACTCTCTGACTTCTATCGGTTAGCCAGTTCGTTATCCAACTGGCCAAATTTCCCACTATCCCATGCCTCCTTACTTTCTGCATAAGCCTACCATGGGGAACTTTATCAAATGCCTTACTAAAATCCATGTACACTACATCCACTGCTTTACCTTCATCCACATGCTTGGTCACCTCCTCAAAGAATTCAATAAGATTTGTAAGGCAAGACCTACCCCTCACAAATCCGTGCTGACTATCCCTAATCAAGCAGTGTCTTTCCAGATGCTCAGAAATCCTATCCTTCAGTACCCTTTCCATTACTTTGCCTACCATCGAAGTAAGACCAACTGGCCTGTAATTCCCAGGGTTATCCCTAGTCCCTTTTTTGAACAGGGGCACGATATTCGCCACTCTCCAATCCCCTGGTACCACCCCTGTTGACAGTGAGGACGAAAAGATAATTGCCAACGGCTCTGCAATTTCATCTCTTGCTTCCCATAGAATCCTTGGATATATCCCGTCAGGCCCGGGGGACTTGTCTATCCTCAAGTTTTTCAAAATGCCCAACACATCTTCCTTCCTAACAAATAATCCCTCGAGCTTACCAATCTGTTTCACACTGTCCTCTCCAACAATATCGCCCCTCTCATTTGTAAATACAGAAGGAAAATACTCGTTCAAGACCTCTCCTATCTCTTCAGACTCAATACACAATCTCCCGCTACTGTCCTTGATCGGACCTACCCTCGCTCTAGTCATTCTCATATTTCTCACATATGTGTAAAAGGCCTTGGGGTTTTCCTTGATCCTACCCGCCAAAGATTGTTCATGCCCTCTCTTAGCTCTCCTAATCCCTTTCTTCAGTTCCCTCCTGGCTATCTTGTATCCCTCCGATGCCCTGTCTGAACCTTGTTTCCTCAGCCTTACATAAGTCACCTTTTTCCTCTTAACAAGACATTCAACCTCTCTTGTCAACCATGGTTCCCTCACTCGACCATCTCTTCCCTGCCTGACAGGGACATACATATCAAGGACACGTAGCACCTGTTCCTTGAACAAGTTCCACATTTCACTTGTGTCCTTCCCTGCCAGCCTATGTTCCCAACTTATGCACTTCAATTCTTGTCTGACAACATCGTATTTACCCTTCCCCCAATTGTAAACCTTGCCCTGTTGCACGTACCTATCCCTCTCCATTACTAACGTGAAAGTCACAGAATTGTGGTCACTATCTCCAAAATGCTCCCCCACTAACAAATCTATCACTTGCCCTGGCTCATTACCCAGTACTAAATCCAATATTGCCCCTCCTCTGGTCGGACAATCTACATACTGTGTTAGAAAAGCTTCCTGGACACACTGCACAAACACCACCCCATCCAAACTATTTGAGTTTCCACTCAATATTTGGGAAGTTAAAGTCGCCCATGACTACTACCCTGTGACTTCTGCACCTTTCCAAAATCTGTTTCCCAATCTGTTCCTCCACATCTCTGCTACTATTGGGGGGCCTATAGAAAACTCCTAACAAGGTGACTGCTCCTTTCCTATTTCTGACTTCAACCCATACTACCTCAATAGGGTGATACTCCTCGAACTGCCTTTCTGCAGCTGTTATACTATCTCTAATTAACAATGCCACGCCCCCCCACCTCTTTTACCACCCTCCCTAATCTTATTGAAACATCTATAACCAGGGACCTCCAACAACCATTTCTGCCCCTCTTCTATCCAAGTTTCCGTGATGGCCACCACATCGTAGTCCCAAGTACCGATCCATGCCTTAAGTTCACCCACCTTATTCCTGATGCTTCTTGCGTTGAAGTATACACACTTCAACCCATCTCCGTGCCTGCAAGTACTCTCCTTTGTCAGTGTTCCCTTCCCCACTGCCTCATTACATGCTTTGGCGTCCTGAATATCGGCTACCTTAGTTGCTGGACTACAAATCCGGTTCCCATTCCCCTGCCAAATTAGTTTAAACCCTCCCGAAGAGTACTAGAAAACCTCCCTCCCAGGATATTGGTGCCCCTCTGGTTCAGATGCAACCCATCCTGCTTGTACAGGTCCCACCTTCCCCAGAATGCGCTCCAATTATCCAAATACCTGAAGCCCTCCCTCCTACACCATTCCTGCAGCCACGTGTTCAACTGCACTCTCTCCCTATTCCTAGCCTCGCTATCACGTGGCACCGGCAACAAACCAGAGATGACAACTCTGTCTGTCCTGGCTTTCAACTTCCAGCCTAACTCCCTAAACTTGTTTATTACCTCCACACCCCTTTTCCTACCTATGTCGTTGGTACCAATGTGCACCACGACTTCTGGCTGCTCCCCCTCCCCCTTAAGGATCCTGAAGACACGATCCGAGACATCCCTGGCCCTGGCACCCGGGAGGCAACATACCTTCCGGGAGTCTCGCTCGCGACCACAGAATCTCCTATCTATTCCCCTAACCATTGAGTCTCCTAACACTATTGCTTTTCTATTCTCCCCCCTTCCCTTCTGAGCCCCAGAGCCAGACTCAGTGCCAGAGACCTGGCCGCTAGGGCCTTCCCCCGGTAGGTCATCCCCCCCAACAGCATCCAAAACGGTATACTTGTTTTGAAGGGGAACGGCCACGAGGGATCCCTGCACTGTCTGCCTGTTTGTTTTTTTCCCCCTGACTGTAACCCAGCTATTCTTGTCCTGTACCTTGGGTGTGGTTACCTCCTTGTAACTCTTCTCAATCACCCCCTCTGCCTCCCGGATGATCCGAAGTTCATCCAGCTTCAGCTCCAGTTCCCTAACACGGTCTTTGAGGAGCTGAAGTTGGGTGCACTTCCCGCAGGTATAGTCAGTGGGGACACTGGTGGTATCCCTCACCACCCACATCCTACAGGAGGAGCATGTAACTGGCCTAGCCTCCATCCCCTCTTACCTGACAGAATATAGCTGCCCTGTGGACTAACTAGATCTCCGCCCTCCGACCCTGCTCCCAGTCAGTTACACTTCCTGTAAACTCCTGGCTCTCTTTGCACTCTTTGCGGAAATGTCGGAAACAAAATGAAAGGAGCACCTTACTCCCTCCTCACCTGACTCCCTCAGTCACCAAACTCTCACTATAGCACTCAAATGCACCAAATTCAGCACTCAGTGCAAAAACACTGAGGGAGTTGGGGTAAAGCACTGGGTGTTGGAGGCACTGGGTGTTGGGATACAGCACCGGGTGTTGGGGTACTGCACTGGGTGTTGGAGAACAGCACTGGGTGTTGGGGTACAGCACTGGGTGTTGGGCTACAGCACTGGGTGTTGGAGACCAGCACTGGGTGTTGGAGAACAGCACTGGGTGTTGCCGTACAGCACTGGGTGTTGGGACACAGAACTGGGTGTTGGCGGTCCAGCACTGGGTGTTGGGGTACAGCACTGTGTGTTGGGGAACAGCACTGGGTGTTGGGGTACAGCACTGGGTGTTGGGGTACAGCACTGGGTGTTGGGGCACAGCACTGGGTGTTGGGGACTGGGTGTTGGGGTACAGCACTGGGTGTTGGGGTACAGCACTGGGTTTTGGGGTACAGCACTCGGTGTTGGGGTCCAGCACTGGGTGTTGGGGTACAGCACTGGGTGTTGGAGAACAGCACTGGGTGTTGGGGTACAGCACTGGGTGTTGGAGAATAGCACTGGGCGTTGGGGTACAGCACTGGGTGTTGGGGTACAGCACTGGGTGTCGGGGTACAGCACTGGGTGTCGGGGTACAGAACTGGGTGTCGGGGTACAGCACTGGGTGTCGGGGTACAGCACTGGGTGTTGGGGTACAGCACTGGGTGTTGGGGTACGGCATTGGGTGTTGGGGACTGGGTGTTGGCGTACAGCACTGGGTGTTGGGGTACAGCACTGGGTGTTGGGGACTGGGTGTTGGGGTACAGCACTGGGTGTTGGGGTACAGCACTGGGTTTTGGGGTACAGCACTGGGTGTTGGGGTACAGCACAGGGTGTTGGGGTACAGCACTGGGAGTTGGGACACAGCACTGGGTGTTGGGGTACAGCACTGGATGTTGGGGTACAGCACTGGGTGTCGGGGTACAGCACTGGGTGTCGGGGTACAGCACTGGGTGTTGGGGTACAGCACTGGTTGTTGGGGTACAGAACTGGGTGTCGGGGTACAGCACTGGGTGTTGGGGTACAGCACTGGGTGTTGGGGTACAGCACTGGGTGTCGGGACACAGCACTGTGTGTTGGGGTACAGCACTGGGTGTTGGGGTACAGCGCTGGGTGTTGGGGTGCAGCACTGGGTGTCGGGGTACAGCACTGGGTGTTGGGGTACAGCACTGGGTGTTCGGGTACAGCACTGGGTGTCTGGGTACAGCACTGGGTGTTGGGGTACAGCACTGGGTGTTGGGATACAGCACTGGGTGTTGGGATGCAGCACTGGGTGTTGGGGTACAGCACTGGGTGTCGGGGTACAGCACTGGGTGTTGGGGTACAGCACTGGGTGTCGGGGTACAGCACTGGATGTTGGGGTACAGCACTGGATGTTGGGGTACAGCACTGGGTGTTGGGATGCAGCACTGGGTGTTGGGGTACAGCACTGGGTGTCGGGGTACAGCACTGGGTGTTGGGGTACAGCACTGGGTGTCGGGAGTCAGCACTGGGTGTTGGAGAACAGCACTGGGTGTTGGGGTACAGCACTGGGTGTCGGGGTACAGAACTGGGTGTTGGGGTTCAGCACTGGGTGTTGGCGTACAGCATTGGGTGTTGGGGTACAGCACTGGGTGTTGGGACACAGCACTGGGTGTTGGGGTACAGCACTGGGTATCGGGACACAGCACTGGGTGTTGGGGTACAGCACTGGGTGTTGGGGTACAGCACTGGGTGTCGGGGTACAGCACTGGGTGTCGGGGTACAGCACTGGGTGTTGGGGAACAGCACTGTGTGTTGGGGTACAGCACTGAGTGTCGCGACACAGCACTGGGTGTCGGGACACAGCACTGGGTGTCGGGACACAGCACTGGGTGTTGGGGTACAGCACTGGGTGTCGGGGTACAGCACTGGGAGTTGGGACACAGCACTGGATGTTGGGGAACAGCACTGGGTGTTGGGACACAGCACTGGGTGTCGGGGTACAGCACTGGGTGTTGGGACACAGCACTGGGTGTCGGGACACAGCACTGGGTGTCGGGTCACAGCACTGGGTGTTGGGGTACAGCACTGGGTGTCGGGGTACAGCACTGGGTGTTGGGGTACAGCACTGGGTGTTGGGGTACAGCACTCGGTGTTGGGGTACAGCACTGGGTGTCGGGGTACAGCACAGGGTGTTGGGACACAGCACTGGGTGTCGGGGTACAGCACAGGGTGATGGGACACAGCACTGGGTGTCGGGGTACAGCACAGGGTGTTGGGGTACAGCACTGGGTGTCGGGGTACAGCACAGGGTGTTGGGACACAGCACTGGGTGTTGGGACACAGCACTGGGTGTCGGGGTACAGCACAGGGTGTTGGGACACAGCACTGGGTGTCGGGGTACAGCACTGGGTGTCGGGGTACAGCACTGGGTGTTGGGGTACAGCACTGGGTGTCGGGGTACAGCACTAGGTGTTGGGGTACAGCACTCGGTGGTGGGGTACAGCACTGGGTGTCGGGGTGCAGCACAGGGTGTTGGGACACAGCACTGGGTGTCGGGGTACAGCACTGGGTGTTGGGGTACAGCACTGGGTGTCGGGGTACAGCACTGGGTGTTGGGTTACAGCACTGGGTGTTGGGGTACAGCACTGGGTGTCGGGGTACAGCACTAGGTGTTGGGGTACAGCACTGGGTGTCGGGGTACAGCACTGGGTGTTGGGGTACAGCACTGGGCGTTGGGGTACAGCACTGGGTGGTGGGGTACAGCACTGGGTATCGGGGTACAGCACTGGGTGTTGGGGTACAGCACTGGGTGTTGGGACACAGCACTGGGTGTCGGCGTACAGCACTGGATGTTGGGGTACAGCACTGGGTGCCGGAGTACAGTGCTGGGTGTTGGGGTACAGCACTGGGTGTCGGGGTACAGCACTCGGTGTTGGGGTACAGCACTGGGTGTCGGGGTACAGCACTCGGTGTTGGGACACAGCACTGGGTGTCGGGGTACAGCACTCGGTGTTGGGGTACAGCACTGGGTGTTGGGACACAGCACTGGGTGTCGGGGTACAGCACTGGATGTTGGGGTACAGCACTGGGTGTCGGGGTACCGCGCTGGGTGTTGGGGTACAGCACTGGGTGTTGGGGTACAGCACTGGGTGTTGAGGTACAGCACTGGGTGTCGGGGTACAGCACTGGGTGTTGGGGTACAGCACTGGGTGTTGGGGTACAGCACTGGGTGTTGAGATAAAGCACTGGGTGTCGGTACACAGCACTTGGTGTTGGGGTACAGCACTGGGTGTTGGGGTACAGCACTGGGTGTTGGGGGTTCCGCACTGGGTGTTGAGGTAAAGCACTGGGTGTCGGTACACAGCACTTGGTGTTGGGGTACAGCACTGGGTGTTGGGGTACAGCACTGGGTGTTGGGACACAGCACTGGGTGTTGGAGGCACTGGGTGTTGGGGTACAGCACTGGGTGTTGGAGGCACTGGGTGTTGGGGTATAGCACTGGGTGTTGGGGTCCAGCACTGGGTATTGGGGTACAGCACAAGGGGGTTTGGGTACAGCACTGGGTGTTGGGACACAGCACTGGGTGTCGGGGTACAGCACAGGGTGTTGGGACACAGCACTGGGTGTCGGGGTACAGCACTGGGTGTCGGGGTACAGCACTGGGTGTTGGGGTACAGCACTGGGTGTCGGGGTACAGCACTAGGTGTTGGGGTACAGCACTCGGTGGTGGGGTACAGCAGTGGGTGTCGGGGTGCAGCACAGGGTGTTGGGACACAGCACTGGGTGTCGGGGTACAGCACTGGGTGTTGGGGTACAGCACTGGGTGTCGGGGTACAGCACTGGGTGTTGGGTTACAGCACTGGGTGTTGGGGTACAGCACTGGGTGTCGGGGTACAGCACTAGGTGTTGGGGTACAGCACTGGGTGTCGGGGTACAGCACTGGGTGTTGGGGTACAGCACTGGGCGTTGGGGTACAGCACTGGGTGTTGGGGTACAGCACTGGGTATCGGGGTACAGCACTGGGTGTTGGGGTACAGCACTGGGTGTTGGGACACAGCACTGGGTGTCGGCGTACAGCACTGGATGTTGGGGTACAGCACTGGGTGCCGGAGTACAGTGCTGGGTGTTGGGGTACAGCACTGGGTGTCGGGGTACAGCACTCGGTGTTGGGGTACAGCACTGGGTGTCGGGGTACAGCACTCGGTGTTGGGACACAGCACTGGGTGTCGGGGTACAGCACTCGGTGTTGGGGTACAGCACTGGGTGTTGGGACACAGCACTGGGTGTCGGGGTACAGCACTGGATGTTGGGGTACAGCACTGGGTGTCGGGGTACCGCGCTGGGTGTTGGGGTACAGCACTGGGTGTTGGGGTACAGCACTGGGTGTTGAGGTACAGCACTGGGTGTCGGGGTACAGCACTGGGTGTTGGGGTACAGCACTGGGTGTTGGGGTACAGCACTGGGTGTTGAGGTAAAGCACTGGGTGTCGGTACACAGCACTTGGTGTTGGGGTACAGCACTGGGTGTTGGGGTACAGCACTGGGTGTTGGGGGTCCAGCACTGGGTGTTGAGGTAAAGCACTGGGTGTCGGTACACAGCACTTGGTGTTGGGGTACAGCACTGGGTGTTGGGGTACAGCACTGGGTGTTGGGACACAGCACTGGGTGTTGGAGGCACTGGGTGTTGGGGTACAGCACTGGGTGTTGGAGGCACTGGGTGTTGGGGTATAGCACTGGGTGTTGGGGTCCAGCACTGGGTATTGGGGTACAGCACAAGGGGGTTCGGGTACAGCACTGGTTGTTGGGGTACAGCACTGGGTGTTGGAGAACAGCACTGGGTGTTGGGGTACAGCACTGGGGGTTGGAGAACAGCACTGGATGTTGGGGTACAGCACTGGGTGTTGCCGTACAGCACTGGTGTTGGGGTACAGCACTGGGTGTTGGGGTACAGCACTGGGTGTTGGGGTACAGCACTGGGTGTTGGGGCACAGCACTGGGTGTTGGGGTACAGCACTGGGTGTTAGGACACAGCACTGGGTGTTGGGGTACAGCACTGGGTGTTGGGGTACAGCACTGGGTGTTGGGGTACAGCACTGGGTGTTGAGACACAGCATTGGGTGTCGGGACAGAGCACTGGGTGTTGGGGTACAGCACTGGGTGTTAGGACACAGCACTGGGTATCGGGGTATAGCACTGGGTGTTGGGGTACAGCACTGGGTGTTGGGGTACAGAACTGGGTGTTGGGGTTCAGCACTGGGTGTTGGGGTACAGCACTCGGTGTTGGGGTACAGCACTGGGTGTTGGGGTACAGCACTGGGTGTTGGGGTACAGCACTCGGTGGTGGGGTACAGCACTAGGTGTTGGGGTACAGCATTGGGTGTTGGAGGCACTGTGTGTTGGGGTACAGCACTGGGTGTTGGGGTACTGCACTGGGTGTTGGGGTACAGCACTGGGTGTTGGAGGCACTTGTTGTTGGGTACAGCACTAGGTGTTGGGGTACAGCACTGGGTGTTGGGGTACAGCACTGGATGTCGGGGTACAGCACTCGGTGTTGGGGTACAGCACTGGGTGTTGGGGTACAGCACTGGGTGTTGAGGTACAGCACTGGGTGTTGGGGTACAGCACTGGGTGTTGGGGTACAGCACTGGGTGTTGAGGTACAGCACTGGGTGTTGGGGTACAGCACTGGGTGTTGGGGCACAGCACTGGGTGTTGGGGTACAGCACTGGGTGTTGGGGCACAGCACTGGGTGTTAGGACACAGCACTAGGTGTCGTGGTACAGCACTGGATGTTGGGGTACAGCATTGGGTGTTGGGGTACAGCACTGGGTGTTGGGGTACAGCACTCGGTGTTGGGGTACAGCACTGGGTGTTGGGGTACAGCACTGGGTGTTGGAGGCACTGGGTGTTGGGGTACAGCACTGGGTGTTGTGGTACAGAACTGGGTTTTGTGGTTCAGCACTGGGTGTTGGGGTACAGCACTCGGTGTTGGGGTCCAGCACTGGGTGTTGGAGGCACTTGTTGTTGGGTACAGCACTAGGTGTTGGGGTACAGCACTGGGTGTTGGGGTACAGCACTGGATGTCGGGGTACAGCACTGGATGTCGGGGTACAGCACTCGGTGTTGCGGTACAGCACTGGGTGTTGGGGTACAGCACTGGGTGTTGAGGTACAGCACTGGGTGTTGGGGTACAGCACTGGGTGGTGGGGTACAGCACTGGGTGTTGAGGTACAGCACTGGGTGTTGGGGTACAGCACTGGGTGTTGGGGTACAGCACTGGGTGTTGGGGCACAGCACTGGGCGTTGGGGTACAGCACTGGGTGTTGGGGCACAGCACTGGGTGTTAGGACACAGCACTAGGTGTCGTGGTACAGCACTGGATGTTGGGGTACAGCATTGGGTGTTGGGGTACAGCACTGGGTGTTGGGGTACAGCACTCGGTGTTGGGGTACAGCACTGGGTGTTGGGGTACAGCACTGGGTGTTGGAGGCACTGGGTGTTGGGGTACAGCACTGGGTGTCGGGGTACAGCACTGGGTGTTGGGGTACAGCACTGGATGTTGGGGTACAGCATTGGGTGTTGGGGTTCAGAACTGAGTGTTGGGGTACAGCACTGGGTGTTGGGGTACAGCACTCGGTGTTGGGGTACAGCACTGGGTGTTGGGGTACAGCGCTGCATGTTGGGACACAGCACTGGGTGTCGGGGTACAGTACTGGATGTTGGGGTACAGCACTGGGTGTTGGGGTACAGCACTGGGTGTTGGAGGCACTGGGTGTTGGGGTACAGCACTGGATGTTGGGGTACAGCACTGGGTGTTGGGGTACAGCGCTGGGTGTTGGGACACAGCACTGGGTGTTGGGGCACAGCACTGGGTGTTGGGGTACAGCACTGGGTGTTGGGGTACAGCACTCGGTGGTGGGGTACAGCACTCGGTGTTGGGGTACAGCATTGGGTGTTGGAGGCACTGGGTGTTGGGGCACAGCACTGGATGTTGGGGTACAGCACTGGGTGTTGGGGTACAGCGCTGGTTGTTGGGGTACATACTGGGTGTTGGGACACAGCACTGGGTGTCGGGGTACAGCACTGGATGTTGGGGTACAGCACTGGGTGTTGGGGTACAGCACTGTGTGTTGGAGGCACTGGGTGTTGGGGTACAGCACTGGGTGTTGGGGTACAGAACTGGGTGTTGGGACACAGCACTACGTGTTGTAGGCACTGGGTGTCGGGGTACAGCACTGGGTGTTGAGGTACATCACTCGGTGTTGGGGTACAGCACTGGGTGTTGGGGTACATACTGGGTGTTGGGGTACAGCACTGGATGTTGGGGTACAGCACTGGGTGTTGGAGAACAGCACTGGGTGTTGGGACACAGCACTGGGTGTTAGGGTACATTACTGGATGTTGAAGTACAGCACTGGGAGTTGGGGTACAGCACTGGGTATTGGGGTACAGCACTGGGTGTCGGGGCACAGCACTGGGTGTCGGGGTACAGCACTGGGTGTTGGGACACAGCACTGGGTGTTGGGGACTTGGTGTTGGGGTACAGCACTGGGTGTTGGAGAACAGCACTGGGTGTTGGGGTACAGTACTGGGTGTTGGTGTATAGCACTGGGTGTTGGGGTACAGCACTGGGTGTTGGGGTACAGCACTGGGTGTTGGGGTACAGCACTGGGTGTTGGGGCACAGCACTGGGTGTTGGGGTGCGGCACTCGGTGTTAGGACACAGCACTGGGTGTTGGGGTACAGCACTGGGTGTTGGGGTACAGCACTGGGTGTTGGGGCACAGCACTGGGTGTTGGGGTACAGCACTGGGTGTTAGGGCACAGCACTGGGTATCGGGGCACAGCACTGGATGTTGGGGTACTGCACTGGGTGTTGTGGTACAGAACTGGGTTTTGTGGTTCAGCACTGGGTGTTGGGGTACAGCACTCGGTGTTGGGATACAGCACTGGGTGTTGGGGTACAGCACTGGGTGTTGGGGTACAGCATTCGGTGTTGGGGTACAGCACTAGGTGTTGGGGTACAGCATTGGGTGTTGGAGGCACTGGGTGTTGGGGTACAGCACTGGCTGTTGGGGTAAAGCACTGGGTGTTGGGGTACAGCATTGGGTGTTGGAGGCACTTGTTGTTGGGTACAGCTCTAGGTGTTGGGGTACAGCACTGGGTGTTGGGGTACAGCACTGGGTGCTGAGGTACAGCACTGGGTTTTGGTGTACAGCACTGGGTGTTGAGGTACAGCACTGAGTGTTGGGGTACAGCACTGGGTGTTGGGGTACAGCACTGGGTGTTGGGGTACAGCACTGGGCGTTGGGGCACAGCACTGGGTGTTGGGGTACAGCACTGGGTGTTGGGGTAGAGCACTGGGTGTTGGGGCACAGCACTGGGTGTTGGGGTACAGCACTGGGTGTTAGGACACAGCACTGGGTGTCGGGGTACAGCACTGGATGTTGGGGTACAGCATTGGGTGTTGGGTTACAGAACTGGGTGTTGGGGTACAGCACTCGGTGTTGGGGTACAGCACTGGGTGTTGGGGTACAGCACTGGGTGTTGGAGGCACTGGGTGTTGGGGTACAGCACTGGGTGTTGGGGTACAGCAATGGGTGTTGGGGTACAGCATTGGGTGTTGGGGTTCAGAACTGGGTGTTGGGGTACATCACTTGGTGTTGGGGTACAGCACTCGGTGTTGGGGTACAGCACTGGGTGTTCGGGTACAGCACTGGGTGTTGGAGGCACTGGGTGTTGGTGTACAGCACTGGGTGTTGGGGTACAGCGCTGGGTGTTGGGGTACAGAACTGGGTGTTGGGACACAGCACTGGGTGTCGGGACACAGCACTGGGTGTTGGGGTACAGCACTGGGTGTTGGGGTACAGCACTGGGTGTTGGAGGCACTGGGTGTTGGGGTACAGCACTGGGTGTTGGGGTACAGAACTGGGTGTTGGGACACAGCACTGGGTGTTGGGGTACAGCACTGGGTGGTGGGGTACAGCACTGGGTGTTGAGGTACAGCACTGGGTGTTGGGGTACAGCACTGGGTGTTGGGGTACAGCACTGGGTGTTGGGGCACAGCACTGGGCGTTGGGGTACAGCACTGGGTGTTGGGGCACAGCACTGGGTGTTAGGACACAGCACTAGGTGTCGTGGTACAGCACTGGATGTTGGGGTACAGCATTGGGTGTTGGGGTACAGCACTGGGTGTTGGGGTACAGCACTCGGTGTTGGGGTACAGCACTGGGTGTTGGGGTACAGCACTGGGTGTTGGAGGCACTGGGTGTTGGGGTACAGCACTGGGTGTCGGGGTACAGCACTGGGTGTTGGGGTACAGCACTGGATGTTGGGGTACAGCATTGGGTGTTGGGGTTCAGAACTGAGTGTTGGGGTACAGCACTGGGTGTTGGGGTACAGCACTCGGTGTTGGGGTACAGCACTGGGTGTTGGGGTACAGCGCTGCATGTTGGGACACAGCACTGGGTGTCGGGGTACAGTACTGGATGTTGGGGTACAGCACTGGGTGTTGGGGTACAGCACTGGGTGTTGGAGGCACTGGGTGTTGGGGTACAGCACTGGATGTTGGGGTACAGCACTGGGTGTTGGGGTACAGCGCTGGGTGTTGGGACACAGCACTGGGTGTTGGGGCACAGCACTGGGTGTTGGGGTACAGCACTGGGTGTTGGGGTACAGCACTCGGTGGTGGGGTACAGCACTCGGTGTTGGGGTACAGCATTGGGTGTTGGAGGCACTGGGTGTTGGGGCACAGCACTGGATGTTGGGGTACAGCACTGGGTGTTGGGGTACAGCGCTGGTTGTTGGGGTACATACTGGGTGTTGGGACACAGCACTGGGTGTCGGGGTACAGCACTGGATGTTGGGGTACAGCACTGGGTGTTGGGGTACAGCACTGTGTGTTGGAGGCACTGGGTGTTGGGGTACAGCACTGGGTGTTGGGGTACAGAACTGGGTGTTGGGACACAGCACTACGTGTTGTAGGCACTGGGTGTCGGGGTACAGCACTGGGTGTTGAGGTACATCACTCGGTGTTGGGGTACAGCACTGGGTGTTGGGGTACATACTGGGTGTTGGGGTACAGCACTGGATGTTGGGGTACAGCACTGGGTGTTGGAGAACAGCACTGGGTGTTGGGACACAGCACTGGGTGTTAGGGTACATTACTGGATGTTGAAGTACAGCACTGGGAGTTGGGGTACAGCACTGGGTATTGGGGTACAGCACTGGGTGTCGGGGCACAGCACTGGGTGTCGGGGTACAGCACTGGGTGTTGGGACACAGCACTGGGTGTTGGGGACTTGGTGTTGGGGTACAGCACTGGGTGTTGGAGAACAGCACTGGGTGTTGGGGTACAGTACTGGGTGTTGGTGTATAGCACTGGGTGTTGGGGTACAGCACTGGGTGTTGGGGTACAGCACTGGGTGTTGGGGTACAGCACTGGGTGTTGGGGCACAGCACTGGGTGTTGGGGTGCGGCACTCGGTGTTAGGACACAGCACTGGGTGTTGGGGTACAGCACTGGGTGTTGGGGTACAGCACTGGGTGTTGGGGCACAGCACTGGGTGTTGGGGTACAGCACTGGGTGTTAGGGCACAGCACTGGGTATCGGGGCACAGCACTGGATGTTGGGGTACTGCACTGGGTGTTGTGGTACAGAACTGGGTTTTGTGGTTCAGCACTGGGTGTTGGGGTACAGCACTCGGTGTTGGGATACAGCACTGGGTGTTGGGGTACAGCACTGGGTGTTGGGGTACAGCATTCGGTGTTGGGGTACAGCACTAGGTGTTGGGGTACAGCATTGGGTGTTGGAGGCACTGGGTGTTGGGGTACAGCACTGGCTGTTGGGGTAAAGCACTGGGTGTTGGGGTACAGCATTGGGTGTTGGAGGCACTTGTTGTTGGGTACAGCTCTAGGTGTTGGGGTACAGCACTGGGTGTTGGGGTACAGCACTGGGTGCTGAGGTACAGCACTGGGTTTTGGTGTACAGCACTGGGTGTTGAGGTACAGCACTGAGTGTTGGGGTACAGCACTGGGTGTTGGGGTACAGCACTGGGTGTTGGGGTACAGCACTGGGCGTTGGGGCACAGCACTGGGTGTTGGGGTACAGCACTGGGTGTTGGGGTAGAGCACTGGGTGTTGGGGCACAGCACTGGGTGTTGGGGTACAGCACTGGGTGTTGGGGTACAGCACTCGGTGTCGGGGTACAGCACTGGATGTTGGGGTACAGCATTGGGTGTTGGGTTACAGAACTGGGTGTTGGGGTACAGCACTCGGTGTTGGGGTACAGCACTGGGTGTTGGGGTACAGCACTGGGTGTTGGAGGCACTGGGTGTTGGGGTACAGCACTGGGTGTTGGGGTACAGCAATGGGTGTTGGGGTACAGCATTGGGTGTTGGGGTTCAGAACTGGGTGTTGGGGTACATCACTTGGTGTTGGGGTACAGCACTCGGTGTTGGGGTACAGCACTGGGTGTTCGGGTACAGCACTGGGTGTTGGAGGCACTGGGTGTTGGTGTACAGCACTGGGTGTTGGGGTACAGCGCTGGGTGTTGGGGTACAGAACTGGGTGTTGGGACACAGCACTGGGTGTCGGGACACAGCACTGGGTGTTGGGGTACAGCACTGGGTGTTGGGGTACAGCACTGGGTGTTGGAGGCACTGGGTGTTGGGGTACAGCACTGGGTGTTGGGGTACAGAACTGGGTGTTGGGACACAGCACTGGGTATTGGTGTACAGCACTGGGTGTCGGGGCACAGCACTGGGTGTCGGGGTACAGCACTGGGTGTTGGGACACAGCACTGGGTGTTGGGGACTTGGTGTTGGGGTACAGCACTGGGTGTTGGAGAACAGCACTGGGTGTTGGGGTACAGTACTGGGTGTTGGTGTACAGCACTGGGTGTTGGGGTACAGCACTGGGTGTTGGGGTACAGCACTGGGTGTTGGGGCACAGCACTGGGTGTTGGGGTGCAGCACTGGGTGTTGGGGTACAGCACTGGGTGTTGGGGTACAACACTGGGTGTTGGGGCACAGCACTGGGTGTTGGGGTACAGCACTGGGTGTTAGGACACAGCACTGGGTATCGGGGCACAGCACTGGGTGTTGGGGCACAGCACTGGGTGTTGGGGTACAGCACTGGGTGTTGGGGCACAGCACTGGGTGTTAGGACACAGCACTAGGTGTCGTGGTACAGCACTGGATGTTGGGGTACAGCATTGGGTGTTGGGGTACAGCACTGGGTGTTGGGGTACAGCACTCGGTGTTGGGGTACAGCACTGGGTGTTGGGGTACAGCACTGGGTGTTGGAGGCACTGGGTGTTGGGGTACAGCACTGGGTGTCGGGGTACAGCACTGGGTGTTGGGGTACAGCACTGGATGTTGGGGTACAGCATTGGGTGTTGGGGTTCAGAACTGAGTGTTGGGGTACAGCACTGGGTGTTGGGGTACAGCACTCGGTGTTGGGGTACAGCACTGGGTGTTGGGGTACAGCGCTGCGTGTTGGGACACAGCACTGGGTGTCGGGGTACAGTACTGGATGTTGGGGTACAGCACTGGGTGTTGGGGTACAGCACTTGGTGTTGGAGGCACTGGGTGTTGGGGTACAGCACTGGATGTTGGGGTACAGCACTGGGTGTTGGGGTACAGCGCTGGGTGTTGGGACACAGCACTGAGTGTTGGGGTACAGCACTGGGTGTTGGGGTACAGCACTGGGTGTTGGGGTACAGCACTGGGCGTTGGGGCACAGCACTGGGTGTTGGGGTACAGCACTGGGTGTTGGGGTAGAGCACTGGGTGTTGGGGCACAGCACTGGGTGTTGGGGTACAGCACTGGGTGTTAGGACACAGCACTGGGTGTCGGGGTACAGCACTGGATGTTGGGGTACAGCATTGGGTGTTGGGTTACAGAACTGGGTGTTGGGGTACAGCACTCGGTGTTGGGGTACAGCACTGGGTGTTGGGGTACAGCACTGGGTGTTGGAGGCACTGGGTGTTGGGGTACAGCACTGGGTGTTGGGGTACAGCAATGGGTGTTGGGGTACAGCATTGGGTGTTGGGGTTCAGAACTGGGTGTTGGGGTACATCACTTGTTGTTGGGGTACAGCACTCGGTGTTGGGGTACAGCACTGGGTGTTCGGGTACAGCACTGGGTGTTGGAGGCACTGGGTGTTGGGGTACAGCACTGGGTGTTGGGGTACAGCGCTGGGTGTTGGGGTACAGAACTGGGTGTTGGGACACAGCACTGGGTGTCGGGACACAGCACTGGATGTTGGGGTACAGAACTGGGTGTTGGGGTACAGCACTGGGTGTTGGAGGCACTGGGTGTTGGGGTACAGCACTGGGTGTTGGGGTACAGAACTGGGTGTTGGGACACAGCACTACGTGTTGTAGGCACTGGGTGTCGGGGTACAGCACTGGGTGTTGAGGTACAGCACTCGGTTTTGGGGTACAGCACTGGGTGTTGGGGTACATACTGGGTGTTGGGGTACAGCACTGGATGTTGGGGTACAGCACTGGGTGTTGGAGAACAGCACTGGGTGTTGGGACACAGCACTGGGTGTTGGGGTACAGCACTGGATGTTGAGGTACAGCACTGGGTGTTGGGGTACAGCACTGGGTATTGGTGTACAGCACTGGGTGTCGGGGCACAGCACTGGGTGTCGGGGTACAGCACTGGGTGTTGGGACACAGCACTGGGTGTTGGGGACTTGGTGTTGGGGTACAGCACTGGGTGTTGGGGTACAGCACTGGGTGTTGGGGTACAGCACTGGGTGTTGGGGCACAGCACTGGGTGTTGGGGTGCAGCACTCGGTGTTAGGACACAGCACTGGGTGTTGGGGTACAGCACTGGGTGTTGGGGTACAGCACTGGGTGTTGGGGTACAACACTGGGTGTTGGGGCACAGCACTGGGTGTTGGGGTACAGCACTGGGTGTTAGGACACAGCACTGGGTATCGGGGCACAGCACTGGGTGTTGGGGCACAGCACTGGGTGTTGGGGTACAGCACTGGGTGTTGGGGCACAGCACTGGGTGTTAGGACACAGCACTAGGTGTCGTGGTACAGCACTGGATGTTGGGGTACAGCATTGGGTGTTGGGGTACAGCACTGGGTGTTGGGGTACAGCACTCGGTGTTGGGGTACAGCACTGGGTGTTGGGGTACAGCACTGGGTGTTGGAGGCACTGGGTGTTGGGGTACAGCACTGGGTGTCGGGGTACAGCACTGGGTGTTGGGGTACAGCACTGGATGTTGGGGTACAGCATTGGGTGTTGGGGTTCAGAACTGAGTGTTGGGGTACAGCACTGGGTGTTGGGGTACAGCACTCGGTGTTGGGGTACAGCACTGGGTGTTGGGGTACAGCGCTGCGTGTTGGGACACAGCACTGGGTGTCGGGGTACAGTACTGGATGTTGGGGTACAGCACTGGGTGTTGGGGTACAGCACTGGGTGTTGGAGGCACTGGGTGTTGGGGTACAGCACTGGATGTTAGGGTACAGCACTGGGTGTTGGGCTACAGCGCTGGGTGTTGGGACACAGCACTGGGTGTTGGGGCACAGCACTGGGTGTTGGGGTACAGCACTGGGTGTTGGGGTACAGCACTCGGTGGTGGGGTACAGCACTCGGTGTTGGGGTACAGCATTGGGTGTTGGAGGCACTGGGTGTTGGGGTACAGCACTGGGTGTTGAGGTACAGCACTCGGTGTTGGGGTACAGCACTGGTTGTTGGGGTACATACTGGGTGTTGGGGTACAGCACTGGGTGTTGGGACACAGCACTGGATGTTGGGGTACAGCACTGGGTGTTGGGGTACAGCGCTGGGTGTTGGGGTACAGAACTGGGTGTTGGGACACAGCACTGGGTGTCGGGGTACAGCACTGGATGTTGGGGTACAGCACTGGGTGTTGGGGTACAGCACTGGGTGTTGGAGGCACTGGGTGTTGGGGTACAGCACTGGGTGTTGGGGTACAGAACTGGGTGTTGGGACACAGCACTACGTGTTGTAGGCACTGGGTGTCGGGGTACAGCACTGGGTGTTGAGGTACATCACTCGGTGTTGGGGTACAGCACTGGGTGTTGGGGTACATACTGGGTGTTGGGGTACAGCACTGGATGTTGGGGTACAGCACTGGGTGTTGGAGAACAGCACTGGGTGTTGGGACGCAGCACTGGGTGTTAGGGTACAGCACTGGATGTTGGGGTACAGCACTGGGTGTTGGGGTACAGCACTGGGTATTGGGGTACAGTACTGGGTGTTGGTGTACAGCACTGGGTGTTGGGGTACAGCACTGGGTGTTGGGGTACAGCACTGGGTGTTGGGGTACAGCACTGGGTGTTGGGTACAGCACTGGGTGTTGGGGTGCGGCACTCGGTGTTAGGACACAGCACTGGGTGTTGGGGTACAGCACCGGGTGTTGGGGTACAGCACTGGGTGTTGGGGCACAGCACTGGGTGTTGGGGTACAGCACTGGGTGTTAGGGCACAGCACTGGGTATCGGGGCACAGCACTGGATGTTGGGGTACAGCACTGGGTGTTGTGGTACAGAACTGGGTTTTGTGGTTCAGCACTGGGTGTTGGGGTACAGCACTCGGTGTTGGGGTACAGCACTGGGTGTTGGGGTACAGCACTGGGTGTTGGGGTACAGCATTCGGTGTTGGGGTACAGCACTAGGTGTTGGGGTACAGCATTGGGTGTTGGAGGCACTGGGTGTTGGGGTACAGCACTGGCTGTTGGGGTAAAGCACTGGGTGTTGGGGTACAGCACTGGGTGTTGGAGGCACTTGTTGTTGGGTACAGCACTAGGTGTTGGGGTACAGCACTGGGTGTTGGGGTACAGCACTGGGTGCTGAGGTACAGCACTGGGTTTTGGTGTACAGCACTGGGTGTTGAGGTACAGCACTGAGTGTTGGGGTACAGCACTGGGTGTTGGGGTACAGCACTGGGTGTTGGGGTACAGCACTGGGCGTTGGGGCACAGCACTGGGTGTTGGGGTACAGCACTCGGTTTGGGGTAGAGCACTGGGTGTTGGGGCACAGCACTGGGTGTTGGGGTACAGCACTGGGTGTTAGGACACAGCACTGGGTGTCGGGGTACAGCACTGGATGTTGGGGTACAGCATTGGGTGTTGGGTTACAGAACTGGGTGTTGGGGTACAGCACTCGGTGTTGGGGTACAGCACTGGGTGTTGGGGTACAGCACTGGGTGTTGGAGGCACTGGGTGTTGGGGTACAGCACTGGGTGTTGGGGTACAGCAATGGGTGTTGGGGAACAGCATTGGGTGTTGGGGTTCAGAACTGGGTGTTGGGGTACATCACTTGGTGTTGGGGTACAGCACTCGGTGTTGGGGTACAGCACTGGGTGTTCGGGTACAGCACTGGGTGTTGGAGGCACTGGGTGTTGGGGTACAGCACTGGGTGTTGGGGTACAGCGCTGGGTGTTGGGGTACAGAACTGGGTGTTGGGACACAGCACTGGGTGTCGGGACACAGCACTGTATGTTGGGGTACAGAACTGGGTGTTGGGGTACAGCACTGGGTGTTGGAGGCACTGGGTGTTGGGGTACAGCACTGGGTGTTGGGGTACAGAACTGGGTGTTGGGACACAGCACTACGTGTTGTAGGCACTGGGTGTCGGGGTACAGCACTGGGTGTTGAGGTACAGCACTCGGTGTTGGGGTACAGCACTGGGTGTTGGGGTACATACTGGGTGTTGGGGTACAGCACTGGATGTTGGGGTACAGCACTGGGTGTTGGAGAACAGCACTGAGTGTTGGGACACAGCACTGGGTGTTGGGGTACAGCACTGGATGTTGAGGTACAGCACTGGGTGTTGGGGTACAGCACTGGGTATTGGTGTACAGCACTGGGTGTCGGGGCACAGCACTGGGTGTCGGGGTACAGCACTGGGTGTTGGGACACAGCACTGGGTGTTGGGGACTTGGTGTTGGGGTACAGCACTGGGTGTTGGAGAACAGCACTGGGTGTTGGGGTACAGTACTGGGTGTTGGTGTACAGTACTGGGTGTTGGGGTACAGCACTGGGTGTTGGGGTACAGCACTGGGTGTTGGGGCACAGCACTGGGTGTTGGGGTGCAGCACTCGGTGTTAGGACACAGCACTGGGTGTTGGGGTACAGCACTGGGTGTTGGGGTACAGCACTGGGTGTTGGGGTACAACACTGGGTGTTGGGGCACAGCACTGGGTGTTGGGGTACAGCACTGGGTGTTTGGACACAGCACTGGGTATCGGGGCACAGCACTGGATGTTGGGGTACAGCACTGGGTGTTGTGGTACAGAACTGGGTGTTGGGGTTCAGCACTGGGTGTTGGCGTACAGCACTCGGTGTTGGGGTACAGCACTGGGTGTTGGGGTACAGCAATGGGTGTTGGGGTACAGCACTCGGTGTTGGGGTACAGCACTAGGTGTTGGGGTACAGCATTGGGTGTTGGAGGCACTGCGTGTTGGGGTACAGCACTGGCTGTTGGGGTAAAGCACTGGGTGTTGGGGTACAGCACTGGGTGTTGGAGGCACTTGTTGTTGGGTACAGCACTAGGTGTTGGCGTACAGCACTGGGTGTTGGGGTACAGCACTGGGTGTTGAGGTACAGCACTGGGTTTTGGGGTACATCACTGGGTGTTGAGGTACAGCACTGGGTGTTGGGGTACAGCACTGGGTGTTGGGGTACAGCACTGGGTGTTAGGACACAGTACTGGGTGTTGGGGCACAGCACTGGGTGTTGGGGTACAGCATTGGGTGTTGGGTTACAGAACTGGGTGTTGGGGTACAGCACTCGGTGTTGGGGTACAGCACTGGGTGTTGGGGTACAGCACTGGGTGTTGGAGGCACTGGGTGTTGGGGTACAGCACTGGGTGTTGGGGTACAGCACTGGGTGTTGGGGTACAGCATTGGGTGTTGGGGTTCAGAACTGGGTGTTGGGGTACAGCACTTGGTGTTGGGGTACAGCACTCGGTGTTGGGGTACAGCACTGGGTGTTGGAGGCACTGGGTGTTGGGGTACAGCGCTGGGTGTTGGGGTACAGAACTGGGTGTTGGGACACAGCACTGGGTGTCGGGGTACAGCACTGGATGTTGGGGTACAGCACTGCGTGTTGGGGTACAGCACTGGGTGTTGGGGTACATAACTAGGTGTTGGGACACAGCACTGTGTGTTGGGGTACAGCACTCGGTGTTGGGGTACAGCATTGGGTGTTGTAGGCACTGGGTGTTGGGGTACAGCACTGGGTGTTGAGGTACAGCACTCGGTGTTGGGGTACAGCACTCGGTGTTGGGGTACAGCACTGGGTGTTGGGGTACAGCACTGGATGTTGGGGTACAGCACTGGGTGTTGGGGTACAGCGCTGGGTGTTGGGGTACAGAACTGGGTGTTGGGACACAGCACTGGGTGTCGGGGTACAGCACTGGATGTTGGGGTACAGCACTGGGTGTTGGGGTACAGCACTGGGTGTTGGAGGCACTGGGTGTTGGGGTACAGCACTGGGTGTTGGGACACAGCACTGGGTGTTGGAGGCACTGGGTGTTGGGGTACAGTACTGGGTGTTGGGGTACAGAACTGGGTGTTGGAGGCACTGGGTGTTGGGGTACAGCACTGGGTGTTGAGGTACAGCACTCGGTGTTGGGGTACAGCACTGGGTGTTGGGGTACATACTGGGTGTTGGGGTACAGCACTGGATGTTGGGGTACAGCACTGGGTGTTGGAGAACAGCACTGGGTGTTGGGACACAGCACTGGGTGTTGGGGTACAGCACTGGGTGTTGGAAAACAGCACTGGGTGTTGGGGTACAGCACTGGGTGTTGGGACACAGCACTGGTTGTTGGGGTACAGCACTGGATGTTGGGGTACAGCACTGGGTGTTGGAGAACAGCACTGGGTGTTGGGGTACAGCACTGGGTATTGGGGTACAGCACTGGATGTCGGGGTACAGCACTGGGTGTTGGGGTACAGCACTGGGTATTGGGGTACAGCACTGGATGTCGGGGTACAGCACTGGGTGTTGGGGTACAGCACTGGTATCCTGTAAGTTTCAATAAGATCCCCCCTCACCCTTAAACTCCAATGAGCACAGACCCAGAGTCCTCAACCGTTCCTCATGAGACAAGTTCTTCATTCCAGGGATCATTCTTGTGGACCTCTTCTGGACCCTTTCCAAGGCCAGCACATCCTTCCTTAGATACGGGGCCCAAAACTGCTCACAATACTCCAAATGGGGTCTGACCAGAGCCTTATACAGCCTCAGAAGTACATCCCTGGTCTTGTATTCTCGCCCTCTTGACATGAAAGCTAACATTGCATTTTCCTTCCTAACTGCCGACTGAACCTGGACGTTAACCTTAAGAGAATCGTGAACAAGGACTCCCAAGTCCCTTTGTGCTTCCGATTTCCTGAGCATCTCCCCATTTAGAAAATAGACTGCCAAAATTCCTCCTTCCAAAGTGCTTAACCTCACACTTTTCCACATTGTATTCCATCTGCCACTTCATTGCCCGCTCTCCAAGCTCGTCCAAGTCCTTCTGCAGCCCGCCTGCTTCCTCAATACTACCTGTCCCTCGACAGATCTTTGTATCATCTGCAAACGTAGCAACAGATTCTTCCAGATCATTAATGTATATTGTGAAAAGTTGTGGTCCCAGCACAGACCCCTGAGGCACACCACTAGTCACCGGCTGCCATCCTGAAAAAGACCCCTTTAGCCCCACTCTCTGCCTTCTGCCAGTCAGCCAATCCTCTATCCATGCCAGGATCTTACCCTGAACACCATGGGCTCTTAATTTATTTAACAGTCTCCTATGCGGCACCTTGTCAAAGGCCTTCTGGAAATCTAAATAAATCACGTCCACTGGTTCTCCTTTGTCTAACTTGCTTGTTACTTCCTCAAAGAACTCTAACAGATTTGTCAGACAGGATCTCTCTTTGACGAAGCCGTGCTGACTCAGTCCTATTTTACCATGCACTTCCAAGTACTCCGCAATCTCATCTTTAATAACAGACTCTAAAGTCTTACCAATGGCCGAAGTCAGGCTAACCGGCCTATAATTCCCCGTCTTCTGCCTCCCTCCCTTCTTTTTCAGGGGTGTTACATTAACCACTTTCCAGTCCTCTGGGACCCTCCCTGCCTCCAGTGAATCACTGCCTCCAGTGATTCCTGAAAGATCGTCACCAGTGCCTCCACACTCTCCACAGCTTCTCTTTTAGGACCCGCTGCAGCCCATCGGCAGCTCAATTTTTAAAAAAGCAGTACTGATCGGTGCGCGCCTGACTGTTGCTGGGGAGGGGGTTAGATCCCGTGAGGACGTTAGATAGCGGGTCACTCCCGTCAATTGTACGGAGATTGGCCTGAAGTGGGGGTTACTGGATTCTCGCCGCGCTGTGGTGGGATTCTGACTTTGCCATTCGGCGTGGGCCGGTTAGATCGCAAACCGATCGGGGCCCAGTGCGGCCCTCGATTTCCGCTCTCTCCGTGATCTAGCGGAGGGTCAGTGCAGTCTCATAGAACATAGAACATAGAACAATACAGCGCAGTACAGGCCCTTCGGCCCACGATGTTGCACCAAAACAAAAGCCATCTAACCTACACTATACCATTATCATCCATATGTTTATCCAATAAACTTTTAAATGCCCTCAATGTTGGCGAGTTCACTACTGTAGCAGGTAGGGCATTCCACGGCCTCACCACTCTTTGCGTAAAGAACCTACCTCTGACCTCTGTCCTATATCTATTACCCCTCAGTTTAAAGTTATGTCCCCTCGTGCCAGCCATATCCATCCGCGGGAAAAGGCTCTCACTGTCCACCCTATCTAACCCCCTGATCATTTTGTATGCCTCGATTAAGTCTCCTCTTAACCTCTAACGCAAACAACCTCAAGTCTATCAGCCTTTCCTCATAAGATTTTCCCTTCATACCAGGCAACATCCTGGTAAATCTCCTCTGCACCCGCTCCAAAGCCTCCACGTCCTTCCTATAATGCGGTGACCAGAACTGTACGCAATACTCCAAATGCGGCCGAACCACAGTTCTGTACAGCTGCAACATGACCTCCCGACTCCGGAACTCAATCCCTCTACCAATAAAGGCCAACACTCCATAGGCCTTCTTCACAACCCTATCAACCTGGGTGGCAACTTTCAGGGATCTATGTACATGGACACCTAGATCCCTCTGCTCATCCACACTTTCAAGAACTTTACCATTAGCCAAATATTCCGCATTCCTGTTATTCCTTCCAAAGTGAATCACCTCACACTTCTCTACATTAAACTCCATTTGCCACCTCTCAGCCCAGCTCTGCAGCTTATCTATATCCCTCTGTAACCTGCTACATCCTTCCACACTATCGACAACACCACCGACTTTAGTATCGTCTGCAAATTTACTCACCCACCCTTCTGCGCCTTCCTCTAGGTCATTGATAAAAATGACAAACAGCAACGGCCCCAGAACAGATCCTTGTGGTACTCCACTTGTGACTGTACTCCATTCTGAACATTTCCCATCAACCACCACCCTCTGTGATCTTTCAGCTAGCCAATTTCTGATCCACATCTCTAAATCACCCTCAATCCCCAGCCTCCGTATTTTTTACAATAGCCTACCGTGGGGAACCTTATCAAATGCTTTGCTGAAATCCATATACACCACATCAACTGCTCTACCCTCGTCTACCTGTTCAGTCACCTTCTCAAAGAACTCAATAAGGTTTGTGAGGCATGACCTACCCTTCACAAAGCCATGCTGACTATCCCTGATCATATTATTCCTATCTAGATGATTATAAATCTTGTCTCTTATAATCCCCTCCAAGACTTTACCCACTACAGGCGTGAGGCTCACCGGTCTATAGTTGCCGGGGTTGTCTCTGCTCCCCTTTTTGAACAAAGGGACCACATTTGCTGTCCTCCAGTCCTCTGGCACTATTCCTGTAGCCAATGATGACATAAAAATCAAAGCCAAAGGTCCAGCAATCCCTTCCCTGGCCTCCCAGAGAATCCTAGGATAAATCCCATCAGGTCCCGGGGACTTATCTATTTTCAGCCTGTCCAGAATTGCCAACACCTCTTCCCTACGTACCTCAATGCCATCTATTCTATTAGCCTGGGGCTCAGCATTCTCCTCCACAACATTATCTTTTTCCTGAGTGAATACTGATGAAAAATATTCATTTAGTATCTCGCCTATCTCTTCAGACTCCACACACAATTTCCCATCCCTGTCCTTGACTGGTCCTACTCTTTCCCTAGTCATTCGCTTATTCCTGACATACCTATAGAAAGCTTTTGGGTTTTCCTTGATCCTTCCTGCCAAATACTTCTCATGTCCCCTCCTTGCTCGTCTTAGCTCTCTCTTTAGATCCTTCCTCGCTACCTTGTAACTATCCATCGCCCCAACTGAAACTTCACACCTCATCTTCACATAGGCCTCCTTCTTCCTCTTAACAAGAGATTCCACTTCCTTGGTAAACCACGGTTCCCTCGCTCGACGCCTTCCTCCCTGTCTGACCGGTACATACTTATCAAGAACACGCAGTAGCTGATCCTTGAACAAGCCCCACTTATCCAGTGTGCCCAACACTTGCAGCCTACTTCTCCACCTTATCCCCCCCAAGTCACGTCTAATGGCATCATAATTGCCCTTCCCCCAGCTATAACTCTTGCCCTGCGGTGTATACTTATCCCTTTCCATCATTAACGTAAACGTCACCGAATTGTGGTCACTGTCCCCAAAGTGCTCTCCTACCTCCAAATCCAACACCTGGCCTGGTTCATTACCCAAAACCAAATCCAACGTGGCCTCGCCTCTTGTTGGCCTGTCAACATATTGTTTCAGGAAACCCTCCTGCACACACTGTACAAAAAACGACCCATCTAATGTACTCGAACTATATCTTTTCCAGTCAATATTTGGAAAGTTAAAGTCTCCCATAATAACTACCCTGTTACTTTCGCTCATATCCAGAATCATCTTCGCCATCCTTTCCTCTACATCCCTAGAAATATTAGGAGGCCTATAAAAAACTCCCAACAGGGTGACCTCTCCTTTCCTGTTTCTAACTTCAGCCCACACTACCTCGGAAGAAGAGTCCCCATCTAGCATCCTCTCCGCCACCGTAATACTGCTCTTGACTAGCAGCGCCACACCTCCCCCTCTTTTGCCTCCTTCTCTGAGCTTACTAAAACACCTAAACCCCGGGACCTGCAACATCCATTCCTGTCCCTGCTCTATCCATGTCTCCGAAATGGAGACGATGGGCCAAGTGGCCTCCTTCGACACTGTGGGGATTCTATTGCTTCTGTGGGGCCTGGCTTCGAGGGGGGTGGGAGTTAGTCCACTGCAAATAAATGTTGGTTTGACAGCATGTTCTACGAGGACGGGGCCTCCTGATGGGCTTCATTGCAAAGCGGTGATGTGACTGGACTCAAAAGCCAAGTCTCCGGGGCAGTGGGAGAATTTTAATTCCGCCCAAAGGAAACGGCTTGGAAATAAAGAGCTGGTCTGTCATTGAAAGTGAATTTGAAACTGTTGGCTCTTTAGAAAAGCTGCAGCAACTCTGATTTCTGTTTGTCCAGAATCTTTAAAGCATGCAAAACTGCTTCGCACTTCAGCCAAATCACCCCAGGAGGGATTCATTCAGACACTTGGTCAGAGAGATGGGGAGCCACTGTTTGCTCAATGATGATATGAACCCGTGATGGAGAGGCTGACTGATTATTCCAATCATGAGAACGGTCTTTAATTCATGTCGACTGAAGCTATTCTCTTGGATAAGGTCGCCTCCTTTCTTTTGGTTAGCATTGTGGAGCAGGATTGAGAGAACGAGCGACTTATTCCAGCTCCTAATTAGTATTTGTATGTAATTTGTTTAGTGAATGAGTCATGTATCTGAAATGAATTTCTGTTTGGACGAGAAAGTGAGTTGAAATGAATCGGAGGGACGGGAGTTTGCAAGCTGAGAGCTCGATGGTGGGCGTTCGAAACCTTGGGTAGCCAAGGGCATGGTCAATGTTGGATGGATTACAATCATGGTTCTAAAAAGACCAGAAATGAGAGAACAAAGAACAAAGAAATGTACAGCACAGGAACAGGCCCTTCGGCCCTCCAAGCCTGTGCCGACCATGCTGCCCGTCTAAACTAAAATCTTCCACACTTCCGGGGTCCGTATCCCGATATTCCCATCCTATTCATGTATTTGTCAAGATGCCCCTTAAACGTCACTATCGTCCCTGCTTCCACCACCTCCTCCGGCAGCGAGTTCCAGGCACCCACTACCCTCTGTGTAAAAAATTTCCCTCGTACATCTCCTCTAAACCTTGCCCCTCTCACCTTAAACCTATGCCCCCTAGTAATTGGCCCCTCTACCTTGGGGAAAAGCCTCTGACTATCCACTCTTTCTATGCCCCTCATAATTTTGTATACTTCTATCAGGTCGCCCCTCAACCTCCTTCGTTCCAGTGAGTTTATTCAACCGCTCCTCATACCTAATGCCCTCCATACTGATGAGCAGAGCGATCCCAGAGAGCTGTGGTGGGGTTATAGAGATAGAGAGGGACAAGGTTCCGGAAGGAATGGAAAACCAGGATGAGAATTGTACAGTCAGGAGCCAATGTCGGTGAATGAGCACAACGGTAGTCGGGAAATAGGAAACAAGAATCGAGGAGCAGAGTTTCAGACGAGCTGATGTTCATCAAATGGAGATTATGGGAAAGCAGCAATTATGGGATGGTCAGGCCCGGCTGTGAGAAAGGCCTGGATGAGGAGTTCAGCAGCTACTGAGATGAGAGAGAGATGGAGTTGGGCAATAAACTTGTCTTGGGCATCGAGTGAGGACTATGCAGTCACAAGGTCATCACAGAATCTGGGGCGAGATTCTCCGACCCCCCGCCGGGTTGGAGAATCGCCGGGGGCTGGCGTGAATCCCGCCCCCGCCGGTTGCCGAAGTCTCCGGCACCGTAGATTCGGCGGGGGCGGGAATTGTGCCGCGCCGGTTGGCGGGCCCCCCCGCGCGATTCTCCGGCCCGCGATGGGCCGAAGTCCCGCCGCTAAAATGCCTGTCCCGCCGGCGTAGATTAAACCACCTACAAGGCGGCGCGGGCGGGCTCCGGGGTCCTGGGGGGGGGGCGCGGGGCGATCTGGCCCCGGGGGGGTGCCCCCACGGTGGCCTGGCCCGCCCGGAGATGTCATTTCCGCGCCAGCTGGCGGAAATTCGTCCGCCGCCGGCCTAGCCCCTTAAGGTTGGGGCTCGGCCCCCAAAGATGCGGCGCATTCCGCACCTTTGGGGCGGCGCGATGCCCGACTGATGTGCGCCGTTTTGGGCGCCAGTCGGCGGACATCGCACCATTTCCGGAGAATTTCGCCCCACATCTATACCAAGTTAGTGATCCTCAGGCTGTGACCCCCTGGTCCTGGAGACCCCCACCATGGGGATCATCCTTCCTGCATCATTCCGTAGGAATTTTATAGGCCCCCTATGAGACCCCTCCCCCTCATTCTTCTGAACTCCAGCGAATTCAATCCTTTCTTTTATATAAATATTTTTATTAAAGTTTGCATTTTTACGCAGTACAAGAGATGGATAAAACGGCTATTATTTACAATTTACACATTGTTCCTTTTTGACATCTCTCACCCCGGCTCTGCCCCCCCCCTTCCGTCCCCCTTTGCCCCCCCGGCCCCCCCCCCCCCCCCCCGCCTCGCCCCACTCCCCTTTCCCACTGTCTCCGGGTCCTATCCAAGGCCCTTCCTGTCACCATAGATGGTTTGTTCTGGGTGTGTTTTATTTTTAGAGTGATGCATGATCAATGACCACTAAAGCGAGGTTGTAGTCCAACTGAAGGCTTTAATAAGCTCGATGTTTCCCCCAGCAGCTCAGGTACAGAATGAAGGCTGCTGGGGAGACACGGGTTCTTATACCCCGCCTAGCAGGGCGGAGCTACCATACACCTTAACCAATAGGAAACATACAATATCTACCAATGGTGTTCCAGCATTATCAGGTACCGTCATACCTCTACACAGACTACCACATCGAGCTTTTCGAGGGGCCCTCTTGGCATTTCCTTGGGTCTTTCCCCCTGTTGCCCCCCCTCCTCATTCCTGTCTGCTTTCTGTGGCCCTAGTGGTTCCCGTGCATCCCCCTGCACCCCCCCCCCCCTCCCCGTTCTATCCCTTGTTGGCTACAAACAGGTCTTGGAACAGGCTGACGACTTTGCCGAATCCACCTTCCCACCCTCGGACGGCGAACTTGATCTTCTCCAGGTGGAGAAATGCCGATCGGTCTGCCAGCCAGTCTGCAGCTGTGGGCGGTGCGGCCGATCGAGCAGGACTCTCCGGCGGGCGATGAGGGAAGCAAATGCAAGGGAGACGGCACCTCTTCCTCAGAGGAAGTTCCAGCTGGCCTGATACCCCGAAGACGGCCACTCTCGGGCACGGCTCCACCCTCACCCCCACCACCTCGGACATCGCCTCGAAGAAGGCTGCCCAGAACCCGACTAGCCTGGGACAGGCCCAGGACATGTGGGCGAGGCTGGCCGGGCCTCGCTGGCACCGCTCACATTTGTGATCTGCCTCCGGGGAGAGCCAGCTCAGGCTCCATCAGGTGCGCCCTGTGCACCACTTTCAGCTGCAGGAGGCTGAGCCTTGCGCAGGAGGAGGTGGAGTTGGCCCAGTTCAGTGCTTCGCTGCAGAGTCCCCACCCTACTTCCATCCCTAACTCTTCCTCCCATTTCTCCCTTGTTCCATCCAGTGGGGGGAGCGTGTGCTTCCTACAAGTCGTCCGTATATGTCCCCGCAGTTCCCCTTTTCCATACTGTCCGCATCCAGTAGCTCCTCCAACATTGTGTCTCTCGGGGCCCTAGGGTGGCCCCGTCGTCTCCTTGTGGAGGATGTTTTTGACTTGTAAATGTTGGAGTTCCTGTCGTTCGATAGTTCCAGTCTCTCCGACAGCTCTTCTAAGGTCGCAAGTCTGTCCCCCCGTGTAGAAGTCCCTGACCGCTAGTGTCCCCCCCATAAGACCATAAGACACAGGAGCAGAATTAGGCCACTTGGCCCATCGAGTCTGCTCCACCATTCTATCATGGCTGATATTTCCTCATCCCCATTCTCCTGCCTTCTCCCCCAATCCGCTGATCCCCGTATTAATCAAGAACCTATCTATCTCTGTCTTAAGACACTCAGTGATTTGGCCTCCCACAGCCTTCTGCGGCAAAGAGTTCCACAGATTCACCACCCTCTGGCTGAAGAAATTCCTCCTTATCTCTGTTTTAAAGGATCGTCCCTTTAGTCTGAGATGGTGTCCTCTGCTTCTAGTTTTTCCTACAAGTGGAAACATCCTCTCCACGTCCACTCTATCCAGGCCTCGCAGTGTCCTGTAAGTTTCAATAAGATCCCCCCCTCATCCTTCTAAACTCCAACGAGTACAGACCCAGAGTCCTCAACCGTTCCTCATACGACAAGCTCTTCATTCCAGGGATCATTCTTGTGAACCTCCTCTGGACCCTTTCCAAGGCCAGCACATCCTTCCTTAGATACGGGGCCCAAAACTGCTCACAATACTCCAAATGGGGTCTGACCAGAGCCTTATACAGCCTCAGAAGTACATCCCTGGTCTTGTATTCTAGCCCTCTTGACATGAATGCTAACATTGCATTTGCCTTCCTACCTGCCGACTGAACCTGCACGTTAACCTTAAGAGAATCGTGAACAAGGACTCCCAAGTCCCTTTGTGCTTCTGATTTCCGAAGCATTTCCCCATTTAGAAAATAGTCTATTCCTAAATTCCACTTTCCAAAGTGCGTAACCTCACACTTTTCCACATTGTATTCCATCTGCCACTTCATTGCCCGCTCTCCTAGCCTGTCCAAGTCCTTCTGCAGCCCGCCTGTTTCCTCAATACTACCTGCCCCTCCACAGATCTTTGTCCTGTCTCCACCTCTTAAAGGTGGTGTCCAGCATGGCTGGTGAAAGCCTGTGGGTGTTGCAGATGGGCACCATGGTGGACACCTCGGTCAAACTGAATTGCTGCCTCATCTGGTTCCAGGTTCGTACTGTTGCTACCAATGAGCTGGTTGAGTGTTATGTCGGCGGGGATGGGAGCGATGTCACAGCGAGGGCTCGGAGGAAGACTCCTCCATCCTCCCCTATTCCATGTTTAGTTCCTTTGCCTCTCCCCTCACTCTCTCGGCTGTGGCTGCCCAGTGGTAGTATAGCAAGTTCGGGAGGGTCAGGCCTCCCCCCCTCCACAACACAAATGCCACAATCATTTTGTCTACCTTTTGGAGAAAGGCCTTGGGGGTGAAGATGGGGATGGATCTAAACAGGAAGAGGAACCCCGGCAGTACGTTCATCTGGATCGCCAGCACCATTCCTGCCAGGGAGAGCGGGAGTGCGTCCCATCTCTGTAGGTCTCTCTTTCATTTCCTCCGCCAGACTGGCCAAATTCCACTTATGGATCGGTGTACAATCGTGGGCTATCTGGATCCCCAGGGCAATAGCCAAAGGTTCAATTGCCAGGGCAAACAGGAGCGGGCACAGCGGGCATCCTTGCCTTGTGGCTCCGTGCAGCTGGAAGTATTCAGACCAGGTGGTGTTGGTCCGAACACGCGCCTTTGGGAGCATTGATCAGGAGTTTCACCCAGGAGGTGTACCCTGTCCCGAGCTCAAACCGCTCTAGTACTTCCATTCGCCTCTGTCGGAGGCCGTTTCTGCGTCCAGGGAGATGATCACCTTTGACGTTCTCTCCCCGATGGGGTCAGTAGCCGTCCGATGACCGCAGTTATCCGTGTACCCTTGACAAAGCCCGCCTGGTCCTCTGCGCCTGGCCAGGACTTTTGCAAGTATCTTCACGTCTACGTCGAGCAGCGCAATCGGTCTATATCACCTACATTCTGTCCGGTCTTTGTCCTTTTTGAGTAGATGTGATACGGTGGCCTGTGTTAGCGTTGCAGGCAGGGTGACCCTTCTAGTGAGACTGCGAACATCTCCCGTAGGTGTGCGGGGCGAGAGCTGGTGTGAATTTTTTATAGAGGTCCGCCGGGGATCCATCAGGTCCTGGCACCTTCCCTGCCTGCATGGAGATGATACTCTCCGTGATCTCTCCCAGTTCCATTGGTGCTTCCGCTCCTCTCGTCTGTCGTCCCCAATGACTGGCATGTTCAGTCCATCGAGGGACCGTTTCCTCCCCGCGTCCCCGTCGAGGGGTTCAGAGGTGTGCAGCCCTCGGTAGAAGGTCTTGAATGCTCGGGTGACCTTTTTTGGTTGGGCTGCCAGTCTGCCTCTGCTGTCCTTTACCTGCGCTATTTCCCTCGTAGCTGCCTGCTTTCTCAGCTGGCGAGCCAATAGGCGGCCAGCCTTGTCTCCATGTTCGTACAAGGTCCCCCGTGTCTCGCGGAGTTGGTGCACTGCCTTCCTGGTGGATGTTGTGGAGATGCCAGCATTGGACTGGGGTGGGCACAGTACTTACAACACCAGGTTAAAGTCCAACAGGTTTGTTTCGAATCACTAGCTTTCAGAGCGCTGCTCCTTCCTCAGGTGAGTGGATAGCAGGTTAAAGTCCATTTGTAGCTTTTTTCTCTCCGCCAGAAGCTCTATTGTCTGGGCCTTCGAGTATTTTCTGTCGACCTCCAGAATGGAGATGATCAGTGGCTATCTGGTCGCCCTCTCTTCCCTGTCTCTACCTGTCTTCTAGGCTAGAATCTGTCCCCTCGCCACTGCCTTCAGTGCCTCCCAGAATGTGGAAGGTGAGATTTCCCTGTTCCGGTTTTTTGTTACGTCGCCTATGGCCCGCGATCCTTTTTGGCAGAAGGCCTTGTCAGCCAGGAGGTCTGTGTCCAGCCTCCACGTAGGGCGCTGGGCACGGCCTATATCCAACCTCACATCCATGTAGTATGGAGCATGGTCAGAGATAACGATCGCGGAGTATTCCTCTCCCGTGATCCCTGGAAGCACCAATTTCCCCACTGCAAAGATATAGATGCTGGTGCAGACCGTATATACTGGTGAGAAGAACGAGAATTCCCTCTCGCCTGGGTGCAGGCCCAACTGCCCCCATCTGTTCCAGAAACATCCCCCGTTCCCTAGCTATGCCTGTCGTTTTCCCCGTTCTGGGGCTTGATAGGTCCGTCAATGGGTCCTGTGCACAGTTAAAGTTCCCCCCGCCCCCCCATGGTCATTTGCCAGGTGTCTATGTCGGGGATTTCCGCCAAGGTCTTCTTTACAAACTCCGCGTTGTCCCAGTCGGGGTGTACACATTCGCCAGGACTACCGGTGCCCCATCCAGGAGACCGCTGACCCCCTGGCCCCTAACTGTCCTCGTCACCGCGAACATCGTCCTCTTGCTAATCAGCATGGCCACCCCCCTGACCGTCGTCCCGTAGCAGGAATGGTAGGCCTGTCCCACCCAGCCCTTCCTGACCCACAGTCGCTCCATCTCCCTCAGGTGGGTCTCTAGGAGGAAGACTAATAATCTTTATTGTCACAAGCAGGCTTACACTAACACTGCAATGAAGTTACTGTGAAAATCCCCTAGTCGCCACATTCCGGCGCCTGTTCGGGTCACAGAGGGAGAATTCAGAATGTCCAATTCACCAACAGCACGTCTTTCGGGACTTGTGGGAGGAAACCGGAGCACCCGGAGGAAACCCACGCAGACACGGGGAGAACGTGCAGACTCCACACAGACAGTGACCCAAGCCGGGAATCGAACCCGGGACCCTGGCGCTGTGAAGCAACAGTGCTAACCACTGTGTTACCGTGGCCACGTGGGCGCGCCCCTGAACTCCGGCCTTTCCCTTTGTTCGGGGACCCTCCAAAGTGGCTGCTTACGGAGCCATCTTGTTTCTTCAAGTGGAACCTGGCCTGCTGGAGCCAGTCTAAACCCCTTACCTTCCTTCTCATTGTGTTCCCCTCGTGGGCCCCCTTCCCACCTCTGCCCCCCTTTCTACCCTCCCTCACCCCCCCCTGTGCTCCCCATCCTCCCCATTCACCCCCTTCTCCTTCCCTCCCCCGCCTGGCGCTCCCTCCCCGCTGGGAGATGGCCACAGCACCCCTCTCTCTCATACCCCCCTGGCGCTAGCTTTCTCCGCGAGTATGGTGCCCCCCCCCCCCGGGCTGACCTTTCCCCCTCATTAATGCCCGATCAATTGCCGTTCCCTTTGTCTCCTCTTCACCCGATGCTACGCTCCACAGCCCTCGCCCCTCCTGCCCCCGAGCTGATGCCCAAAGGGAGGCAGCCCTCGCCCCTCCTGCCCCCGAGCTGATGCCCAAAGGGAGGCAGCCCTCGCCCCTCCTGCCCACGAGCTGATGCCCAGCGAGGCAGCCCTCGCCCCTCCTGCCCCCGAGCTGATGCCCAGCAAGGCAGCCCTCGCCCCTCCTGCCCGCGAGCTGATGCCCAGCGAGGCAGCCCTCGCCCCTCCTGCCCGCGAGCTGATGCCCAGCGAGGCAGCCCTCGCCCCTCCTGCCCGCGAGCTGATGCCCAGCGAGGCAGCCCTCGCCCCTCCTGCCCGCGAGCTGATGCCCAGCGAGGCAGCCCTCGCCCCTCCTGCCCGCGAGCTGATGCCCAGCAAGGCAGCCCTCGCCCCTCCTGCCCGCGAGCTGATGCCCAGCGAGGCAGCCCTCGCCCCTCCTGCCCGCGAGCTGATGCCCAGCGAGGCAGCCCTCGCCCCTCCTGCCCGCGAGCTGATGCCCAGCAAGGCAGCCCTCGCCCCTCCTGCCCGCGAGCTGATGCCCAGCGAGGCAGCCCTCGCCCCTCCTGCCCCCGAGCTGATGCCCAGCGAGGCAGCATTCTGCCGCACAAACATTGTTCATGTCGGTCACTTTTCTTTCCCCTTTCTCTCCCTGCGCCGCCCTGATCGCTGGTTTGTCTGCACTTTGTCCAGGTCCAGGCCAGCCGTGCGCACAAACTCGACCGTCTCTGCCGGGGTGGTGAAATAATATTCTGCAATGTCCCCCAGAGCCTGTCTGGGAATAACATCCCAAACGTTATACCGTTCGTGTACAGGGCCGACTTTGCTTGGTTAACCTGGCCCTGCGATTTGCCAGGTCTGCCCCAATGTCCTGCTCACCCACATTCTGTCCTTCCCACATGCCCACTGTGATCTGCCGGGCCTAACGCAGATCCTCTCCCGATCCTGGTACCTGTGTAGTTTAGTGATTATCGCCCTCGGCCTTGGGCTTTGGTCGGAGGGCCTGTGGGCCCTGTCCATGGTTTGGGCAAGCCGGCAGGCCCTCGATCCCCTCCGCCAGGCCCTCGATCCCCTCCAGCAGGCCCTCGATCCCTTCCGGCAGGCCCTCGATCCCCTCCGCCAGGCCCTCGATCCCCTCCGGCAGGCCCTCGATCCGCTCCGCCAGGCCCTCGATCCCCTCCGGCAGGCCCTCGATCCGCTCCGCCAGGCCCTCGATCCACTCCGCCAGGCCCTCGATCCCCTCCGCCAGGCCCTCGATCCCCTCCGCCAGGCCCTCGATCCCCTCCGCCAGGCCCTCGATCATCTCCGCCAGGCACTCGATCCCCTCCGCCAGGCCCTCGATCCCCTCCGCCAGGCCCTCGATCCCCTCCGGCAGGCCCCCGATCCCCTCCGCCAGGCCCACGATCCCCTCCGCCAGGCCCTCAATCCCCTCCAGCAGGCCCTCGATCCCCTCCAGCAGGCCCTCGATCCCCTCCGCCAGGCCCTCGATCCCCTCCAGCAGGCCCTCGATCCCCTCCGCCAGGCCCTCGATCCCCTCCGGCAGGCCCCCGATCCCCTCCGCCAGGCCCTCGATCCCCTCCGGCAGGCCCTCGATCCCCTCCGCCAGGCCCTCGATCCCCTCCGGCAGGCCCTCGATCCCCTCCGCCAGGCCCTCGATCCCCTCCGGCAGGCCCTCGATCCCCTCCGGCAGGCCCTCGATCCCCTCCGCCAGGCCCTCGATCCCCTCCGGCAGGCCCTCGATCTCCTCCGGCAGGCCCTCGATCCCCTCCGCCAGGCCCTCGATCCCCTCCGGCAAGCCCTCGATCCCCTCCAGCAGGCCCTCGATCCCCTCCGCCAGGCCCTCGATCCCCTCCGCCAGGCCCTCGAGCCCCTCCGGCAGGCCCTCGATCCCCTCCAGCAGGCCCTCGATCCCCTCCGCCAGGCCCTCGATCATCTCCGCCAGGCACTCGATCCCCTCCGCCAGGCCCTCGATCCCCTCCAGCAGGCCCTCGATCCCCTCCGCCAGGCCCTCGAGCCCCTCCGGCAGGCCCTCGATCCCCTCCGCCAGGCCCTCGATCCCCTCCGGCAGGCCCTCGATCCCCTCCGGCAGGCCCTCGATCCCCTCCGGCAGGCCCTCGATCCCCTCCGCCAGGCCCTCGATCCCCTCCGCCAGGCCCTCGATCCCCTCCGGCAGGCCCTCGATCCCCTCCAGCAGGCCCTCGATCCCCTCCGGCAAGCCCTCGATCCCCTCCAGCAGGCCCTCGATCCCCTCCGCCAGGCCCTCGATCCCCTCCGCCAGGCCCTCGAGCCCCTCCGGCAGGCCCTCGATCCCCTCCAGCAGGCCCTCAATCCCCTCCGCCAGGCCCTCAATCACCTCCGCCAGGCCCTCGATCCCCTCCACCAGGCCCTCGATCCCCTCCACCAGGCCCTCGATCCCCTCCGCCAGGCCCTCAATCCCCTCCAGCAGGCCCTCGATCCCCTCCAGCAGGCCCTCGATCCCCTCCGCCAGGCCCTCGATCCCCTCCAGCAGGCCCTCGATCCCCTCCAGCAGGCCCTCGATCCGCTCCGCCAGGCCCTCGATCCCCTCCGCCAGGCCCTCGATTCCCTCCGCCAGGCCCTCGACCCCCTCCGGCAGGCACTCGATCCCCTCCGCCAGGCCCTCGACCCCCTCCGGCAGGCCCTCGATCCCCTCCAGCAGGCCCTCGATCCCCTCCGGCAGGCCCTCGATCCCCTCCGCCAGGCCGTCGATCCCCTCCGCCAGGCCCTCGATCCACTCCGCCAGGCCCTCGATCCCCTCCGCCAGGCCCTCGATCCCCTCCGCCAGGCCCTCGATCCGCTCCGCCAGGCCCTCGATCCCGTCCGGCAGGCCCTCGATTCCCTCCGCCAGGCCCTCGATCCCCTCCAGCAGGCCCTCGATCCCCTCCAGCAGGCCCTCGATCCGCTCCGCCAGGCCCTCGATCCCCTCCGCCAGGCCCTCGATTCCCTCCGCCAGGCCCTCGACCCCCTCCGGCAGGCACTCGATCCCCTCCGCCAGGCCCTCGACCCCCTCCGGCAGGCCCTCGATCCCCTCCAGCAGGCCCTCGATCCCCTCCGCCAGGCCCTCGATCCCCTCCGCCAGGCCCTCGATCCCCTCCAGCAGGCCCTCGATCCCCTCCGGCAGGCCCTCGATCCCCTCCGCCAGGCCGTCGATCCCCTCCGCCAGGCCCTCGATCCACTCCGCCAGGCCCTCGATCCCGTCCGGCAGGCCCTCGATTCCCTCCGCCAGGCCCTCGATCCCCCCTTTGATGGGGACAGAGTAGAGGGAGCTTCACTCTGTATCTAACCCCGTACTGTACCTGTCCTGGGAGTGTTTGATGGGGACAGTGTAGAGGGAGCTTTACTCTGTATCTAACCCCGTGCTGTACCTGTCCTGGGAGTGTTTGATGGGGACAGTGTAGAGGGAGCTTTACTCTGTATCTAACCCCGTACTGTACCTGCCCTGGGAGTGTTTGATGGGGACAGTGTAGAGGGAGCTTTACTCTGTATCTAACCCCGTACTGTACCTGTCCTGGGAGTGTTTGATGGAGACAGTGTAGAGGGAGCTTTACTCTGTATCTAACCCCGTGCTGTTCCTATCCTGGGAGTGTTTGATGGGGACAGTGTAGAGGGAGCTTTACTCTGTATCTAACCTCGTGCTGTACCTGTCCTGGGAGTGTTTGATGGGGACAGTGTAGAGGGAGCTTTACTCTGTATCTAACCTCGTGCTGTACCTGTCCTGGGAGTGTTTGATGGGGACAGTGTAGAGGGAGCTTTACTCTGTATCTAACCCCGTGCTGTACCTGTCCTGGGAATCTTTGATGGCGACAGTGTAGAGGGAGCTTTACTCTGTATCTAACCCCGTGCTGTCACTGTCCTGAGAGTGTTTGATGGGGACAGTGTAGAGGGAGCTTTACTCTGTATCTAACCCCGTGCTGTACCTGTCCTGCGAGTGTTTGATGGGGACAGTGTAGAGGGAGCTTTACTCTGTATCTAACCCCGTGCTGTACCTGGCCTGCGAGTGTTTGATGGGGACAGTGTAGAGGGAGCTTTACTCTGTATCTAACCCCGTGCTATACCTGGCCTGCGAGTGTTTGATGGGGTCAGTGTAGAGGGAGGTTTACCCTGTATCTAACCCCGTGCTGTACCTGTCCTGGGAGTGTTTAATGGGGTCAGTGTAGAGGGAGCTTTATTCTGTATCTAACCCCGTGCTGTACCTGTCCTGGGAGTGTTTGATGGGGACAGTGTAGATGGAGCTTTACTCTGTATCTAACCCCGTGCTGCACCTGTCCTCGGAGTGTTTGATGGGGACAGTGTAGAGGGAGCTTTACTCTGTATCTAACCCCGTGCTGTACCTGTCCTGGGAATGTTTGATGGGGACAGTGTAGAGGGAGCTTTACTCTGTATCTAACCCCGTGCTGTACCTGTCCTACGAGCGTGTTGATGGGGAGAGTATAGAGGGAGTTTTACGCTGTATCTAACCCCATGCTGTACCTGTCCTGCGAGTGTTTGATGGGGACAGTGTAGAGGGAGCTTTACTCTGTATCTAACCCCGTGCTGTACCTGTCCTGCGAGTGTTTGATGGGGACAGTGTAGGGGGAGCTTTACTCTGTATCTAACCCCGTGCTGTACCTGGCCTGCGAGTGTTTGATGGGGACAGTGGAGAGGGAGCTTTACTCTGTATCTAACCCCGTGCTATACCTGGCCTGCGAGTGTTTGATGGGGTCAGTGTAGAGGGAGGTTTACCCTGTATCTAACCCCGTGCTGTACCTGTCCTGGGAGTGTTTAATGGGGTCAGTGTAGAGGGAGCTTTACTCTGTATCTAACCCCGTGCTGTACCTGTCCTGGGAGTGTTTGATGGGGACAGTGTAGAGGGAGCTTTACTCTGTATCAAACCCCGTGCTGTACCTGTCCTGCGAGTGTTTGATGGGGGTAGTGTAGAGGGAGCTTTACTCTGTATCTAACTCCATGCTGTACTTGTCCTAGGAGTGTTTGATGGGGACAGTGTAGAGGGGGCTTTACTCTGGATCTAACCCCGTGCTGTACCTGTCCTGGGAGTGTTTGATGGGGACAGTGTAGAGGGAGCTTTACTCTGTATCTAACCTCGTGCTGTACCTGTCCTCGGAGTGTTTGAATGTGACAGTGTAGAGGGAGCTTTACTCTGGATCTAACCCCGTGCTGTACCTGTCCTGCGAGTGTTTGATGGGGACAGAGTAGAGGGAGCTTTACTCTGTATCGAACCCCATGCTGTACCTGTTCTGGGAGTGTTTGATGGGGACAGTGTAGTGGGAGCTTAACTCTGTATCTAGCCTCATGCTGTACCTGTCCTGGGAGTGTTTGATGGGGACTGTGTAGAGGGAGCTTTACTCTGTATCTAACCCCGTGCTGTACCTGTCCTGGGAGTGTTTGATGGGGACTGTGTAGAGGGAGCTTTACTCTGTATCTAACCCCGTGCTGTACCTGTCCTGGGAGTGTTTGATGGGGACAGTGTAGAGGGAGCTTTACTCTGTATCTAACCCCGTGCTGTACATGTCCTGGGAGTGTTTGATGGGGACAGTGTAGAGGGAGCTTTACTCTGTATCTAACCCCGTGCTGTACCTGTCCTGGGAGTGTTTGATGGGGACAGTGTTGAGGGAGCTTTACTCTGTATCTAACCCCGTTCTGTACCTGTCCTGGGAGTGTTTGATGGGGACAGTGTAGAGGGAGCTTTACTCTGTATCTAACCCCGTGCTGTACCTGTCCTGGGAGTGTTTGATGGGGACAGTGTAGAAGGAGCTTTACTCTGTATCTAACCCCGTGCTGTACCTGTCCTGGGAGTGTTTGATGGGGACAGTGTAGAAGGAGCTTTACTCTGTATCTAACCCCGTGCTGTACCCGTCCAGGGAGTGTTTGATGGGGACAGTGTAGAGGGAGCTTTACTCTGTATCTAACCCCGTGCTGTCCCTGTCCTGGTAGTGTTTGATGGGGACAGTGTAGAGGGAGCTTTACTCTGTATCTAACCCCGTGCTGTCCCTGTCCTGGTAGTGTTTGATGGGGACAGTGTAGAGGGAGCTTTACTCTGTATCTAACCCCGTGCTGTCCCTGTCCTGGTAGTGTTTGATGGGGACAGTGTAGAGGGAGCTTTACTCTGTATCTAACCCCGTGCTGTCCCTGTCCTGGTAGTGTTTGATGGGGACAGTGTAGAGGGAGCTTTACTCTGTATCTAACCCCGTGCTGTATCTGTCCTGGGAGTGTTTGATGGGGACAGTGTAGAGGGAGCTTTACTCTGTATCTAACCCCGTGCTGTCCCTGTCCTGGTAGTGTTTGATGGGGACAGTGTAGAGGGAGCTTTACTCTGTATCTAACCCCGTGCTGTACCTGTCCTGGGAGTGTTTGATGGCGACAGTGGAGAGTGAGTTTTACTCTGTATCTAACCCCATGCTGTACCTGTCCTGGGAGTGTTTGATGTGGACAGTGTAGAGGGGGCTTTACTCTGTATCTAACCCCATGCTGTACCTGTCCTGGGAGTGTTTGATGGGGACAGTGTAGAGGGAGCTTTACTCTGTATCTAACCCTGTGCTGTACCCGTCTGGGGAGTGTTTAATGGGGACTTTGTAGAGCGAACAAAAGTCAGGGGGATGACTGTAAGTTGCGATGCCCATTGCAGAGATAGTACAGACATGATGGGGTAATGGCCTCCTTCCGCTCTGTAACAATTCTGTCATTCTGTATCTAACGTGTCTTAGGTTTTTCTGTTACTCTGTTCATTATTCCCTCCGACACGAGTGTCCCTTTAATCTCTCTGTGTGCTGTCAGCTTTTCCCTGACGCTCTGCTTTCCAGCGGCACACACATGGTTCTGCCTTGGCCACTTCTCAGCACTCTCCCTCTGTCTGCCCCGTCTCTCTGCCTCTTTCAGTCCTGCGCTCTGTCTCCCTCTCTGCCTCTTTCAGTCCTGCGCTCTGTCTCCCTCTCTGCCTCTTTCAGTCCTGCGCTCTGTCTCCCTCTCTGCCTATTTCAGTCCTGCGCTCTGTCTCCCTCTCTGCCTATTTCAGTCCTGCGCTCTGTCTCCCTCTCTGCCCCTTACAGTCCTGCGCTCTGTCTCCCTCTCTGCCACTTTCAGTCCTGCGCTCTGTCTCCCACTCTGCCTCTTTCAGTCCTGCGCTCTGTCTCCCACTCTGCCCCTTTCAGTCCTGCGCTCTGTCTCCCTCTCTGCCTCTGTCAGTCCTGCGCTCTGTCTCTCTCTCTGCCTCTTTCAGTCCTGCGCTCTGTCTCCCTCTCTGCCTCTTTCAGTCCTGCGCTCTGTCTCCCTCTCTGCCTCTTTCAGTCCTGCGCTCTGTCTCCCTCTCTGCCTATTTCAGTCCTGCGCTCTGTCTCCCTCTCTGCCTATTTCAGTCCTGCGCTCTGTCTCCCTCTCTGCCCCTTACAGTCCTGCGCTCTGTCTCCCTCTCTGCCACTTTCAGTCCTGCGCTCTGTCTCCCACTCTGCCTCTTTCAGTCCTGCGCTCTGTCTCCCACTCTGCCCCTTTCAGTCCTGCGCTCTGTCTCCCTCTCTGCCTCTGTCAGTCCTGCGCTCTGTCTCTCTCTCTGCCTCTTTCAGTCCTGCGCTCTGTCTCCCTCTCTGCCTCTTTCAGTCCTGCGCTCTGTCTCCCTCTCTGCCTCTTTCAGTCCTGCGCTCTGTCTCCCTCTCTGCCCCTTTCAGTCCTGCGCTCTGTCTCCCTCTCTGCCTCTTTCAGTCCTGCGCTCTGTCTCCCACTCTGCCTCTTTCAGTCCTGCGCTCTGTCTCCCACTCTGCCCCTTTCAGTCCTGCGTTCTGTCTCCCTCTCTGCCTCTGTCAGTCCTGCGCTCTGTCTCTCTCTCTGCCTCTTTCAGTCCTGCGCTCTGTCTCCCTCTCTGCCTCTTTCAGTCCTGCGCTCTGTCTCCCTCTCTGCCTCTTTCAGTCCTGCGCTCTGTCTCCCTCTCTGCCCCTTTCAGTCCTGCGCTCTGTCTCCCTCTCTGCCTCTTTCAGTCCTGCATTCTGTCTCCCTCACTGCCTCTTTCAGTCCTGCGCTCTGTCTCCCTCTCTGCCTCTTTCAGTCCTGCGCTCTGTCTCCCACGCTGCCTCTTTCAGTCCTGCGCTCTGTCTCCCTCTCTGCCTCTTTCAATCCTGCACTCCGTCTCTCTCTCTGCCTCTTTCAGTCCTGCGCTCAGTCTCCCTCTCTGCCCCTTTCAGTCCTGCGCTCTGTCTCCCTCTCTGCCTCTTTCAGTCCTGCGCTCTGTCTCCCACTCTGCCTCTTTCAGTCCTGCGCTCTGTCTCTCTCTCTGCCTCTTTCAGTCCTGCGCTCTGTCTCCCACTCTGCCTCTTTCAGTCCTGCGCTCTGTCTCCCTCTCTGCCTCTTTCAGTCCTGCACTCCGTCTCCCTCTCTGCCTCTTTCAGTCCTGCACTCTGTCTCCCTCTCTGCCCCTTTCAGTCCTGCGCTCTGTCTCCCTCTCTGCCTCTTTCAGTCCTGCGCTCTGTCTCCCTCTCTGCCCCTTTCAGTCCTGCGCTCTGTCTCTCTCTCTGCCTCTTTCAGTCCTGCGCTCTGTCTCCCTCTCTGCCTCTTTCAGTCCTGCGCTCTGTCTCCGTCTCTGCCTCTTTCAGTCCTGCGCTCTGTCTCCCTCTCTGCCCCTTTCAGTCCTGCGCTCTGTCTCCCACGCTGCCTCTTTCAGTCCTGCGCTCTGTCTCTCTCTCTGCCTCTTTCAGTCCTGCGCTCTGTCTCCCTCTCTGCCTCTTTCAGTCCTGCGCTCTGTCTCCCTCTCTGCCTCTTTCAGTCCTGCGCTCCGTCTCCCTCTCTGCCTCTTTCAGTCCTGCGCTCTGTCTCCCTCTCTGCCTCTTTCAGTCCTGCGCTCTGTCTCCCACTCTGCCTCTTTCAGTCCTGCGCTCTGTCTCCCACTCTGCCTCTTTCAGTCCTGCGCTCTGTCTCCCTCTCTGCCTCTTTCAGTCCTGCGCTCTGTCTCCCTCTCTGCCCCTTTCAGTCCTGCGCTATGTCTCTCTCGCTGCCTCTTTCAGTCCTGCGCTCTGTCTCCCTCTCTGCCTCTTTCAGTCCTGCGCTCTGTCTCCCTCTCTGCCTCTTTCAGTCCTGCACTCTGTCTCCCTCTCTGCCGCTTTCAGTCCTGCGCTCTGTCTCCCTCTCTGCCTCTTTCAGTCCTGCGCTCTGTCTCCCACGCTGCCTCTTTCAGTCCTGCGCTCCGTCTCCCTCTCTGCCTCTTTCAGTCCTGCGCTCTGTCTCCCTCTCTGCCTCTTTCAGTCCTGCGCTCTGTCTCCCACTCTGCCTCTTTCAGTCCTGCGCTCTGTCTCCCACTCTGCCTCTTTCAGTCCTGCGCTCTGTCTCCCTCTCTGCCTCTTTCAGTCCTGCGCTCTGTCTCCCTCTCTGCCTCTTTCAGTCCTGCGCTCTGTCTCCCTCTCTGCCTCTTTCAGTCCTGCGCTCTGTCTCCCTCTCTGCCTCTTTCAGTCCTGCACTCTGTCTCCCTCTCTGCCGCTTTCAGTCCTGCGCTCTGTCTCCCTCTCTGCCTCTTTCAGTCCTGCGCTCTGTCTCCCACGCTGCCTCTTTCAGTCCTGCGCTCTGTCTCCCACGCTGCCTCTTTCAGTCCTGCGCTCTGTCTCCCTCTCTGCCCCTTTCAGTGCTGCGCTCTGTCTCCCTCTCTGCCCCTTTCAGTCCTGCGCTCTGTCTCCCTCTCTGCCTCTTTCAGTACTGCGCCCTGTCTCCCTCTCTGCCTCTTTCAGTCCTGCGCTCTGTCTCCCTCTCTGCCTCTTTCAGTCCTGCGCTCTGTCTCCCTCTCTGCCTCTTTCAGTCCTGCGCTCTGTCTCCCTCTCTGCCTCTTTCAGTCCTGCGCTCTGTCTCCCTCTCTGCCTCTTTCAGTCCTGCGCTCTGTCTCCCTCTCTGCCTCTTTCGGTCCTGCGCTCTGTCTCCCTCTCTGCCCCTTTCAGTCCTACGCTCTGTCTCCCACTCTGCCTCTATCAGTCCTGCGCTCTGTCTCCCTCTCTGCCCCTTTCAGTCCTGCGCTCTGTCTCCCTCTCTGCCCCTTTCAGTCCTGCGCTCTGTCTCCCTCTCTGCCTCTTTCAGTCCTGCGCTCTGTCTCCCTCTCTGCCCCTTTCAGTCCTGCGCTCTGTCTCCCTCTCTGGCTCTTTCAGTCCTGCGCTCTGTCTCCCTCTCTGCATCTTTCAGTCCTGCGCTCTGTCTCCCTCTCTGCCCCTTTCAGTCCTGCGCTCTGTCTCCCTCTCTGCCTCTTTCAGTCCTGCGCTCTGTCTCGCTCTCTGCCTCTTTCAGTCCTGCGCTCTGTCTCCCTCTCTGCCTCTTTCAGTCCTGCGCTCTGTCTCTCTCTCTGCCTCTTTCAGTCCTGCGCTCTGTCTCCCACGCTGCCTCTTTCAGTCCTGCGCTCTGTCTCGCTCTCTGCCTCTTTCAGTCCTGCGCTCTGTCTCCCTCTCTGCCTCTTTCAGTCCTGCGCTCTGTCTCCCTCTCTGCCTCATTCAGTCCTGCGCTCTGTCTCTCTCTCTGCCTCTTTCAGTCCTGCGCTCTGTCTCCCACGCTGCCTCTTTCAGTCCTGCGCTATGTTTCCCTCTCTGCCTCTTTCAGTCCTGCACTCCGTCTCCCTCTCTGCCTCTTTCAGTCCTGCGCTCTGTCTCCCACTCTGCCTCTTTCTGTCCTGCGCTCTGTCTCCCTCTCTGCCCCTTTCAGTCCTGCGCTCTGTCTCCCTCTCTGCCTCTTTCAGTCCTGCGCTCTGTCTCCCTCTCTGCCTCTTTCAGTCCTGCGCTCTGTCTCCCTCTCTGCCTCTTTCAGTCTTGCGCTCTGTCTCCCACGCTGCCTCTTTCAGTCCTGCGTTCTGTCTCCCTCTCTGCCTCTTTCAGTCCTGCGCTCTGTCTCCCTCTCTGCCTCTTTCAGCCTGCGCTCTGTCTCTCTCTCTGCCCCTTTCAGTCCTGCGCTCTGTCTCTCTCTCTGCCTCTTTCAGTCCTGCGCTCTGTCTCTCTCTCTGCCCCTTTCAGTCCTGCGCTCTGTCTCTCTCTGTGCCTATTTCAGTCCTGCGCTCTGTCTCCCACTCTGCCTCTTTCAGTCCTGCGCTCTGTCTCCCTCTCTGCCTCTTTCAGTCCGGCGCTCTGTCTCCCTCTCTGCCTCTTTCAGTCCTGCGCTCTGTCTCCCTCTCTGCCTCTTTCAGTCCTGCACTCTGTCTCCCTCTCTGCCGCTTTCAGTCCTGCGCTCTGTCTCCCTCTCTGCCTCTTTCAGTCCTGCACTCTGTCTCCCTCTCTGCCGCTTTCAGTCCTGCGCTCTGTCTCCCTCTCTGCCTCTCTCAGTCCTGCGCTCTGTCTCCCACGCTGCCTCTTTCAGTCCTGCGCTCTGTCTCCCTCTCTGCCGCTTTCAGTCCTGCGCTCTGTCTCCCTCTCTGCCTCTTTCAGTCCTGCGCTCTGTCTCCCTCTCTGCCTCTTTCAGTCCTGCGCTCTCTCTCCCTCTCTGCCTCTTTCAGTCTTGCGCTCTGTCTCCCTCTCTGCCTCTTTCAGTCCTGCGCTCTGTCTCCCTCTCTTCCTCTTTCAGTCCTGCGCAATGTCTCCCTCTCTGCCTCTTTCAGTCCTGCGCTCTGTCTCCCTCTCTGCCTCTTTCAGTCCTGCGCTCTGTCTCCCTCTCTGCCTCTTTCAGTCCTGCGCTCTGTCTCCCTCTCTGCCTCTTTCAGTCCTGCGCTCTGTCTCCCTCTCTGCCTCTTTCAGTCCTGCGCTCTGCCTCCCTCTCTGCCTCTTTCAGTCCTGCGCTCTGTCTCCCTCTCTGCCTCTTTCAGTCCTGCGCTCTGTCTCCCTCTCTGCCTCTTTCAGTCCTGCGCTCTGTCTCCCTCTCTGCCCCTTTCAGTCCTGCGCTCTGTCTCCCTCTTTCAGTCCTGCGCTCTGTCTCCCTCTCTGCCTCTTTCAGTCCTGCGCTCTGTCTCCCTCTCTGCCCCTTTCAGTCCTGCGCTCTGTCTCCCTCTCTGCCCCTTTCAGTCCTGCCCCCTGTCACCCTCTCTGCCTCTTTCAGTCCTGCGCTCTGTCTCCCTCTCTGCCTCTTTCAGTCCTGCGCTCTGTCTCCCTCTCTGCCTCTTTCAGTCCTGCGCTCTGTCTCCCTCTCTGCCTCTTTCAGTCCTGCGCTCTGTCTCCCTCTCTGCCCCTTTCAGTCCTGCGCTCTGTCTCCCTCTCTGCCTCTTACAGTCCTGCACTCTGTCTCCCTCTCTGCCTTTTTCAGTCCTGCGCTCTGTCTCCCTCTCTGCCTCTTTCAGTCCTGCGCTCTGTCTCCCTCTCTGCCTCTTTCAGTCCTGCACTCTGTCTCCCTCTGTGCCTTTTTCAGTCCTGCGCTCTGTCTCTCTCTCTGCCCCTTTCAGTCCTGCGCTCTGTCTCCCTCTCTGCCTCTTTCAGTCCTGCGCTCTGTCTCCCTCTCTGCCTCTTTCAGTCCTGCGCTCTGTCTCTCTCTCTGCCTCTTTCAGTCCTGCGCTCTGTCTCCCTCTCTGCCTCTTTCAGTCCTGCGCTCTGTCTCTCTCTCTGCCTCTTTCAGTCCTGCGCTCTGTCTCTCTCTCTGCCTCTTTCAGTCCTGCGCTCTGTCTCCCTCTCTGCCTCTTTCAGTCCTGCGCTCTGTCTCCCTCTGTGCCTCCTCCAGTCCTGCGCTCTGTCTCCCTCTCTGCCTCTTTCAGTCCTGCGCTCTGTCTCCCTCTCTGCCTCTTTCAGTCCTGCGCTCTGTCTCTCTCTCTGCTCCTTTCAGTCCTGCGCTCTGTCTCCCTCTCTGCCTCTTTCAGTCCTGCACTCTGTCTCTCTCTCTGCCTCTTTCAGTCCTGCGCTCTGTCTCCCTCTCTGCCTCTTTCAGTCCTGCGCTCTGTCTCCCTCTCTGCCTCTTTCAGTCCTGCGCTCTGTCTCCCTCTGTGCCTCCTCCAGTCCTGCGCTCTGTCTCCCTCTCTGCCTCTTTCAGTCCTGCGCTCTGTCTCCCTCTCTGCCTCTTTCAGTCCTGCGCTCTGTCTCTCTCTCTGCTCCTTTCAGTCCTGCGCTCTGTCTCCCTCTCTGCCTCTTTCAGTCCTGCACTCTGACTCCCTCTCTGCCCCTTTCAGTCCTGCGCTCTGTCTCCCACTCTGCCTCTTTCAGTCCTGCGCTCTGTCTCTCTCTCTCTGCCGCTTTCAGTCCTGCGCTCTGTCTCCCTCTCTGCCTCTCTCAGTCCTGCGCTCTGTCTCCCTCTCTGCCTCTTTCAGTCCAGCGCTCTGTCTCCCTCTCTGCCTCTTTCAGTCCTGCGCTCTGTCTCTCTCTCTCTGCCGCTTTCAGTCCTGCGCTCTGTCTCCCTCTCTGCCCCTTTCAGTCCTGCGCTCTGTCTCCCTCTCTGCCCCTTTCAGTCCTGCCCCCTGTCTCCCTCTCTGCCTCTTTCAGTCCTGCGCTCTGTCTCCCTCTCTGCCTCTTTCAGTCCTGCGCTCTGTCTCCCTGTCTGCCTCTTTCAGTCCTGTGCTCTGTCTCCCTCTCTGCCTCTTTCAGTCCTGCGCTCTGTCTCCCTCTCTGCCCCTTTCAGTCCTGCGCTTTGTCTCCCTCTCTGCCTCTTACAGTCCTGCCCCCTGTCTCCCTCTCTGCCTCTTTCAGTCCTGCGCTCTGTCTCCCTCTCTGCCTCTTTCAGTCCTGCGCTCTGGCTCCCACTCTGCCTCTTTCAGTCCTGCGCTCTGTCTCCCACTCTGCCTCTTTCAGTCCTGCGCTCTGTCTCCCTCTCTGCCTCTTTCAGTCCTGCGCTCTGTCTCCCTCTCTGCCCCTTTCAGTCCTGCGCTCTGTCTCCCTCTCTGCCTCTTTCAGTCCTGCGCTCTGTCTCTCTCTCTGCCCCTTTCAGTCCTGCGCTCTGTCTCCCTCTCTGCCTCTTTCAGTCCTGCGCTCTGTCCCCCTCTCTGCCCCTTTCAGTCCTGCGCTCTGTCTCCGTCTCTGCCTCTTTCAGTCCTGCGCTCTGTCTCCCTCTCTGCCTCTTTCAGTCCTGCGCTCTGTCTCCCTCTCTGCCTCTTTCAGTCCTGCGCTCTGTCTCCCTCTCTGCCTCTTTCAGTCCTGCACTCTGTCTCCCTCTCTGCCTCTTTCAGTCCTGCGCTCTGTCTCCCTCTCTGCCTCTTTCAGTCCTGCGCTCTGTCTCCCTCTCTGCCTCTTTCAGTCCTGCACTCTGTCTCCCTCTCTGCCTCTTTCAGTCCTGCGCTCTGTCTCTCTCGCTGCCTCTTTCAGTCCTGCGCTCTGTCTCCCTCTCTGCCTCTTTCAGTCCTGCGCTCTGTTTCTCTCTCTGCCTTTCAGTCCTGCGCTCTGTCTCTCTCACTGCCTCTTTCAGTCCTGCGCTCTGTCTCCCTCTCTGCCTTTTTCAGTCCTGCGCTCTGTCTCCCTCTGTGCCTCTTTCAGTCCTGCGCTCTGTCTCCCTCTCTGCCTCTTTCAGTCCTGCGCTCTGTCTCCCTCTGTCTCCCTCTCTGTCCCTTTCAGTCCTGCGCTCTGTCTCTCTCTCTGCCCCTTTCAGTCCTGCGCTCTGTCTCCCTCTCTGCCTCTTTCAGTCCTGCGCTCTGTCTCCCTCTCTGCCTCTTTCAGTCCTGCGCTCTGTCTCCCTCTCTGCCCCTTTCAGTCCTGCGCTCTGTCTCCCTCTCTGCCTCTTTCAGTCCTGCGCTCTGTCTCTCTCTCTGCCCCTTTCAGTCCTGCGCTCTGTCTCCCTCTCTGCCTCTTTCAGTCCTGCGCTCTGTCTCTCTCTCTGCCCCTTTCAGTCCTGCGCTCTGTCTCCCTCTCTGCCTCTTTCAGTCCTGCGCTCTGTCTCCCTATCTGCCCCTTTCAGTCCTGCGCTCTGTCTCCCTCTCTGCCCCTTTCAGTCCTGCCCCCTGTCACCCTCTCTGCCTCTTTCAGTCCTGCGCTCTGTCTCCCTCTCTGCCTCTTTCAGTCCTGCGCTCTGTCTCCCTCTCTGCCTCTTTCAGTCCTGCGCTCTGTCTCCCTCTCTGCCCCTTTCAGTCCTGCGCTCTGTCTCCCTCTCTGCCTCTTACAGTCCTGCACTCTGTCTCCCTCTCTGCCTCTTTCAGTCCTGCGCTCTGTCTCCCTCTCTGCCTCTTTCAGTCCTGCGCTCTGTCTCTCTCTCTGCCCCTTTCAGTCCTGCGCTCTGTCTCCCTCTCTGCCTCTTTCAGTCCTGCACTCTGTCTCCCTCTCTGCCCCTTTCAGTCCTGCGCTCTGTCTCCCTCTCTGCCTCTTTCAGTCCTGCGCTCTGTCTCCCTCTCTGCCCCTTTCAGTCCTGCGCTCTGTCTCCCTCTCTGCCTCTTTCAGTCCTGCGCTCTGTCTCCCTCTCTGACTCTTTCAGTCCTGCGCTCTGTCTCCCTCTCTGCCTCTTTCAGTCCTGCGCTCCGTCTCCCTCTCTGCCTCTTTCAGTCCTGCGCTCTGTCTCCCTCTCTGCCTCTTTCAGTCCTGCACTCTGTCTCCCTCTCTGCCCCTTTCAGTCCTGCGCTCTGTCCCCCTCTCTCTCTGCCTCTTTCAGTCCTGCGCTCTGTCTCCCTCTCTGCCCCTTTCAGTCCTGCGCTCTGTCTCCCTCTCTGCCTCTTTCAGTCCTGCGCTCTGTCTCCCTCTCTGCCTCTTTCAGTCCTGCGCTCTGTCTCCCTCTCTGCCTCTTTCAGTCCTGCGCTCCGTCTCCCTCTCTGCCTCTTTCAGTCCTGCGCTCTGTCTCCCTCTGTGCCTCTTTCAGTCCTGCGCTCTGTCTCCCTCTCTGCCTCTTTCAGTCCTGCACTCTGTCTCCCTCTCTATCTCTTTCAGTCCTGCGCTCTGTCTCCCTCTCTGCCTCTTTCAGTCCTGCGCTCTGTCTCCCTCTCTGCCTCTTTCAGTCCTGCACTCTGTCTCCCTCTGTGCCTCGTTCAGTCCTGCGCTCTGTCTCTCTCTCTGCCCCTTTCAGTCCTGCGCTCTGTCTCCCTCTCTGCCTCTTTCAGTCCTGCGCTCTGTCTCCCTCTCTGCCTCTTTCAGTCCTGCGCTCTGTCTCTCTCTCTGCCTCTTTCAGTCCTGCGCTCTGTCTCCCTCTCTGCCTCTTTCAGTCCTGCGCTCTGTCTCTCTCTCTGCCTCTTTCAGTCCTGCGCTCTGTCTCTCTCTCTGCCTCTTTCAGTCCTGCGCTCTGTCTCCCTCTCTGCCTCTTTCAGTCCTGCGCTCTGTCTCCCTCTGTGCCTCCTCCAGTCCTGCGCTCTGTCTCCCTCTCTGCCTCTTTCAGTCCTGCGCTCTGTCTCCCTCTCTGCCCCTTTCAGTCCTGCGCTCTGTCTCTCTCTCTGCCTCTTTCAGTCCTGCGCTCTGTCTCTCTCTCTGCCCCTTTCAGTCCTGCGCTCTGTCTCCCTCTCTGCCCCTTTCAGTCCTGCGCTCTGTCTCCGTCTCTGCCTCTTTCAGTCCTGCGCTCTGTCTCCCTCTCTGCCTCTTTCAGTCCTGCGCTCTGTCTCCCTCTCTGCCTCTTTCAGTCCTGCGCTCTGTCTCCCTCTCTGCCTCTTTCAGTCCTGCGCTCTGTCTCCCTCTCTGCCTCTTTCAGTCCTGCACTCTGTCTCCCTCTCTGCCTCTTTCAGTCCTGCGCTCTGTCTCCCTCTCTGCCTCTTTCAGTCCTGCGCTCTGTCTCCCTCTCTGATTCTTTCAGTCCTGCGCTCTGTCTCTCTCTCTGCCTCTTTCAGTCCTGCGCTCTGTCTCCTTCTCTGCCTCTTTCAGTCCTGCGCTCTGTCTCTCTCTCTTCCTCTTTCAGTCCTGCGCTCTGTCTAACCCTCTGCCTCTTTCAGTCCTGCCCTCTGTCTCCCTCTCTGCCTCTTTCAGTCCTGCGCTCTGTCTCCCTCTCTGCCTCTCTCAGTCCTGCGCTCTGTCTCCCTCTCTGCCTCTTTCAGTCCTGCGCTCTGTCTCCCACTCTGCCTCTTTCAGTCCTGCGCTCTGTCTCCCTCTCTGCCTCTTTCAGTCCTGCACTCTGTCACCCTCTCTGCCTCTTTCAGTCCTGCGCTCTGTCTCACTCTCTGCCTCTTTCAGTCCTGCGCTCTGTCTCCCTCTCTGCCTCTTTCAGTCCTGCGCTCTGTCTCCCACTCTGCCCCTTTCAGTCCTGCGCTCTGTCTCCCTCTCTGCCTCTTTCAGTCCTGCCCTCTGTCTCCCTCTCTGCCTCTTTCAGTCCTGCGCTCTGTCTCCCTCTCTGCCTCTTTCAGTCCTGCGCTCTGTCACCCTCTCTGCCTCTTTCAGTCCTGCGCTCTGTCTCCCTCTCTGCCTCTTTCAGTCCTGCGCTCTGTCTCCCTCTCTGCCTCTTTCAGTCCTGCGCTCTGTCTCTCTCTCTGCCTGTTTCAGTCCTGCGCTCTGTCTCCCTCTCTGCCTCTTTCAGTCCTGCGCTCTGTCTCCCTCTCTGCCTCTTTCAGTCCTGCGCTCTGTCTCTCTCTCTGCCTCTTTCAGTCCTGCGCTCTGTCTCTCTCTCTGCCTCATTCAGTCCTGCGCTCTGTCTCCCTCTCTGCCTCTTTCAGTCCTGCGCTCTGTCTCCCTCTCTGCCTCTTTCAGTCCTGCGCTCTGTCTCCCTCTCTGCCCCTTTCAGTCCTGCGCTCTGTCTCCCTCTCTGCCTCTTTCAGTCCTGCGCTCTGTCTCCCTCTCTGCCTCTTTCAGTCTTGCGCTCTGTTTCCCACGCTGCCTCTTTCAGTCCTGCGTTCTGTCTCCCTCTCTGCCTCTTTCAGTCCTGCGATCTGTCTCCCTCTCTGCCTCTTTCAGCCTGCGCTCTGTCTCTCTCTCTGCCCCTTTCAGTCCTGCGCTCTGTCTCTCTCTCTGCCTCTTTCAGTCCTGCGCTCTGTCTCTCTCTCTGCCCCTTTCAGTCCTGCGCTCTGTCTCTCTCTCTGCCTATTTCAGTCCTGCGCTCTGTCTCCCACTCTGCCTCTTTCAGTCCTGCGCTCTGTCTCCCTCTCTGCCTCTTTCAGTCCGGCGCTCTGTCTCCCTCTCTGCCTCTTTCAGTCCTGCGCTCTGTCTCACTCTCTGCCTCTTTCAGTCCTGCACTCTGTCTCCCTCTCTGCCGCTTTCAGTCCTGCGCTCTGTCTCCCTCTCTGCCTCTTTCAGTCCTGCACTCTGTCTCCCTCTCTGCCGCTTTCAGTCCTGCGCTCTGTCTCCCTCTCTGCCTCTCTCAGTCCTGCGCTTTGTCTCCCACGCTGCCTCTTTCAGTCCTGCGCTCTGTCTCCCTCTCTGCCGCTTTCAGTCCTGCGCTCTGTCTCCCTCTCTGCCTCTTTCAGTCCTGCGCTCTGTCTCCCTCTCTGCCTCTTTCAGTCCTGCGCTCTGTCTCCCTCTCTGCCTCTTTCAGTCCTGCGCTCTCTCTCCCTCTCTGCCTCTTTCAGTCCTGCGCTCTGTCTCCCTCTCTGCCTCTTTCAGTCCTGCGCTCTGTCTCCCTCTCTCCCTCTTTCAGTCCTGCGCAATGTCTCCCTCTCTGCCTCTTTCAGTCCTGCGCTCTGTCTCCCTCTCTGCCTCTTTCAGTCCTGCGCTCTGTCTCCCTCTCTGCCTCTCTCAGTCCTGCGCTTTGTCTCCCACGCTGCCTCTTTCAGTCCTGCGCTCTGTCTCCCTCTCTGCCGCTTTCAGTCCTGCGCTCTGTCTCCCTCTCTGCCTCTTTCAGTCCTGCGCTCTGTCTCCCTCTCTGCCTCTTTCAGTCCTGCGCTCTGTCTCCCTCTCTGCCTCTTTCAGTCCTGCGCTCTCTCTCCCTCTCTGCCTCTTTCAGTCCTGCGCTCTGTCTCCCTCTCTGCCTCTTTCAGTCCTGCGCTCTGTCTCCCTCTCTCCCTCTTTCAGTCCTGCGCAATGTCTCCCTCTCTGCCTCTTTCAGTCCTGCGCTCTGTCTCCCTCTCTGCCTCTTTCAGTCCTGCGCTCTGTCTCCCTCTCTGCCTCTTTCAGTCCTGCGCTCTGTCTCCCTCTCTGCCTCTTTCAGTCCTGCGCTCTGTCTCCCTCTCTGCCTCTTTCAGTCCTGCGCTCTGCCTCCCTCTCTGCCTCTTTCAGTCCTGCGCTCTGTCTCCCTCTCTGCCTCTTTCAGTCCTGCGCTCTGTCTCCCTCTCTGCCTCTTTCAGTCCTGCGCTCTGTCTCCCTCTCTGCCCCTTTCAGTCCTGCGCTCTGTCTCCCTCTCTGCCTCTTTCAGTCCTGCGCTCTGTCTCCCTCTCTGCCTCTTTCAGTCCTGCGCTCTGTCTCCCTCTCTGCCCCTTTCAGTCCTGCGCTCTGTCTCCCTCTCTGCCCCTTTCAGTCCTGCCCCCTTTCAACCTCTCTGCCTCTTTCAGTCCTGCGCTCTGTCTCCCACTCTGCCTCTTTCAGTCCTGCACTCTGTCTCACTCTCTGCCTCTTTCAGTCCTGCGCTCTGTCTCCCTCTCTGCCTCTTTCAGTCCTGCCCTCTGTCTCCCTCTCTGCCTCTTTCAGTCCTGCCCTCTGTCTCCCTCTCTGCCTCTTTCAGTCCTGCGCTCTGTCTCCCACTCTGCCCCTTTCAGTCCTGCGCTCTGTCTCCCTCTCTGCCTCTTTCAGTCCTGCCCTCTGTCTCCCTCTCTGCCTCTTTCAGTCCTGCGCTCTGTCTCCCTCTCTGCCTCTTTCAGTCCTGCGCTCTGTCACCCTCTCTGCCTCTTTCAGTCCTGCGCTCTGTCTCCCTCTCTGCCTCTTTCAGTCCTGCGCTCTGTCTCCCTCTCTGCCTCTTTCAGTCCTGCGCTCTATCTCTCTCTCTGCCTGTTTCAGTCCTGCGCTCTGTCTCCCTCTCTGCCTCTTTCAGTCCTGCGCTCTGTCTCCCTCTCTGCCTCTTTCAGTCCTGCGCTCTGTCTCTCTCTCTGCCTCTTTCAGTCCTGCGCTCTGTCTCCCTCTCTGCCTCTTTCAGTCCTGCGCTCTGTCTCCCTCTCTGCCTCTGTCAGTCCTGCGCTCTGTCTCTCTCTCTGCCTCATTCAGTCCTGCGCTCTGTCTCCCTCTCTGCCTCTTTCAGTCCTGCGCTCTGTCTCCCTCTCTGCCTCTTTCAGTCCTGCGCTCTGTCTCCCTCTCTGCCTCTCTCAGTCCTGCGCTCTGTCTCCCTCTCTGCCTCTTTCAGTCCAGCGCTCTGTCTCCCTCTCTGCCTCTCTCAGTCCTGCGCTCTGTCTCCCACTCTGCCTCTTTCAGTCCTGCACTCTGTCTCCCTCTCTGCCTCTTTCAGTCCTGCACTCCGTCTCTCTCTCTGCCTCTTTCAGTCCTGCGCTCTGTCTCTCTCTCTGCCCCTTTCAGTCCTGCGCTCTGTCTCTCTCTCTGCCTATTTCAGTCCTGCGCTCTGTCTCCCACTCTGCCTCTTTCAGTCCTGCGCTCTGTCTCCCTCTCTGCCTCTTTCAGTCCGGCGCTCTGTCTCCCTCTCTGCCTCTTTCAGTCCTGCGCTCTGTCTCACTCTCTGCCTCTTTCAGTCCTGCACTCTGTCTCCCTCTCTGCCGCTTTCAGTCCTGCGCTCTGTCTCCCTCTCTGCCTCTTTCAGTCCTGCACTCTGTCTCCCTCTCTGCCGCTTTCAGTCCTGCGCTCTGTCTCCCTCTCTGCCTCTCTCAGTCCTGCGCTTTGTCTCCCACGCTGCCTCTTTCAGTCCTGCGCTCTGTCTCCCTCTCTGCCGCTTTCAGTCCTGCGCTCTGTCTCCCTCTCTGCCTCTTTCAGTCCTGCGCTCTGTCTCCCTCTCTGCCTCTTTCAGTCCTGCGCTCTGTCTCCCTCTCTGCCTCTTTCAGTCCTGCGCTCTCTCTCCCTCTCTGCCTCTTTCAGTCCTGCGCTCTGTCTCCCTCTCTGCCTCTTTCAGTCCTGCGCTCTGTCTCCCTCTCTCCCTCTTTCAGTCCTGCGCAATGTCTCCCTCTCTGCCTCTTTCAGTCCTGCGCTCTGTCTCCCTCTCTGCCTCTTTCAGTCCTGCGCTCTGTCTCCCTCTCTGCCTCTTTCAGTCCTGCGCTCTGTCTCCCTCTCTGCCTCTTTCAGTCCTGCGCTCTGTCTCCCTCTCTGCCTCTTTCAGTCCTGCGCTCTGCCTCCCTCTCTGCCTCTTTCAGTCCTGCGCTCTGTCTCCCTCTCTGCCTCTTTCAGTCCTGCGCTCTGTCTCCCTCTCTGCCTCTTTCAGTCCTGCGCTCTGTCTCCCTCTCTGCCCCTTTCAGTCCTGCGCTCTGTCTCCCTCTCTGCCTCTTTCAGTCCTGCGCTCTGTCTCCCTCTCTGCCTCTTTCAGTCCTGCGCTCTGTCTCCCTCTCTGCCCCTTTCAGTCCTGCGCTCTGTCTCCCTCTCTGCCCCTTTCAGTCCTGCCCCCTTTCAACCTCTCTGCCTCTTTCAGTCCTGCGCTCTGTCTCCCACTCTGCCTCTTTCAGTCCTGCACTCTGTCTCACTCTCTGCCTCTTTCAGTCCTGCGCTCTGTCTCCCTCTCTGCCTCTTTCAGTCCTGCCCTCTGTCTCCCTCTCTGCCTCTTTCAGTCCTGCCCTCTGTCTCCCTCTCTGCCTCTTTCAGTCCTGCGCTCTGTCTCCCACTCTGCCCCTTTCAGTCCTGCGCTCTGTCTCCCTCTCTGCCTCTTTCAGTCCTGCCCTCTGTCTCCCTCTCTGCCTCTTTCAGTCCTGCGCTCTGTCTCCCTCTCTGCCTCTTTCAGTCCTGCGCTCTGTCACCCTCTCTGCCTCTTTCAGTCCTGCGCTCTGTCTCCCTCTCTGCCTCTTTCAGTCCTGCGCTCTGTCTCCCTCTCTGCCTCTTTCAGTCCTGCGCTCTATCTCTCTCTCTGCCTGTTTCAGTCCTGCGCTCTGTCTCCCTCTCTGCCTCTTTCAGTCCTGCGCTCTGTCTCCCTCTCTGCCTCTTTCAGTCCTGCGCTCTGTCTCTCTCTCTGCCTCTTTCAGTCCTGCGCTCTGTCTCCCTCTCTGCCTCTTTCAGTCCTGCGCTCTGTCTCCCTCTCTGCCTCTGTCAGTCCTGCGCTCTGTCTCTCTCTCTGCCTCATTCAGTCCTGCGCTCTGTCTCCCTCTCTGCCTCTTTCAGTCCTGCGCTCTGTCTCCCTCTCTGCCTCTTTCAGTCCTGCGCTCTGTCTCCCTCTCTGCCTCTCTCAGTCCTGCGCTCTGTCTCCCTCTCTGCCTCTTTCAGTCCAGCGCTCTGTCTCCCTCTCTGCCTCTCTCAGTCCTGCGCTCTGTCTCCCACTCTGCCTCTTTCAGTCCTGCACTCTGTCTCCCTCTCTGCCTCTTTCAGTCCTGCACTCCGTCTCCCTCTCTGCCTCTTTCAGTCCTGCGCTCTGTCTCCCACTCTGCCTCTTTCAGTCCTGCACTCTGTCTCCCTCTCTGCCTCTTTCAGTCCTGCACTCCGTCTCCCTCTCTGCCTCATTCAGTCCTGCGCTCTGTCTCCCTCTCTGCCTCTTTCAGTCCTGCACTCCGTCTCCCTCTCTGCCTCTCTCAGTCCTGCGCTCTGTCTCCCACTCTGCCTCTTTCAGTCCTGCGCTCTGTCTCCCACTCTGCCTCTTTCTGTCCTGCGCTCTGTCTCCCTCTCTGCCCCTTTCAGTCCTGCGCTCTGTCTCCCTCTCTGCCTCTTTCAGTCCTGCGCTCTGTCTCCCTCTCTGCCTCTTTCAGTCTTGCGCTCTGTTTCCCACGCTGCCTCTTTCAGTCCTGCGTTCTGTCTCCCTCTCTGCCTCTTTCAGTCCTGCGATCTGTCTCCCTCTCTGCCTCTTTCAGCCTGCGCTCTGTCTCTCTCTCTGCCCCTTTCAGTCCTGCGCTCTGTCTCTCTCTCTGCCTCTTTCAGTCCTGCGCTCTGTCTCTCTCTCTGCCCCTTTCAGTCCTGCGCTCTGTCTCTCTCTCTGCCTATTTCAGTCCTGCGCTCTGTCTCCCACTCTGCCTCTTTCAGTCCTGCGCTCTGTCTCCCTCTCTGCCTCTTTCAGTCCGGCGCTCTGTCTCCCTCTCTGCCTCTTTCAGTCCTGCGCTCTGTCTCCCTCTCTGCCTCTTTCAGTCCTGCACTCTGTCTCCCTCTCTGCCGCTTTCAGTCCTGCGCTCTGTCTCCCTCTCTGCCTCTTTCAGTCCTGCACTCTGTCTCCCTCTCTGCCTCTTTCAGTCCTGCGCTCTGTCTCCCTCTCTGCCTCTCTCAGTCCTGCGCTCTGTCTCCCACGCTGCCTCTTTCAGTCCTGCGCTCTGTCTCCCTCTCTGCCGCTTTCAGTCCTGCGCTCTGTCTCCCTCTCTGCCTCTTTCAGTCCTGCGCTCTGTCTCCCTCTCTGCCTCTTTCAGTCCTGCGCTCTGTCTCCCTCTCTGCCTCTTTCAGTCCTGCGCTCTCTCTCCCTCTCTGCCTCTTTCAGTCCTGCGCTCTGTCTCCCTCTCTGCCTCTTTCAGTCCTGCGCTCTGTCTCCCTCTCTCCCTCTTTCAGTCCTGCGCAATGTCTCCCTCTCTGCCTCTTTCAGTCCTGCGCTCTGTCTCCCTCTCTGCCTCTTTCAGTCCTGCGCTCTGTCTCCCTCTCTGCCTCTTTCAGTCCTGCGCTCTGTCTCCCTCTCTGCCTCTTTCAGTCCTGCGCTCTGTCTCCCTCTCTGCCTCTTTCAGTCCTGCGCTCTGCCTCCCTCTCTGCCTCTTTCAGTCCTGCGCTCTGTCTCCCTCTCTGCCTCTTTCAGTCCTGCGCTCTGTCTCCCTCTCTGCCTCTTTCAGTCCTGCGCTCTGTCTCCCTCTCTGCCCCTTTCAGTCCTGCGCTCTGTCTCCCTCTCTGCCTCTTTCAGTCCTGCGCTCTGTCTCCCTCTCTGCCTCTTTCAGTCCTGCGCTCTGTCTCCCTCTCTGCCCCTTTCAGTCCTGCGCTCTGTCTCCCTCTCTGCCCCTTTCAGTCCTGCCCCCTGTCAACCTCTCTGCCTCTTTCAGTCCTGCGCTCTGTCTCCCTCTCTGCCTCTTTCAGTCCTGCGCTCTGTCTCCCTCTCTGCCTCTTTCAGTCCTGCGCTCTGTCTCCCTCTCTGCCTCTTTCAGTCCTGCGCTCTGTCTCCCTCTCTGCCCATTTCAGTCCTGCGCTCTGTCTCCCTCTCTGCCTCTTACAGTCCTGCACTCTGTCTCCCTCTCTGCCTTTTTCAGTCCTGCGCTCTGTCTCCCTCTCTGCCTCTTTCAGTCCTGCGCTCTGTCTCTCTCTCTGCCCCTTTCAGTCCTGCGCTCTGTCTCCCTCTCTGCCTCTTTCAGTCCTGCACTCTGTCTCCCTCTCTGCCCCTTTCAGTCCTGCGCTCTGTCTCCCTCTCTCTCTGCCTCTTTCAGTCCTGCGCTCTGTCTCCCTCTCTGCCCCTTTCAGTCCTGCGCTCTGTCTCCCTCTCTGCCTCTTTCAGTCCTGCGCTCTGTCTCCCTCTCTGCCTCTTTCAGTCCTGCGCTCTGTCTCCCTCTCTGCCTCTTTCAGTCCTGCGCTCTGTCTCCCTCTCTGCCACTTTCAGTCCTGCACTCTGTCTCCCTCTGTGCCTCTTTCAGTCCTGCGCTCTGTCTCCCTCTCTGCCTCTTTAAGTCCTGCGCTCTGTCTCCCTCTCTGCCTCTTTCAGTCCTGCACTCTGTCTCCCTCTCTGCCTTTTTCAGTCCTGCGCTCTGTCTCCCTCTCTGCCTCTTTCAGTCCTGCGCTCTGTCTCTCTCTCTGCCCCTTTCAGTCCTGCGCTCTGTCTCCCTCTCTGCCTCTTTCAGTCCTGCACTCTGTCTCCCTCTCTGCCCCTTTCAGTCCTGCGCTCTGTCTCCCTCTCTCTCTGCCTCTTTCAGTCCTGCGCTCTGTCTCCCTCTCTGCCCCTTTCAGTCCTGCGCTCTGTCTCCCTCTCTGCCTCTTTCAGTCCTGCGCTCTGTCTCCCTCTCTGCCTCTTTCAGTCCTGCGCTCTGTCTCCCTCTCTGCCTCTTTCAGTCCTGCGCTCTGTCTCCCTCTCTGCCACTTTCAGTCCTGCACTCTGTCTCCCTCTGTGCCTCTTTCAGTCCTGCGCTCTGTCTCCCTCTCTGCCTCTTTCAGTCCTGCGCTCTGTCTCCCTCTCTGCCTCTTTCAGTCCTGCACTCTGTCTCCCTCTGTGCCTCTTTCAGTCCTGCGCTCTGTCTCTCTCTCTGCCCCTTTCAGTCCTGCGCTCTGTCTCCCTCTCTGCCTCTTTCAGTCCTGCGCTCTGTCTCCCTCTCTGCCTCTTTCAGTCCTGCGCTCTGTCTCTCTCTCTGCCTCTTTCAGTCCTGCGCTCTGTCTCCCTCTCTGCCTCTTTCAGTCCTGCGCTCTGTCTCTCTCTCTGCCTCTTTCAGTCCTGCGCTCTGTCTCCCTCTGTGCCTCCTCCAGTCCTGCGCTCTGTCTCCCTCTCTGCCTCTTTCAGTCCTGCGCTCTGTCTCCCTCTGTGCCTCCTCCAGTCCTGCGCTCTGTCTCCCTCTCTGCCTCTTTCAGTCCTGCGCTCTGTCTCCCTCTCTGCCTCTTTCAGTCCTGCGCTCTGTCTCTCTCTCTGCTCCTTTCAGTCCTGCGCTCTGTCTCCCTCTCTGCCTCTTTCAGTCCTGCGCTCTGTCTCCCTCTCTGCCCCTTTCAGTCCTGCGCTCTGTCTCCCACTCTGCCTCTTTCAGTCCTGCACTCTGTCTCCCTCTCTGCCTCTTTCAGTCCTGCGCTCTGTCTCCCTCTCTGCCTCTTTCAGTCCTGCGCTCTGTCTCTCTCTCTGCCGCTTTCAGTCCTGCGCTCTGTCTCCCTCTCTGCCCCTTTCAGTCCTGCGCTCTGTCTCCCTCTCTGCCCCTTTCAGTCCTGCCCCCTGTCTCCCTCTCTGCCTCTTTCAGTCCTGCGCTCTGTCTCCCTCTCTGCCTCTTTCAGTCCTGCGCTCTGTCTCCCTGTCTGCCTCTTTCAGTCCTGCGCTCTGTCTCCCTCTCTGCCTCTTTCAGTCCTGCGCTCTGTCTCCCTCTCTGCCCCTTTCAGTCCTGCGCTTTGTCTCCCTCTCTGCCTCTTACAGTCCTGCCCCCTGTCTCCCTCTCTGCCTCTTTCAGTCCTGCGCTCTGTCTCCCTCTCTGCCTCTTTCAGTCCTGCGCTCTGGCTCCCACTCTGCCTCTTTCAGTCCTGCGCTCTGTCTCCCTCTCTGCCTCTTTCAGTCCTGCGCTCTGTCTCCCTCTCTGCCTCTTTCAGTCCTGCGCTCTGTCTCCCTCTCTGCCCCTTTCAGTCCTGCGCTCTGTCTCTCTCTCTGCCCCTTTCAGTCCTGCGCTCTGTCTCCCTCTCTGCCTCTTTCAGTCCTGCGCTCTGTCTCCCTCTCTGCCCCTTTCAGTCCTGCGCTCTGTCTCCGTCTCTGCCTCTTTCAGTCCTGCGCTCTGTCTCCCTCTCTGCCTCTTTCAGTCCTGCGCTCTGTCTCCCTCTCTGCCTCTTTCAGTCCTGCGCTCTGCCTCCCTCTCTGCCTCTTTCAGTCCTGCACTCTGTCTCCCTCTCTGCCTCTTTCAGTCCTGCGCTCTGTCTCCCTCTCTGCCTCTTTCAGTCCTGCGCTCTGTCTCCCTCTCTGCCTCTTTCAGTCCTGCGCTCTGTCTCCCTCTCTGCCTCTTTCAGTCCTGCACTCTGTCTCCCTCTCTGCCTCTTTCAGTCCTGCGCTCTGTCTCCCTCTCTGCCTCTTTCAGTCCTGCGCTCTGCCTCCCTCTCTGCCTCTTTCAGTCCTGCACTCTGTCTCCCTCTCTGCCTCTTTCAGTCCTGCACTCTGTCTCCCTCTCTGCCTCTTTCAGTCCTGCTCTCTGTCTCTCTCGCTGCCTCTTTCAGTCCTGCGCTCTGTCTCCCTCTCTGCCTCTTTCAGTCCTGCGCTCTGTTTCTCTCTCTGCCTTTCAGTCCTGCGCTCTGTCTCTCTCACTGCCTCTTTCAGTCCTGCGCTCTGTCTCCCTCTCTGCCTTTTTCAGTCCTGCGCTCTGTCTCCCTCTGTGCCTCTTTCAGTCCTGCGCTCTGTCTCCCTCTCTGCCTCTTTCAGTCCTGCGCTCTGTCTCCCTCTGTCTCCCTCTCTGTCCCTTTCAGTCCTGCGCTCTGTCTCTCTCTCTGCCCCTTTCAGTCCTGCGCTCTGTCTCCCTCTCTGCCTCTTTCAGTCCTGCGCTCTGCCTCCCTCTCTGCCCCTTTCAGTCCTGCGCTCTGTCTCCCTCTCTGCCCCTTTCAGTCCTGCCCCCTGTCACCCTCTCTGCCTCTTTCAGTCCTGCGCTCTGTCTCCCTCTCTGCCTCTTTCAGTCCTGCGCTCTGTCTCCCTCTCTGCCTCTTTCAGTCCTGCGCTCTGTCTCCCTCTCTGCCTCTTTCAGTCCTGCGCTCTGTCTCCCTCTCTGCCCCTTTCAGTCCTGCGCTCTGTCTCCCTCTCTGCCTCTTACAGTCCTGCACTCTGTCTCCCTCTCTGCCTCTTTCAGTCCTGCGCTCTGTCTCCCTCTCTGCCTCTTTCAGTCCTGCGCTCTGTCTCTCTCTCTGCCCCTTTCAGTCCTGCGCTCTGTCTCCCTCTCTGCCTCTTTCAGTCCTGCACTCTGTCTCCCTCTCTGCCCCTTTCAGTCCTGCGCTCTGTCTCCCTCTCTCTCTGCCTCTTTCAGTCCTGCGCTCTGTCTCCCTCTCTGCCTCTTTCAGTCCTGCGCTCTGTCTCCCTCTCTGCCCCTTTCAGTCCTGCGCTCTGTCTCCCTCTCTGCCTCTTTCAGTCCTGCGCTCTGTCTCCCTCTCTGCCTCTTTCAGTCCTGCGCTCCGTCTCCCTCTCTGCCTCTTTCAGTCCTGCGCTCTGTCTCCCTCTCTGCCTCTTTCAGTCCTGCACTCTGTCTCCCTCTGTGACTCTTTCAGTCCTGCGCTCTGTCTCCCTCTCTGCCTCTTTCAGTCCTGCACTCTGTCTCCCTCTCTGCCTCTTTCAGTCCTGCGCTCTGTCTCCCTCTCTGCCTCTTTCAGTCCTGCGCTCTGTCTCCCTCTCTGCCTCTTTCAGTCCTGCACTCTGTCTCCCTCTGTGCCTCGTTCAGTCCTGCGCTCTGTCTATCTCTCTGCCCCTTTCAGTCCTGCGCTCTGTCTCCCTCTCTGCCTCTTTCAGTCCCCTGCTCTGTCTCCCTCTCTGCCTCTTTCAGTCCTGCGCTCTGTCTCTCTCTCTGCCTCTTTCAGTCCTGCGCTCTGTCTCCCTCTCTGCCTCTTTCAGTCCTGCGCTCTGTCTCTCTCTCTGCCTCTTTCAGTCCTGCGCTCTGTCTCTCTCTCTGCCTCTTTCAGTCCTGCGCTCTGTCTCCCTCTCTGCCTCTTTCAGTCCTGCGCTCTGTCTCCCTCTGTGCCTCCTCCAGTCCTGCGCTCTGTCTCCCTCTCTGCCTCTTTCAGTCCTGCGCTCTGTCTCCCTCTGTCTCCCTCTCTGCCCCATTCAGTCCTGCGCTCTGTCTCTCTCTCTGCTCCTTTCAGTCCTGCGCTCTGTCTCCTTCTCTGCCTCTTTCAGTCCTGCGCTCTGTCTCCCTCTCTGCCCCTTTCAGTCCTGCGCTCTGTCTCCCACTCTGCCTCTTTCAGTCCTGCACTCTGTCTCCCTCTCTGCCTCTTTCAGTCCTGCTCTCTGTCTCCCTCTCTGCCTCTTTCAGTCCTGCGCTCTGTCTCTCTCTCTGCCCCTTTCAGTCCTGCGCTCTGTCTCCCTCTCTGCCCCTTTCAGTCCTGCGCTCTGTCTCCCTCTCTGCCCCTTTCGGTCCTGCCCCCTGTCTCCCTCTCTGCCTCTTTCAGTCCTGCGCTCTGTCTCCCTCTCTGCCTCTTTCAGTCCTGCGCTCTGTCTCCCTCTCTGCCCCTTTCAGTCCTGCGCTCTGTCTCCCTCTCTGCCTCTTACAGTCCTGCCCCCTGTCTCCCTCTCTGCCTCTTTCAGTCCTGCGCTCTGCCTCCCTCTCTGCCTCTTTCAGTCCTGCGCTCTGTCTCCCACTCTGCCTCTTTCAGTCCTGCACTCTGTCTCCCTCTCTGCCCCTTTCAGTCCTGCACTCCGTCTCCCTCTCTGCCTCTTTCAGTCCTGCGCTCTGTCTCCCACTCTGCCTCTTTCTGTCCTGCGCTCTGTCTCCCTCTCTGCCCCTTTCAGTCCTGCGCTCTGTCTCCCTCTCTGCCTCTTTCAGTCCTGCGCTCTGTCTCCCTCTCTGCCTCTTTCAGTCTTGCGCTCTGTTTCCCACGCTGCCTCTTTCAGTCCTGCGTTCTGTCTCCCTCTCTGCCTCTTTCAGTCCTGCGATCTGTCTCCCTCTCTGCCTCTTTCAGACTGCGCTCTGTCTCTCTCTCTGCCCCTTTCAGTCCTGCGCTCTGTCTCTCTCTCTGCCTCTTTCAGTCCTGCGCTCTGTCTCTCTCTCTGCCCCTTTCAGTCCTGCGCTCTGTCTCTCTCTCTGCCTATTTCAGTCCTGCGCTCTGTCTCCCACTCTGCCTCTTTCAGTCCTGCGCTCTGTCTCCCTCTCTGCCTCTTTCAGTCCGGCGCTCTGTCTCCCTCTCTGCCTCTTTCAGTCCTGCGCTCTGTCTCCCTCTCTGCCTCTTTCAGTCCTGCACTCTGTCTCCCTCTCTGCCGCTTTCAGTCCTGCGCTCTGTCTCCCTCTCTGCCTCTTTCAGTCCTGCACTCTGTCTCCCTCTCTGCCTCTTTCAGTCCTGCGCTCTGTCTCCCTCTCTGCCTCTCTCAGTCCTGCGCTCTGTCTCCCACGCTGCCTCTTTCAGTCCTGCGCTCTGTCTCCCTCTCTGCCGCTTTCAGTCCTGCGCTCTGTCTCCCTCTCTGCCTCTTTCAGTCCTGCGCTCTGTCTCCCTCTCTGCCTCTTTCAGTCCTGCGCTCTGTCTCCCTCTCTGCCTCTTTCAGTCCTGCGCTCTCTCTCCCTCTCTGCCTCTTTCAGTCCTGCGCTCTGTCTCCCTCTCTGCCTCTTTCAGTCCTGCGCTCTGTCTCCCTCTCTCCCTCTTTCAGTCCTGCGCAATGTCTCCCTCTCTGCCTCTTTCAGTCCTGCGCTCTGTCTCCCTCTCTGCCTCTTTCAGTCCTGCGCTCTGTCTCCCTCTCTGCCTCTTTCAGTCCTGCGCTCTGTCTCCCTCTCTGCCTCTTTCAGTCCTGCGCTCTGTCTCCCTCTCTGCCTCTTTCAGTCCTGCGCTCTGCCTCCCTCTCTGCCTCTTTCAGTCCTGCGCTCTGTCTCCCTCTCTGCCTCTTTCAGTCCAGCGCTCTGTCTCCCTCTCTGCCTCTTTCAGTCCTGCGCTCTGTCTCCCTCTCTGCCCCTTTCAGTCCTGCGCTCTGTCTCCCTCTCTGCCTCTTTCAGTCCTGCGCTCTGTCTCCCTCTCTGCCTCTTTCAGTCCTGCGCTCTGTCTCCCTCTCTGCCCCTTTCAGTCCTGCGCTCTGTCTCCCTCTCTGCCCCTTTCAGTCCTGCCCCCTGTCAACCTCTCTGCCTCTTTCAGTCCTGCGCTCTGTCTCCCTCTCTGCCTCTTTCAGTCCTGCGCTCTGTCTCCCTCTCTGCCTCTTTCAGTCCTGCGCTCTGTCTCCCTCTCTGCCTCTTTCAGTCCTGCGCTCTGTCTCCCTCTCTGCCCCTTTCAGTCCTGCGCTCTGTCTCCCTCTCTGCCTCTTACAGTCCTGCACTCTGTCTCCCTCTCTGCCTTTTTCAGTCCTGCGCTCTGTCTCCCTCTCTGCCTCTTTCAGTCCTGCGCTCTGTCTCTCTCTCTGCCCCTTTCAGTCCTGCGCTCTGTCTCCCTCTCTGCCTCTTTCAGTCCTGCACTCTGTCTCCCTCTCTGCCCCTTTCAGTCCTGCGCTCTGTCTCCCTCTCTCTCTGCCTCTTTCAGTCCTGCGCTCTGTCTCCCTCTCTGCCCCTTTCAGTCCTGCGCTCTGTCTCCCTCTCTGCCTCTTTCAGTCCTGCGCTCTGTCTCCCTCTCTGCCTCTTTCAGTCCTGCGCTCTGTCTCCCTCTCTGCCTCTTTCAGTCCTGCGCTCTGTCTCCCTCTCTGCCTCTTTCAGTCCTGCACTCTGTCTCCCTCTGTGCCTCTTTCAGTCCTGCGCTCTGTCTCCCTCTCTGCCTCTTTCAGTCCTGCGCTCTGTCTCCCTCTCTGCCTCTTTCAGTCCTGCACTCTGTCTCCCTCTGTGCCTCTTTCAGTCCTGCGCTCTGTCTCTCTCTCTGCCCCTTTCAGTCCTGCGCTCTGTCTCCCTCTCTGCCTCTTTCAGTCCTGCGCTCTGTCTCCCTCTCTGCCTCTTTCAGTCCTGCGCTCTGTCTCTCTCTCTGCCTCTTTCAGTCCTGCGCTCTGTCTCCCTCTCTGCCTCTTTCAGTCCTGCGCTCTGTCTCTCTCTCTGCCTCTTTCAGTCCTGCGCTCTGTCTCCCTCTGTGCCTCCTCCAGTCCTGCGCACTGTCTCCCTCTCTGCCTCTTTCAGTCCTGCGCTCTGTCTCCCTCTGTGCCTCCTCCAGTCCTGCGCTCTGTCTCCCTCTCTGCCTCTTTCAGTCCTGCGCTCTGTCTCCCTCTCTGCCTCTTTCAGTCCTGCGCTCTGTCTCTCTCTCTGCTCCTTTCAGTCCTGCGCTCTGTCTCCCTCTCTGCCTCTTTCAGTCCTGCGCTCTGTCTCCCTCTCTGCCCCTTTCAGTCCTGCGCTCTGTCTCCCACTCTGCCTCTTTCAGTCCTGCACTCTGTCTCCCTCTCTGCCTCTTTCAGTCCTGCGCTCTGTCTCCCTCTCTGCCTCTTTCAGTCCTGCGCTCTGTCTCTCTCTCTGCCGCTTTCAGTCCTGCGCTCTGTCTCCCTCTCTGCCCCTTTCAGTCCTGCGCTCTGTCTCCCTCTCTGCCCCTTTCAGTCCTGCCCCCTGTCTCCCTCTCTGCCTCTTTCAGTCCTGCGCTCTGTCTCCCTCTCTGCCTCTTTCAGTCCTGCGCTCTGTCTCCCTGTCTGCCTCTTTCAGTCCTGCGCTCTGTCTCCCTCTCTGCCTCTTTCAGTCCTGCGCTCTGTCTCCCTCTCTGCCCCTTTCAGTCCTGCGCTTTGTCTCCCTCTCTGCCTCTTACAGTCCTGCCCCCTGTCTCCCTCTCTGCCTCTTTCAGTCCTACGCTCTGTCTCCCTCTCTGCCTCTTTCAGCCCTGCGCTCTGGCTCCCACTCTGCCTCTTTCAGTCCTGCGCTCTGTCTCCCTCTCTGCCTCTTTCAGTCCTGCGCTCTGTCTCCCTCTCTGCCTCTTTCAGTCCTGCGCTCTGTCTCCCTCTCTGCCCCTTTCAGTCCTGCGCTCTGTCTCTCTCTCTGCCCCTTTCAGTCCTGCGCTCTGTCTCCCTCTCTGCCTCTTTCAGTCCAGCGCTCTGTCTCCCTCTCTGCCCCTTTCAGTCCTGCGCTCTGTCTCCGTCTCTGCCTCTTTCAGTCGTGCGCTCTGTCTCCCTCTCTGCCTCTTTCAGTCCTGCGCTCTGTCTCCCTCTCGGCCTCTTTCAGTCCTGCGCTCTGTCTCCCTCTCTGCCTCTTTCAGTCCTGCACTCTGTCTCCCTCTCTGCCTCTTTCAGTCCTGCGCTCTGTCTCCCTCTCTGCCTCTTTCAGTCCTGCGCTCTGCCTCCCTCTCTGCCTCTTTCAGTCCTGCACTCTGTCTCCCTCTCTGCCTCTTTCAGTCCTGCGTTCTGTCTCTCTCGCTGCCTCTTTCAGTCCTGCGCTCTGTCTCCCTCTCTGCCTCTTTCAGTCCTGCGCTCTGTTTCTCTCTCTGCCTTTCAGTCCTGCGCTCTGTCTCTCTCACTGCCTCTTTCAGTCCTGCGCTCTGTCTCCCTCTCTGCCTTTTTCAGTCCTGCGCTCTGTCTCCCTCTGTGCCTCTTTCAGTCCTGCGCTCTGTCTCCCTCTCTGCCTCTTTCAGTCCTGCGCTCTGTCTCCCTCTGTCTCCCTCTCTGTCCCTTTCAGTCCTGCGCTCTGTCTCTCTCTCTGCCCCTTTCAGTCCTGCGCTCTGTCTCCCTCTCTGCCTCTTTCAGTCCTGCGCTCTGCCTCCCTCTCTGCCCCTTTCAGTCCTGCGCTCTGTCTCCCTCTCTGCCCCTTTCAGTCCTGCCCCCTGTCACCCTCTCTGCCTCTTTCAGTCCTGCGCTCTGTCTCCCTCTCTGCCTCTTTCAGTCCTGCGCTCTGTCTCCCTCTCTGCCTCTTTCAGTCCTGCGCTCTGTCTCCCTCTCTGCCTCTTTCAGTCCGGCGCTCTGTCTCCCTCTCTGCCCCTTTCAGTCCTGCGCTCTGTCTCCCTCTCTGCCTCTTACAGTCCTGCACTCTGTCTCCCTCTCTGCCTCTTTCAGTCCTGCGCTCTGTCTCCCTCTCTGCCTCTTTCAGTCCTGCGCTCTGTCTCTCTCTCTGCCCCTTTCAGTCCTGCGCTCTGTCTCCCGCTCTGCCTCTTTCAGTCCTGCACTCTGTCTCCCTCTCTGCCCCTTTCAGTCCTGCGCTCTGTCTCCCTCTCTCTCTGCCTCTTTCAGTCCTGCGCTCTGTCTCCCTCTCTGCCCCTTTCAGTCCTGCGCTCTGTCTCCCTCTCTGCCTCTTTCAGTCCTGCGCTCTGTCTCCCTCTCTGCCTCTTTCAGTCCTGCGCTCTGTCTCCCTCTCTGCCTCTTTCAGTCCTGCGCTCCGTCTCCCTCTCTGCCTCTTTCAGTCCTGCGCTCTGTCTCCCTCTCTGCCTCTTTCAGTCCTGCACTCTGTCTCCCTCTGTGCCTCTTTCAGTCCTGCGCTCTGTCTCCCTCTCTGCCTCTTTCAGTCCTGCACTCTGTCTCCCTCTCTGCCTCTTTCAGTCCTGCGCTCTGTCTCCCTCTCTGCCTCTTTCAGTCCTGCGCTCTGTCTCCCTCTCTGCCTCTTTCAGTCCTGCACTCTGTCTCCCTCTGTGCCTCGTTCAGTCCTGCGCTCTGTCTCTCTCTCTGCCCCTTTCAGTCCAGCGCTCTGTCTCCCTCTCTGCCTCTTTCAGTCCTGTGCTCTGTCTCCCTCTCTGCCTCTTTCAGTCCTGCGCTCTGTCTCTCTCTCTGCCTCTTTCAGTCCTGCGCTCTGTCTCCCTCTCTGCCTCTTTCAGTCCTGCGCTCTGTCTCTCTCTCTGCCTCTTTCAGTCCTGCGCTCTGTCTCTCTCTCTGCCTCTTTCAGTCCTGCGCTCTGTCTCCCTCTCTGCCTCTTTCAGTCCTGCGCTCTGTCTCCCTCTGTGCCTCCTCCAGTCCTGCGCTCTGTCTCCCTCTCTGCCTCTTTCAGTCCTGCGCTCTGTCTCCCTCTGTCTCCCTCTCTGCCCCATTCAGTCCTGCGCTCTGTCTCTCTCTCTGCTCCTTTCAGTCCTGCGCTCTGTCTCCTTCTCTGCCTCTTTCAGTCCTGCGCTCTGTCTCCCTCTCTGCCCCTTTCAGTCCTGCGCTCTGTCTCCCACTCTGCCTCTTTCAGTCCTGCACTCTGTCTCCCTCTCTGCCTCTTTCAGTCCTGCTCTCTGTCTCCCTCTCTGCCTCTTTCAGTCCTGCGCTCTGTCTCTCTCTCTGCCCCTTTCAGTCCTGCGCTCTGTCTCCCTCTCTGCCCCATTCAGTCCTGCGCTCTGTCTCCCTCTCTGCCCCTTTCAGTCCTGCCCCCTGTCTCCCTCTCTGCCTCTTTCAGTCCTGCGCTCTGTCTCCCTCTCTGCCTCTTTCAGTCCTGCGCTCTGTCTCCCTCTCTGCCCCTTTCAGTCCTGCGCTCTGTCTCCCTCTCTGCCTCTTACAGTCCTGCCCCCTGTCTCCCTCTCTGCCTCTTTCAGTCCTGCGCTCTGTCTCCCTCTCTGCCTCTTTCAGTCCTGCGCTCTGTCTCCCACTCTGCCTCTTTCAGTCCTGCGCTCTGTCTCCCTCTCTGCCTCTTTCAGTCCTGCGCTCTGTCTCCCTCTCTGCCTCTTTCAGTCCTGCGCTCTGTCTCCCTCTCTGCCCCTTTCAGTCCTGCGCTCTGTCTCTCTCTCTGCCTCTTTCAGTCCTGCGCTCTGTCTCTCTCTCTGCCCCTTTCAGTCCTGCGCTCTGTCTCCCTCTCTGCCCCTTTCAGTCCTGCGCTCTGTCTCCGTCTCTGCCTCTTTCAGTCCTGCGCTCTGTCTCCCTCTCTGCCTCTTTCAGTCCTGCGCTCTGTCTCCCTCTCTGCCTCTTTCAGTCCTGCGCTCTGTCTCCCTCTCTGCCTCTTTCAGTCCTGCGCTCTGTCTCCCTCTCTGCCTCTTTCAGTCCTGCGCTCTGTCTCCCTCTCTGCCTCTTTCAGTCCTGCACTCTGTCTCCCTCTCTGCCTCTTTCAGTCCTGCGCTCTGTCTCCCTCTCTGCCTCTTTCAGGCCTGCGCTCTGTCTCACTCTCTGATTCTTTCAGTCCTGCGCTCTGTCTCTCTCTCTGCCTCTTTCAGTCCTGCGCTCTGTCTCCCTCTCAGCCTCTTTCAGTCCTGCGCTCTGTCTCTCTCTCTGCCTCTTTCAGTCCTGCGCTCTGTCTAACCCTCTGCCTCTTTCAGTCCTGCCCTCTGTCTCCCTCTCTGCCTCTTTCAGTCCTGCGCTCTGTCTCCCTCTCTGCCTCTCTCAGTCCTGCGCTCTGTCTCCCTCTCTGCCTCTTTCAGTCCTGCGCTCTGTCTCCCACTCTGCCTCTTTCAGTCCTGCACTCTGTCTCCCTCTCTGCCTCTTTCAGTCCTGCGCTCTGTCTCCCTCTCTGCCTCTTTCAGTCCTGCGCTCTGTCTCCCTCTCTGCCTCTTTCAGTCCTGCGCTCTGTCTCCCACTCTGCCCCTTTCAGTCCTGCGCTCTGTCTCCCTCTCTCCCTCTTTCAGTCCTGCCCTCTGTCTCCCTCTCTGCCTCTTTCAGTCCTGCGCTCTGTCTCCCTCTCTGCCTCTTTCAGTCCTGCGCTCTGTCACCCTCTCTGCCTCTTTCAGTCCTGCGCTCTGTCTCCCTCTCTGCCTCTTTCAGTCCTGCGCTCTGTCTCCCTCTCTGCCTCTTTCAGTCCTGCACTCTGTCTCTCTCTCTGCCTGTTTCAGTCCTGCGCTCTGTCTCCCTCTCTGCCTCTTTCAGTCCTGCGCTCTGTCTCCCTCTCTGCCTCTTTCAGTCCTGCGCTCTGTCTCTCTCTCTGCCTCTTTCAGTCCTGCGCTCTGTCTCTCGCTCTGCCTCTTTCAGTCCTGCACTCTGTCTCCCTCTCTGCCTCTTTCAGTCCTGCGCTCTGTCTCCCTCTCTGCCTCTCTCAGTCCTGCGCTCTGTCTCCCTCTCTGCCTCTTTCAGTCCAGCGCTCTGTCTCCCTCTCTGCCTCTCTCAGTCCTGCGCTCTGTCTCCCACTCTGCCTCTTTCAGTCCTGCACTCTGTCTCCCTCTCTGCCTCTTTCAGTCCTGCGCTCTGTCTCCCTCTCTGCCTCTTTCAGTCCTGCGCTCTGTCTCCCTCTCTGCCTCTTTCAGTCCTGCGCTCTGTCTCCCTCTCTGCCTCTTTCAGTCCGGCCCTCTGTCTCCCTCTCTGCCTCTTTCAGTCCTGCACTCTGTCTAACCCTCTGCCTCTTTCAGTCCTGCCCTCTGTCTCCCTCTCTGCCTCTTTCAGTCCTGCGCTCTGTCTCCCTCTCTGCCTCTTTCAGTCCTGCGCTCTGTCTCCCTCTCTGCCTCTTTCAGTCCTGCGCTCTGTCTCCCTCTCTGCCTCTTTCAGTCCTGCGCTCTGTCTCTCTCTCTGCCCCTTTCAGTCCTGCGCTCTGTCTCCCTCTCTGCCTCTTTCAGTCCTGCGCTCTGTCTCCCACTCTGCCTCTTTCAGTCCTGCGCTCTGTCTCCCTCTCTGCCTCTTTCAGTCCTGCGCTCTGTCTCCCTCTCTGCCTCTTTCAGTCCGGCCCTCTGTCTCCCTCTCTGCCTCTTTCAGTCCTGCGCTCTGTCTCTCTCTCTGCCCCTTTCAGTCCTGCGCTCTGTCTCCCTCTCTGCCTCTTTCAGTCCTGCGCTCTGTCTCCCACTCTGCCTCTTTCAGTCCTGCGCTCTGTCTCCCTCTCTGCCTCTTTCAGTCCTGCGCTCTGTCTCTCTCTCTGCCCCTTTCAGTCCTGCGCTCTGTCTCCCTCTCTGCCTCTTTCAGTCCTGCGCTCTGTCTCCCTCTCTGCCTCTTTCAGCCCTGCGCTCTGTCGCTCTCTCTGCCCCTTTTAGTCCTGCGCTCTGTCTCCCTCTCTGCCTGTTTCAGTCCTGCGCTCTGTCTCCCTCTCTGCCCCTTTCAGTCCTGCGCTCTGTCTCCCTCTCTGCCTTTTTCAGTCCTGCGCTCTGTCTCCCTCTCTGCCTCTTTCAGCCCTGCGCTCTGTCTCTCTCTCTGCCCCTTTCAGTCCTGCACTCTGTCTCCCTCTCTGCCTCTTTCAGTCCTGCGCTCTGTCTCCCTCTCTGCCCCTTTCAGTCCTGCGCTCTGTCTCCCTCTCTGCCCCTTTCAGTCCTGCGCTCTGTCTCCCTCTCTGCCTCTTACAGTCCTGCCCCCTGTCTCCCTCTCTGCCTCTTTCAGTCCTGCGCTCTGTCTCCCTCTCTGCCTCTTTCAGTCCTGCGCTCTGTCTCCCACTCTGCCTCTTTCAGTCCTGCGCTCTGTCTCCCTCTCTGCCTCTTTCAGTCCTGCGCTCTGTCTCCCTCTCTGCCTCTTTCAGTCCTGCTCTCTGTCTCCCTCTCTGCCCCTTTCAGTCCTGCGCTCTGTCTCTCTCTCTGCCTCTTTCAGTCCTGCGCTCTGTGTCTCTCTGCCCCTTTCAGTCCTGCGCTCTGTCTCCCTCTCTGCCCCTTTCAGTCCTGCGCTCTGTCTCCGTCTCTGCCTCTTTCAGTCCTGCGCTCTGTCTCCCTCTCTGCCTCTTTCAGTCCTGCGCTCTGTCTCCCTCTCTGCCTCTTTCAGTCCTGCGCTCTGTCTCCCTCTCTGCCTCTTTCAGTCCTGCACTCTGTCTCCCTCTCTGCCTCTTTCAGTCCTGCGCTCTGTCTCCCTCTCTGCCTCTTTCAGTCCTGCGCTCTGTCTCCCTCTCTGATTCTTTCAGTCCTGCGCTCTGTCTCTCTCTCTGCCTCTTTCAGTCCTGCGCTCTGTCTCCCTCTCTGCCTCTTTCAGTCCTGCGCTCTGTCTCTCTCTCTGCCTCTTTCAGTCCTGCGCTCTGTCTAACCCTCTGCCTCTTTCAGTCCTGCCCTCTGTCTCCCTCTCTGCCTCTTTCAGTCCTGCGCTCTGTCTCCCTCTCTGCCTCTCTCAGTCCTGCGCTCTGTCTCCCTCTCTGCCTCTTTCAGTCCTGCGCTCTGTCTCCCACTCTGCCTGTTTCAGTCCTGCACTCTGTCTCCCTCTCTGCCTCTTTCAGTCCTGCGCTCTGTCTCCCTCTCTGCCTCTTTCAGTCCTGCGCTCTGTCTCCCTCTCTGCCTCTTTCAGTCCTGCGCTCTGTCTCCCACTCTGCCCCTTTCAGTCCTGCGCTCTGTCTCCCTCTCTGCCTCTTTCAGTCCTGCCCTCTGTCTCCCTCTCTGCCTCTTTCAGTCCTGCGCTCTGTCTCCCTCTCTGCCTCTTTCAGTCCTGCGCTCTGTCACCCTCTCTGCCTCTTTCAGTCCTGCGCTCTGTCTCCCTCTCTGCCTCTTTCAGTCCTGCGCTCTGTCTCCCTCTCTGCCTCTTTCAGTCCTGCACTCTGTCTCTCTCTCTGCCTGTTTCAGTCCTGCGCTCTGTCTCCCTCTCTGCCTCTTTCAGTCCTGCGCTCTGTCTCCCTCTCTGCCTCTTTCAGTCCTGCGCTCTGTCTCTCTCTCTGCCTCTTTCAGTCCTGCGCTCTGTCTCTCTCTCTGCCTCTTTCAGTCCTGCACTCTGTCTCCCTCTCTGCCTCTTTCAGTCCTGCGCTCTGTCTCCCTCTCTGCCTCTTTCAGTCCTGGGCTCTGTCTCCCTCTCTGCCTCTCTCAGTCCTGCGCTCTGTCTCCCTCTCTGCCTCTTTCAGTCCAGCGCTCTGTCTCCCTCTCTGCCTCTCTCAGTCCTGCGCTCTGTCTCCCACTCTGCCTCTTTCAGTCCTGCACTCTGTCTCCCTCTCTGCCTCTTTCAGTCCTGCGCTCTGTCTCCCTCTCTGCCTCTTTCAGTCCTGCGCTCTGTCTCCCTCTCTGCCTCTTTCAGTCCTGCGCTCTGTCTCCCTCTCTGCCTCTTTCAGTCCGGCCCTCTGTCTCCCTCTCTGCCTCTTTCAGTCCTGCACTCTGTCTAACCCTCTGCCTCTTTCAGTCCTGCCCTCTGTCTCCCTCTCTGCCTCTTTCAGTCCTGCGCTCTGTCTCCCTCTCTGCCTCTTTCAGTCCTGCGCTCTGTCTCCCTCTCTGCCTCTTTCAGTCCTGCGCTCTGTCTCCCTCTCTGCCTCTTTCAGTCCTGCGCTCTGTCTCTCTCTCTGCCCCTTTCAGTCCTGCGCTCTGTCTCCCTCTCTGCCTCTTTCAGTCCTGCGCTCTGTCTCCCACTCTGCCTCTTTCAGTCCTGCGCTCTGTCTCCCTCTCTGCCTCTTTCAGTCCTGCGCTCTGTCTCCCTCTCTGCCTCTTTCAGTCCTGCGCTCTGTCTCCCACTCTGCCTCTTTCAGTCCTGCGCTCTGTCTCCCTCTCTGCCTCTTTCAGTCCTGCGCTCTGTCTCCCTCTCTGCCTCTTTCAGTCCTGCTCTCTGTCTCCCTCTCTGCCCCTTTCAGTCCTGCGCTCTGTCTCTCTCTCTGCCTCTTTCAGTCCTGCGCTCTGTGTCTCTCTGCCCCTTTCAGTCCTGCGCTCTGTCTCCCTCTCTGCCCCTTTCAGTCCTGCGCTCTGTCTCCGTCTCTGCCTCTTTCAGTCCTGCGCTCTGTCTCCCTCTCTGCCTCTTTCAGTCCTGCGCTCTGTCTCCCTCTCTGCCTCTTTCAGTCCTGCGCTCTGTCTCCCTCTCTGCCTCTTTCAGTCCTGCACTCTGTCTCCCTCTCTGCCTCTTTCAGTCCTGCGCTCTGTCTCCCTCTCTGCCTCTTTCAGTCCTGCGCTCTGTCTCCCTCTCTGATTCTTTCAGTCCTGCGCTCTGTCTCTCTCTCTGCCTCTTTCAGTCCTGCGCTCTGTCTCCCTCTCTGCCTCTTTCAGTCCTGCGCTCTGTCTCTCTCTCTGCCTCTTTCAGTCCTGCGCTCTGTCTAACCCTCTGCCTCTTTCAGTCCTGCCCTCTGTCTCCCTCTCTGCCTCTTTCAGTCCTGCGCTCTGTCTCCCTCTCTGCCTCTCTCAGTCCTGCGCTCTGTCTCCCTCTCTGCCTCTTTCAGTCCTGCGCTCTGTCTCCCACTCTGCCTGTTTCAGTCCTGCACTCTGTCTCCCTCTCTGCCTCTTTCAGTCCTGCGCTCTGTCTCCCTCTCTGCCTCTTTGAGTCCTGCGCTCTGTCTCCCTCTCTGCCTCTTTCAGTCCTGCGCTCTGTCTCCCACTCTGCCCCTTTCAGTCCTGCGCTCTGTCTCCCTCTCTGCCTCTTTCAGTCCTGCCCTCTGTCTCCCTCTCTGCCTCTTTCAGTCCTGCGCTCTGTCTCCCTCTCTGCCTCTTTCAGTCCTGCGCTCTGTCACCCTCTCTGCCTCTTTCAGTCCTGCGCTCTGTCTCCCTCTCTGCCTCTTTCAGTCCTGCGCTCTGTCTCCCTCTCTGCCTCTTTCAGTCCTGCACTCTGTCTCTCTCTCTGCCTGTTTCAGTCCTGCGCTCTGTCTCCCTCTCTGCCTCTTTCAGTCCTGCGCTCTGTCTCCCTCTCTGCCTCTTTCAGTCCTGCGCTCTGTCTCTCTCTCTGCCTCTTTCAGTCCTGCGCTCTGTCTCTCTCTCTGCCTCTTTCAGTCCTGCACTCTGTCTCCCTCTCTGCCTCTTTCAGTCCTGCGCTCTGTCTCCCTCTCTGCCTCTTTCAGTCCTGGGCTCTGTCTCCCTCTCTGCCTCTCTCAGTCCTGCGCTCTGTCTCCCTCTCTGCCTCTTTCAGTCCAGCGCTCTGTCTCCCTCTCTGCCTCTCTCAGTCCTGCGCTCTGTCTCCCACTCTGCCTCTTTCAGTCCTGCACTCTGTCTCCCTCTCTGCCTCTTTCAGTCCTGCGCTCTGTCTCCCTCTCTGCCTCTTTCAGTCCTGCGCTCTGTCTCCCTCTCTGCCTCTTTCAGTCCTGCGCTCTGTCTCCCTCTCTGCCTCTTTCAGTCCGGCCCTCTGTCTCCCTCTCTGCCTCTTTCAGTCCTGCACTCTGTCTAACCCTCTGCCTCTTTCAGTCCTGCCCTCTGTCTCCCTCTCTGCCTCTTTCAGTCCTGCGCTCTGTCTCCCTCTCTGCCTCTTTCAGTCCTGCGCTCTGTCTCCCTCTCTGCCTCTTTCAGTCCTGCGCTCTGTCTCCCTCTCTGCCTCTTTCAGTCCTGCGCTCTGTCTCTCTCTCTGCCCCTTTCAGTCCTGCGCTCTGTCTCCCTCTCTGCCTCTTTCAGTCCTGCGCTCTGTCTCCCACTCTGCCTCTTTCAGTCCTGCGCTCTGTCTCCCTCTCTGCCTCTTTCAGTCCTGCGCTCTGTCTCCCTCTCTGCCTCTTTCAGTCCGGCCCTCTGTCTCCCTCTCTGCCTCTTTCAGTCCTGCGCTCTGTCTCTCTCTCTGCCCCTTTCAGTCCTGCGCTCTGTCTCCCTCTCTGCCTCTTTCAGTCCTGCGCTCTGTCTCCCACTCTGCCTCTTTCAGTCCTGCGCTCTGTCTCCCTCTCTGCCTCTTTCAGTCCTGCGCTCTGTCTCTCTCTCGGCCCCTTTCAGTCCTGCGCTCTGTCTCCCTCTCTGCCTCTTTCAGTCCTGCGCTCTGTCTCCCTCTCTGCCTCTTTCAGCCCTGCGCTCTGTCTCTCTCTCTGCCCCTTTCAGTCCTGCACTCTGTCTCCCTCTCTGCCTCTTTCAGTCCTGCGCTCTGTCTCCCTCTCTGCCCCTTTCAGTCCTGCGCTCTGTCTCCCTCTCTGCCTTTTTCAGTCCCGCGCTCTGTCTCTCTCTCTGCCTCTTTCAGTCCTGCGCTCTGTCTCCCTCTCTGCCCCTTTCTGTCCTGCGCTCTGTCTCCCTCTCTGCCCCTTTCAGTCCTGCGCTCTGTCTCCCTCTCTGCCTCTGTCAGTCCTGCGCTCTGTCTCCCTCTCTGCCTCTTTCAGTCCTGCGCTCTGTCTCCCTCTCTGCCTCTTTCAGTCCTGCGCTCTGTCTCCCTCTCTGCCTCTTTCAGTCCTGCGCTCTGTCTCCCTCTCTGCCTCTTTCAGTCCTGCGCTCTGTCTCCCTCTCTGCCTCTTTCAGTCCTGCGCTCTGTCTCCCTCTCTGCACCTTTCAGTCCTGCGCTCTGTCTCCCTCTCTGCCTCTTTCAGTCCTGCGCTCTGTCTCCCTCTCTGCCCCTTTCAGTCCTGTGCTCTGTCTCCCTCTCTGCCCCTTTCAGTCCTGCGCTCTGTCTCCCTCTCTGCCTCTTTCAGTCCTGCACTCCGTCTCCCTCTCTGCCTCTTTCAGTCCTGCGCTCTGTCTCCCTCTCTGCCTCTTTCAGTCCTGCGCTCTGTCTCCCTCTCTGCCTCTTTCAGTCCTGCACTCTGTCTCCCTCTCTGCCCCTTTCAGTCCTGCGCTCTGTCTCCCTCTCTGCCTCTTTCAGTCCTGCGCTCTGTCTCCCACTCTGCCTCTTTCAGTCCTGCGCTCTGTCTCCCTCTCTGCCTCTTTCAGTCCTGCGCTCTGTCTCCCTCTCTGCCTCTTTCAGTCCTGCACTCTGTCTCCCTCTCTGCCTCTTTCAGTCATGCGCTGTGTCTCCTCTCTGCCTCTTTCAGTCCTGCGCTCTGTCTCCATCTCTGCCTCTTTCAGTCCTGCGCTCTGTCTCCCTCTCAGCCTCTTTCAGTCCTGCACTCTGTCTCCCTCTCTGCCTCTTTCAGTCATGCGCTCTGTCTCCTCTCTGCCTCTTTCAGTCCTGCGCTCTGTCTCCATCTCTGCTTCTTTCAGTCCTGCGCTCTGTCTCCCTCTCTTCCTCTTTCAGTCCTGCGCTCTGTCTCCCTCTCTGCCTCTTTCAGTCCTGCGCTCTGTCTCCCTCTCTGCCTCTTTCAGTCCTGCGCTCTGTCTCCCACTCTGCCCCTTTCAGTCCTGCGCTCTGTCTCCCTCTCTGCCTCTTTCAGTCCTGCCCTCTGTCTCCCTCTCTGCCTCTTTCAGTCCTGCGCTCTGTCTCCCTCTCTGCCTCTTTCAGTCCTGCGCTCTGTCACCCTCTCTGCCTCTTTCAGTCCTGCGCTCTGTCTCCCTCTCTGCCTCTTTCAGTCCTGCGCTCTGTCTCCCTCTCTGCCTCTTTCAGTCCTGCACTCTGTCTCTCTCTCTGCCTGTTTCAGTCCTGCGCTCTGTCTCCCTCTCTGCCTCTTTCAGTCCTGCGCTCTGTCTCCCTCTCTGCCTCTTTCAGTCCTGCGCTCTGTCTCTCTCTCTGCCTCTTTCAGTCCTGCGCTCTGTCTCTCTCTCTGCCTCTTTCAGTCCTGCACTCTGTCTCCCTCTCTGCCTCTTTCAGTCCTGCGCTCTGTCTCCCTCTCTGCCTCTTTCAGTCCTGGGCTCTGTCTCCCTCTCTGCCTCTCTCAGTCCTGCGCTCTGTCTCCCTCTCTGCCTCTTTCAGTCCAGCGCTCTGTCTCCCTCTCTGCCTCTCTCAGTCCTGCGCTCTGTCTCCCACTCTGCCTCTTTCAGTCCTGCACTCTGTCTCCCTCTCTGCCTCTTTCAGTCCTGCGCTCTGTCTCCCTCTCTGCCTCTTTCAGTCCTGCGCTCTGTCTCCCTCTCTGCCTCTTTCAGTCCTGCGCTCTGTCTCCCTCTCTGCCTCTTTCAGTCCGGCCCTCTGTCTCCCTCTCTGCCTCTTTCAGTCCTGCACTCTGTCTAACCCTCTGCCTCTTTCAGTCCTGCCCTCTGTCTCCCTCTCTGCCTCTTTCAGTCCTGCGCTCTGTCTCCCTCTCTGCCTCTTTCAGTCCTGCGCTCTGTCTCCCTCTCTGCCTCTTTCAGTCCTGCGCTCTGTCTCCCTCTCTGCCTCTTTCAGTCCTGCGCTCTGTCTCTCTCTCTGCCCCTTTCAGTCCTGCGCTCTGTCTCCCTCTCTGCCTCTTTCAGTCCTGCGCTCTGTCTCCCACTCTGCCTCTTTCAGTCCTGCGCTCTGTCTCCCTCTCTGCCTCTTTCAGTCCTGCGCTCTGTCTCCCTCTCTGCCTCTTTCAGTCCGGCCCTCTGTCTCCCTCTCTGCCTCTTTCAGTCCTGCGCTCTGTCTCTCTCTCTGCCCCTTTCAGTCCTGCGCTCTGTCTCCCTCTCTGCCTCTTTCAGTCCTGCGCTCTGTCTCCCACTCTGCCTCTTTCAGTCCTGCGCTCTGTCTCCCTCTCTGCCTCTTTCAGTCCTGCGCTCTGTCTCTCTCTCGGCCCCTTTCAGTCCTGCGCTCTGTCTCCCTCTCTGCCTCTTTCAGTCCTGCGCTCTGTCTCCCTCTCTGCCTCTTTCAGCCCTGCGCTCTGTCTCTCTCTCTGCCCCTTTCAGTCCTGCACTCTGTCTCCCTCTCTGCCTCTTTCAGTCCTGCGCTCTGTCTCCCTCTCTGCCCCTTTCAGTCCTGCGCTCTGTCTCCCTCTCTGCCTTTTTCAGTCCCGCGCTCTGTCTCTCTCTCTGCCTCTTTCAGTCCTGCGCTCTGTCTCCCTCTCTGCCCCTTTCTGTCCTGCGCTCTGTCTCCCTCTCTGCCCCTTTCAGTCCTGCGCTCTGTCTCCCTCTCTGCCTCTGTCAGTCCTGCGCTCTGTCTCCCTCTCTGCCTCTTTCAGTCCTGCGCTCTGTCTCCCTCTCTGCCTCTTTCAGTCCTGCGCTCTGTCTCCCTCTCTGCCTCTTTCAGTCCTGCGCTCTGTCTCCCTCTCTGCCTCTTTCAGTCCTGCGCTCTGTCTCCCTCTCTGCCTCTTTCAGTCCTGCGCTCTGTCTCAAAAAAGAACAAAGAACAAAGAAATGTACAGCACAGGAACAGGCCCTTCGGCCCTCCAAGCCCGTGCCGACCATACTGCCCGACTAAACTACAATCTTCTACACTTCCTGGGTCCGTATCCTTCTATTCCCATCCTATTCATAGGATTCATATTCATAGTCCTGCACTCTGTCTCCCTCTCTGCCTCTTTCATTCCTGCGCTCTGTCTCCCTCTCTGCCTCTTTCAGTCCTGCGCTCTGTCTCCCTCTCTGCCTCTTTCAGTCCTGCGCTCTGTCTCCCTCTCTGCCTCTTTCAGTCCTGCGCTCTGTCTCCCTCTCTGCCTCTTTCAGTCCTGCGCTCTGTCTCCCTCTCTGCCTCTTTCATTCCTGCGCTCTGTCTCCCTCTCTGCCTCTTTCAGTCCTGCGCTCTGTCTCCCTCTCTGCCTCTTTCAGTCCTGCGCTCTGTCTCTCTCTCTGCCTCTTTCAGTCCTGCGCTCTGTCTCCCTCTCTGCCTCTTTCAGTCCTGCGCTCTGTCTCCCTCTCTGCCTCTTTCAGTCCTGCGCTCTGTCTCCCTCTCTGCCTATTTCAGTCCTGCGCTCTGTCTCCCTCTCTGCCTCTTTCAGTCCTGCGCTCTGTCTCCCTCTCTGCCTCTTTCAGTCCTGCGCTCTGTCTCCCTCTCTGCCTCTTTCAGTCCTGCGCTCTGTCTCCCTCTCTGCCTCTTTCAGTCCTGCGCTCTGTCTCCCTCTCTGCCTCTTTCATTCCTGCGCTCTGTCTCCCTCTCTGCCTCTTTCAGTCCTGCGCTCTGTCTCCCTCTCTGCCTCTTTCAGTCCTGCGCTCTGTCTCCCTCTCTGCCTCTTTCAGTCCTGCGCTCTGTCTCCCTCTCTGCCTCTTTCAGTCCTGCGCTCTGTCTCCCTCTCTGCCTCTTTCAGTCCTGCGCTCTGTCTCCCTCTCTGCCTCTTTCAGTCCTGCGCTCTGTCTCGCTCTCTGCCTCTTTCAGTCCTGCGCTCTGTCTCCCTCTCTGCCTCTTTCAGTCCTGCGCTCTGTCTCCCTCTCTGCCTCTTTCAGTCCTGCACTCTGTCTCCCTCTCTGCCTCTTTCAGTCCTGCGCTCTGTCTCCCTCTCTGCCTCTTTCAGTCCTGCGCTCTGTCTCCCTCTCTGCCCCTTTCAGTCCTGCGCTCTGTCTCCCTCTCTGCCTCTTTCAGTCCTGCGCTCTGTCTCCCTCTCTGCCTCTTTCAGTCCTGGCTCTGTCTCTCTCTCTGCCTCTTTTAGTCCTGCGCTCTGTCTCCCTCTCTGCCTCTTTCAGTCCTGCGCTCTGTCTCCCTCTCTGCCCCTTTCAGTCCTGCGCTCTGTCTCCCTCTCTGCCTCTTTCAGTCCTGCGCTCTGTCTCCCTCTCTGCCTCTTTCAGTCCTGCGCTCTGTCTCTCTCTCTGCCTCTTTTAGTCCTGCGCTCTGTCTCCCTCTCTGCCCCTTTCAGTCCTGCGCTCTGTCTCCCTCTCTGCCCCTTTCAGTCCTGCGCTCTGTCTCCCTCTCTGCCTCTTTCAGTCCTGCGCTCTGTCTCCCTCTCTGCCTCTTTCAGTCCTGCGCTCTGTCTCTCTCTCTGCCTCTTTTAGTCCTGCGCTCTGTCTCCCTCTCTGCCCCTTTCAGTCCTGCGCTCTGTCCCCCTCTCTGCCTCTTTCAGTCCTGCGCTCTGTCTCTCTCTCTGCCTCTTTCAGTCCTGCGCTCTGTCTCCCTCTCTGCCCCTTTCAGTCCGGCGCTCTGTCTCCCTCCCTGCCCCTTTCAGTCCTGCGCTCTGTCTCACTCTCTGCCTCTTTCAGTCCTGCGCTCTGTCTCCCTCTCTGCCCCTTTCAGTCCTGCGCTCTGTCTCCCTCTCTGCCTCTTTCAGTCCTGCGCTCTGTCTAACCCTCTGCCTCTTTCAGTCCTGCCCTCTGTCTCCCTCTCTGCCTCTTTCAGTCCTGCGCTCTGTCTCCCACTCTGCCTGTTTCAGTCCTGCACTCTGTCTCCCTCTCTGCCTCTTTCAGTCCTGCGCTCTGTCTCCCTCTCTGCCTCTTTGAGTCCTGCGCTCTGTCTCCCTCTCTGCCTCTTTCAGTCCTGCGCTCTGTCTCCCACTCTGCCCCTTTCAGTCCTGCGCTCTGTCTCCCTCTCTGCCTCTTTCAGTCCTGCCCTCTGTCTCCCTCTCTGCCTCTTTCAGTCCTGCGCTCTGTCTCCCTCTCTGCCTCTTTCAGTCCTGCGCTCTGTCACCCTCTCTGCCTCTTTCAGTCCTGCGCTCTGTCTCCCTCTCTGCCTCTTTCAGTCCTGCGCTCTGTCTCCCTCTCTGCCTCTTTCAGTCCTGCACTCTGTCTCTCTCTCTGCCTGTTTCAGTCCTGCGCTCTGTCTCCCTCTCTGCCTCTTTCAGTCCTGCGCTCTGTCTCCCTCTCTGCCTCTTTCAGTCCTGCGCTCTGTCTCTCTCTCTGCCTCTTTCAGTCCTGCGCTCTGTCTCTCTCTCTGCCTCTTTCAGTCCTGCACTCTGTCTCCCTCTCTGCCTCTTTCAGTCCTGCGCTCTGTCTCCCTCTCTGCCTCTTTCAGTCCTGGGCTCTGTCTCCCTCTCTGCCTCTCTCAGTCCTGCGCTCTGTCTCCCTCTCTGCCTCTTTCAGTCCAGCGCTCTGTCTCCCTCTCTGCCTCTCTCAGTCCTGCGCTCTGTCTCCCACTCTGCCTCTTTCAGTCCTGCACTCTGTCTCCCTCTCTGCCTCTTTCAGTCCTGCGCTCTGTCTCCCTCTCTGCCTCTTTCAGTCCTGCGCTCTGTCTCCCTCTCTGCCTCTTTCAGTCCTGCGCTCTGTCTCCCTCTCTGCCTCTTTCAGTCCGGCCCTCTGTCTCCCTCTCTGCCTCTTTCAGTCCTGCACTCTGTCTAACCCTCTGCCTCTTTCAGTCCTGCCCTCTGTCTCCCTCTCTGCCTCTTTCAGTCCTGCGCTCTGTCTCCCTCTCTGCCTCTTTCAGTCCTGCGCTCTGTCTCCCTCTCTGCCTCTTTCAGTCCTGCGCTCTGTCTCCCTCTCTGCCTCTTTCAGTCCTGCGCTCTGTCTCTCTCTCTGCCCCTTTCAGTCCTGCGCTCTGTCTCCCTCTCTGCCTCTTTCAGTCCTGCGCTCTGTCTCCCACTCTGCCTCTTTCAGTCCTGCGCTCTGTCTCCCTCTCTGCCTCTTTCAGTCCTGCGCTCTGTCTCCCTCTCTGCCTCTTTCAGTCCGGCCCTCTGTCTCCCTCTCTGCCTCTTTCAGTCCTGCGCTCTGTCTCTCTCTCTGCCCCTTTCAGTCCTGCGCTCTGTCTCCCTCTCTGCCTCTTTCAGTCCTGCGCTCTGTCTCCCACTCTGCCTCTTTCAGTCCTGCGCTCTGTCTCCCTCTCTGCCTCTTTCAGTCCTGCGCTCTGTCTCTCTCTCGGCCCCTTTCAGTCCTGCGCTCTGTCTCCCTCTCTGCCTCTTTCAGTCCTGCGCTCTGTCTCCCTCTCTGCCTCTTTCAGCCCTGCGCTCTGTCTCTCTCTCTGCCCCTTTCAGTCCTGCACTCTGTCTCCCTCTCTGCCTCTTTCAGTCCTGCGCTCTGTCTCCCTCTCTGCCCCTTTCAGTCCTGCGCTCTGTCTCCCTCTCTGCCTTTTTCAGTCCCGCGCTCTGTCTCTCTCTCTGCCTCTTTCAGTCCTGCGCTCTGTCTCCCTCTCTGCCCCTTTCTGTCCTGCGCTCTGTCTCCCTCTCTGCCCCTTTCAGTCCTGCGCTCTGTCTCCCTCTCTGCCTCTGTCAGTCCTGCGCTCTGTCTCCCTCTCTGCCTCTTTCAGTCCTGCGCTCTGTCTCCCTCTCTGCCTCTTTCAGTCCTGCGCTCTGTCTCCCTCTCTGCCTCTTTCAGTCCTGCGCTCTGTCTCCCTCTCTGCCTCTTTCAGTCCTGCGCTCTGTCTCCCTCTCTGCCTCTTTCAGTCCTGCGCTCTGTCTCCCTCTCTGCACCTTTCAGTCCTGCGCTCTGTCTCCCTCTCTGCCTCTTTCAGTCCTGCGCTCTGTCTCCCTCTCTGCCCCTTTCAGTCCTGTGCTCTGTCTCCCTCTCTGCCCCTTTCAGTCCTGCGCTCTGTCTCCCTCTCTGCCTCTTTCAGTCCTGCACTCCGTCTCCCTCTCTGCCTCTTTCAGTCCTGCGCTCTGTCTCCCTCTCTGCCTCTTTCAGTCCTGCGCTCTGTCTCCCTCTCTGCCTCTTTCAGTCCTGCACTCTGTCTCCCTCTCTGCCCCTTTCAGTCCTGCGCTCTGTCTCCCTCTCTGCCTCTTTCAGTCCTGCGCTCTGTCTCCCACTCTGCCTCTTTCAGTCCTGCGCTCTGTCTCCCTCTCTGCCTCTTTCAGTCCTGCGCTCTGTCTCCCTCTCTGCCTCTTTCAGTCCTGCACTCTGTCTCCCTCTCTGCCTCTTTCAGTCATGCGCTGTGTCTCCTCTCTGCCTCTTTCAGTCCTGCGCTCTGTCTCCATCTCTGCCTCTTTCAGTCCTGCGCTCTGTCTCCCTCTCAGCCTCTTTCAGTCCTGCACTCTGTCTCCCTCTCTGCCTCTTTCAGTCATGCGCTCTGTCTCCTCTCTGCCTCTTTCAGTCCTGCGCTCTGTCTCCATCTCTGCTTCTTTCAGTCCTGCGCTCTGTCTCCCTCTCTTCCTCTTTCAGTCCTGCGCTCTGTCTCCCTCTCTGCCTCTTTCAGTCCTGCGCTCTGTCTCCCTCTCTGCCTCTTTCAGTCCTGCGCTCTGTCTCCCACTCTGCCCCTTTCAGTCCTGCGCTCTGTCTCCCTCTCTGCCTCTTTCAGTCCTGCCCTCTGTCTCCCTCTCTGCCTCTTTCAGTCCTGCGCTCTGTCTCCCTCTCTGCCTCTTTCAGTCCTGCGCTCTGTCACCCTCTCTGCCTCTTTCAGTCCTGCGCTCTGTCTCCCTCTCTGCCTCTTTCAGTCCTGCGCTCTGTCTCCCTCTCTGCCTCTTTCAGTCCTGCACTCTGTCTCTCTCTCTGCCTGTTTCAGTCCTGCGCTCTGTCTCCCTCTCTGCCTCTTTCAGTCCTGCGCTCTGTCTCCCTCTCTGCCTCTTTCAGTCCTGCGCTCTGTCTCTCTCTCTGCCTCTTTCAGTCCTGCGCTCTGTCTCTCTCTCTGCCTCTTTCAGTCCTGCACTCTGTCTCCCTCTCTGCCTCTTTCAGTCCTGCGCTCTGTCTCCCTCTCTGCCTCTTTCAGTCCTGGGCTCTGTCTCCCTCTCTGCCTCTCTCAGTCCTGCGCTCTGTCTCCCTCTCTGCCTCTTTCAGTCCAGCGCTCTGTCTCCCTCTCTGCCTCTCTCAGTCCTGCGCTCTGTCTCCCACTCTGCCTCTTTCAGTCCTGCACTCTGTCTCCCTCTCTGCCTCTTTCAGTCCTGCGCTCTGTCTCCCTCTCTGCCTCTTTCAGTCCTGCGCTCTGTCTCCCTCTCTGCCTCTTTCAGTCCTGCGCTCTGTCTCCCTCTCTGCCTCTTTCAGTCCGGCCCTCTGTCTCCCTCTCTGCCTCTTTCAGTCCTGCACTCTGTCTAACCCTCTGCCTCTTTCAGTCCTGCCCTCTGTCTCCCTCTCTGCCTCTTTCAGTCCTGCGCTCTGTCTCCCTCTCTGCCTCTTTCAGTCCTGCGCTCTGTCTCCCTCTCTGCCTCTTTCAGTCCTGCGCTCTGTCTCCCTCTCTGCCTCTTTCAGTCCTGCGCTCTGTCTCTCTCTCTGCCCCTTTCAGTCCTGCGCTCTGTCTCCCTCTCTGCCTCTTTCAGTCCTGCGCTCTGTCTCCCACTCTGCCTCTTTCAGTCCTGCGCTCTGTCTCCCTCTCTGCCTCTTTCAGTCCTGCGCTCTGTCTCCCTCTCTGCCTCTTTCAGTCCGGCCCTCTGTCTCCCTCTCTGCCTCTTTCAGTCCTGCGCTCTGTCTCTCTCTCTGCCCCTTTCAGTCCTGCGCTCTGTCTCCCTCTCTGCCTCTTTCAGTCCTGCGCTCTGTCTCCCACTCTGCCTCTTTCAGTCCTGCGCTCTGTCTCCCTCTCTGCCTCTTTCAGTCCTGCGCTCTGTCTCTCTCTCGGCCCCTTTCAGTCCTGCGCTCTGTCTCCCTCTCTGCCTCTTTCAGTCCTGCGCTCTGTCTCCCTCTCTGCCTCTTTCAGCCCTGCGCTCTGTCTCTCTCTCTGCCCCTTTCAGTCCTGCACTCTGTCTCCCTCTCTGCCTCTTTCAGTCCTGCGCTCTGTCTCCCTCTCTGCCCCTTTCAGTCCTGCGCTCTGTCTCCCTCTCTGCCTTTTTCAGTCCCGCGCTCTGTCTCTCTCTCTGCCTCTTTCAGTCCTGCGCTCTGTCTCCCTCTCTGCCCCTTTCTGTCCTGCGCTCTGTCTCCCTCTCTGCCCCTTTCAGTCCTGCGCTCTGTCTCCCTCTCTGCCTCTGTCAGTCCTGCGCTCTGTCTCCCTCTCTGCCTCTTTCAGTCCTGCGCTCTGTCTCCCTCTCTGCCTCTTTCAGTCCTGCGCTCTGTCTCCCTCTCTGCCTCTTTCAGTCCTGCGCTCTGTCTCCCTCTCTGCCTCTTTCAGTCCTGCGCTCTGTCTCCCTCTCTGCCTCTTTCAGTCCTGCGCTCTGTCTCAAAAAAGAACAAAGAACAAAGAAATGTACAGCACAGGAACAGGCCCTTCGGCCCTCCAAGCCCGTGCCGACCATACTGCCCGACTAAACTACAATCTTCTACACTTCCTGGGTCCGTATCCTTCTATTCCCATCCTATTCATAGGATTCATATTCATAGTCCTGCACTCTGTCTCCCTCTCTGCCTCTTTCATTCCTGCGCTCTGTCTCCCTCTCTGCCTCTTTCAGTCCTGCGCTCTGTCTCCCTCTCTGCCTCTTTCAGTCCTGCGCTCTGTCTCCCTCTCTGCCTCTTTCAGTCCTGCGCTCTGTCTCCCTCTCTGCCTCTTTCAGTCCTGCGCTCTGTCTCCCTCTCTGCCTCTTTCATTCCTGCGCTCTGTCTCCCTCTCTGCCTCTTTCAGTCCTGCGCTCTGTCTCCCTCTCTGCCTCTTTCAGTCCTGCGCTCTGTCTCTCTCTCTGCCTCTTTCAGTCCTGCGCTCTGTCTCCCTCTCTGCCTCTTTCAGTCCTGCGCTCTGTCTCCCTCTCTGCCTCTTTCAGTCCTGCGCTCTGTCTCCCTCTCTGCCTATTTCAGTCCTGCGCTCTGTCTCCCTCTCTGCCTCTTTCAGTCCTGCGCTCTGTCTCCCTCTCTGCCTCTTTCAGTCCTGCGCTCTGTCTCCCTCTCTGCCTCTTTCAGTCCTGCGCTCTGTCTCCCTCTCTGCCTCTTTCAGTCCTGCGCTCTGTCTCCCTCTCTGCCTCTTTCATTCCTGCGCTCTGTCTCCCTCTCTGCCTCTTTCAGTCCTGCGCTCTGTCTCCCTCTCTGCCTCTTTCAGTCCTGCGCTCTGTCTCCCTCTCTGCCTCTTTCAGTCCTGCGCTCTGTCTCCCTCTCTGCCTCTTTCAGTCCTGCGCTCTGTCTCCCTCTCTGCCTCTTTCAGTCCTGCGCTCTGTCTCCCTCTCTGCCTCTTTCAGTCCTGCGCTCTGTCTCGCTCTCTGCCTCTTTCAGTCCTGCGCTCTGTCTCCCTCTCTGCCTCTTTCAGTCCTGCGCTCTGTCTCCCTCTCTGCCTCTTTCAGTCCTGCACTCTGTCTCCCTCTCTGCCTCTTTCAGTCCTGCGCTCTGTCTCCCTCTCTGCCTCTTTCAGTCCTGCGCTCTGTCTCCCTCTCTGCCCCTTTCAGTCCTGCGCTCTGTCTCCCTCTCTGCCTCTTTCAGTCCTGCGCTCTGTCTCCCTCTCTGCCTCTTTCAGTCCTGGCTCTGTCTCTCTCTCTGCCTCTTTTAGTCCTGCGCTCTGTCTCCCTCTCTGCCTCTTTCAGTCCTGCGCTCTGTCTCCCTCTCTGCCCCTTTCAGTCCTGCGCTCTGTCTCCCTCTCTGCCTCTTTCAGTCCTGCGCTCTGTCTCCCTCTCTGCCTCTTTCAGTCCTGCGCTCTGTCTCTCTCTCTGCCTCTTTTAGTCCTGCGCTCTGTCTCCCTCTCTGCCCCTTTCAGTCCTGCGCTCTGTCTCCCTCTCTGCCCCTTTCAGTCCTGCGCTCTGTCTCCCTCTCTGCCTCTTTCAGTCCTGCGCTCTGTCTCCCTCTCTGCCTCTTTCAGTCCTGCGCTCTGTCTCTCTCTCTGCCTCTTTTAGTCCTGCGCTCTGTCTCCCTCTCTGCCCCTTTCAGTCCTGCGCTCTGTCCCCCTCTCTGCCTCTTTCAGTCCTGCGCTCTGTCTCTCTCTCTGCCTCTTTCAGTCCTGCGCTCTGTCTCCCTCTCTGCCCCTTTCAGTCCGGCGCTCTGTCTCCCTCCCTGCCCCTTTCAGTCCTGCGCTCTGTCTCACTCTCTGCCTCTTTCAGTCCTGCGCTCTGTCTCCCTCTCTGCCCCTTTCAGTCCTGCGCTCTGTCTCCCTCTCTGCCTCTTTCAGTCCTGCGCTCTGTCTCCCTCTCTGCCCCTTTCAGTCCTGCGCTCTGTCTCCCTCTCTGCCCCTTTCAGTCCTGCGCTCTGTCTCCCTCTCTGCCTCTTTCAGTCCTGCGCATGTCTCGCTCTCTGCCTCTTTCAGTCCTGCGCTCTGTCTCCCTCTCTGCCTCTTTCAGTCCTGCGCTCTGTCTCCCTCTCTGCCTCTTTCAGTCCTGCGCTCTGTCTCCCTCTCTGCCTCTTTCAGTCCTGCGCTCTGTCTCCCTCTCTGCCTCTTTCAGTCCTGCGCTCTGTCTCCCTCTCTGCCCCTTTCAGTCCTGCGCTCTGTCTCCCTCTCTGCCTCTTTCAGCCCTGCGCTCTGTCTCCCTCTCTGCCTCTTTCAGTCCTGCGCTCTGTCTCTCTCTCTGCCTCTTTCAGTCCTGCGCTGTGTCTCCCTCTCTGTCCCTTTCAGTCCTGCGCTCTGTCTCCCTCTCTGCCTCTTTCAGTCCTGCGCTCTGTCTCCATCTCTGCCTCTTTCAGTCCTGCGCTCTGTCTCCCTCTCTGCCCCTTTCAGTCCTGCGCTCTGTCTCCCTCCCTGCCCCTTTCAGTCCTGCGCTCTGTCTCTCTCTCTGCCTCTTTCAGTCCTGCGCTCTGTCTCCCTCTCTGCCCCTTTCAGTCCTGCGCTCTGTCTCCCTCTCTGCCTCTTTCAGTCCTGCGCTCTGTCTCCCTCTCTGATTCTTTCAGTCCTGCGCTCTGTCTCTCTCTCTGCCTCTTTCAGTCCTGCGCTCTGTCTCCCTCTCTGCCTCTTTCAGTCCTGCGCTCTGTCTCTCTCTCTGCCTCTTTCAGTCCTGCGCTCTGTCTAACCCTCTGCCTCTTTCAGTCCTGCCCTCTGTCTCCCTCTCTGCCTCTTTCAGTCCTGCGCTCTGTCTCCCTCTCTGCCTCTCTCAGTCCTGCGCTCTGTCTCCCTCTCTGCCTCTTTCAGTCCTGCGCTCTGTCTCCCATTCTGCCTCTTTCAGTCCTGCACTCTGTCTCCCTCTCTGCCTCTTTCAGTCCTGCGCTCTGTCTCCCTCTCTGCCTCTTTCAGTCCTGCGCTCTGTCTCCCTCTCTGCCTCTTTCAGTCCTGCGCTCTGTCTCCCACTCTGCCCCTTTCAGTCCTGCGCTCTGTCTCCCTCTCTGCCTCTTTCAGTCCTGCCCTCTGTCTCCTTCTCTGCCTCTTTCAGTCCTGCGCTCTGTCTCCCTCTCTGCCTCTTTCAGTCCTGCGCTCTGTCTCCCTCTCTGCCTCTTTCAGTCCTGCGCTCTGTCTCCCTCTCTGCCTCTTTCAGTCCTGCGCTCTGTCTCCCTCTCTGCCTCTTTCAGTCCTGCGCTCTGTCTCTCTCTCTGCCTCTTTCAGTCCTGCGCTCTGTCTCCCTCTCTGCCTCTTTCAGTCCTGCGCTCTGTCTCCCTCTCTGCCTCTTTCAGTCCTGCGCTCTGTCTCTCTCTCTGCCTCTTTCAGTCCTGCGCTCTGTCTCTCTCTCTGCCTCTTTCAGTCCTGCGCTCTGTCTCCCTCTCTGCCTCTTTCAGTCCTGCGCTCTGTCTCCCTCTCTGCCTCTTTCAGTCCTGCGCTCTGTCTCCCTCTCTGCCTCTCTCAGTCCTGCGCTCTGTCTCCCTCTCTGCCTCTTTCAGTCCAGCGCTCTGTCTCCCTCTCTGCCTCTCTCAGTCCTGCGCTCTGTCTCCCACTCTGCCTCTTTCAGTCCTGCACTCTGGCTCCCTCTCTGCCTCTTTCAGTCCTGCGCTCTGTCTCCCTCTCTGCCTCTTTCAGTCCAGCGCTCTGTCTCCCTCTCTGCCTCTCTCAGTCCTGCGCTCTGTCTCCCACTCTGCCTCTTTCAGTCCTGCACTCTGTCTCCCTCTCTGCCTCTTTCAGTCCTGCGCTCTGTCTCCCTCTCTGCCTCTTTCAGTCCTGCGCTCTGTCTCCCTCTCTGCCTCTTTCAGTCCTGCGCTCTGTCTCTCTCTCTGCCTCTTTCAGTCCTGCGCTCTGTCTCCCTCTCTGCCTCTTTCAGTCCTGCGCTCTGTCTCCCTCTCTGCCTCTTTCAGTCCTGCACTCTGTCTAGCCCTCTGCCTCTTTCAGTCCTGCCCTCTGTCTCCCTCTCGGCCTCTTTCAGTCCTGCGCTCTGTCTCCCTCTCTGCCTCTTTCAGTCCTGCGCTCTGTCTCCCTCTCTGCCTCTTTCAGTCCTGCGCTCTGTCTCCCTCTCTGCCTCTTTCAGTCCGGCCCTCTGTCTCCCTCTCTGCCTCTTTCAGTCCTGCGCTCTGTCTCTCTCTCTGCCCCTTTCAGTCCTGCGCTCTGTCTCCCTCTCTGCCTCTTTCAGTCCTGCGCTCTGTCTCCCACTCTGCCTCTTTCAGTCCTGCGCTCTGTCTCCCTCTCTGCCTCTTTCAGTCCTGCGCTCTGTCTCCCTCTCTGCCTCTTTCAGTCCTGCGCTCTGTCTCTCTCTCTGCCTCTTTCAGTCCTGCGCTCTGTCTCCCTCTCTGCCTCTTTCAGTCCTGCGCTCTGTCTCCCTCTCTGCCCCTTTCAGTCCTGCGCTCTGTCTCCCTCTCTGCCTCTTTCAGTCCTGCGCTCTGTCTCCCTCTCTGCCTCTTTCAGTCCTGCGCTCTGTCTCCCTCTCTGCCTCTTTCAGCCCTGCGCTCTGTCTCTCTCTCTGCCCATTTCAGTCCTGCACTCTGTCTCCCTCTCTGCCTCTTTCAGTCCTGCGCTCTGTCTCCCTCTCTGCCCCTTTCAGTCCTGCGCTCTGTCTCCCTCTCTGCCTTTTTCAGTCCCGCGCTCTGTCTCTCTCTCTGCCTCTTTCAGTCCTGCGCTCTGTCTCCCTCTCTGCCCCTTTCTGTCCTGCGCTCTGTCTCCCTCTCTGCCGCTTTCAGTCCTGCGCTCTGTCTCCCTCTCTGCCTCTTTCAGTCCTGCGCTCTGTCTCCCTCTCTGCCTCTTTCAGTCCTGCGCTCTGTCTCCCTCTCTGCCCCTTTCAGTCCTGCGCTCTGTCTCCCTCTCTGCCTCTGTCAGTCCTGCGCTCTGTCTCCCTCTCTGCCTCTTTCAGTCCTGCGCTCTGTCTCCCTCTCTGCCTCTTTCAGTCCTGCGCTCTGTCTCCCTCTCTGCCTCTTTCAGTCCTGCGCTCTGTCTCCCTCTCTGCCTCTTTCAGTCCTGCGCTCTGTCTCCCTCTCTGCCTCTTTCAGTCCTGCGCTCTGTCTCCCTCTCTGCCCCTTTCAGTCCTGCGCTCTGTCTCCCTCTCTGCCTCTTTCAGTCCTGCGCTCTGTCTCCCTCTCTGCCCCTTTCAGTCCTGTGCTCTGTCTCCCTCTCTGCCCCTTTCAGTCCTGCGCTCTGTCTCCCTCTCTGCCTCTTTTAGTCCTGCACTCCGTCTCCCTCTCTGCCTCTTTCAGTCCTGCGCTCTGTCTCCCTCTCTGCCTCTTTCAGTCCTGCGCTCTGTCTCCCTCTCTGCCCCTTTCAGTCCTGCGCTCTGTCTCCCTCTCTGCCTCTTTCAGTCCTGCACTCTGTCTCCCTCTCTGCCTCTTTCAGTCATGCGCTCTGTCTCCTCTCTGCCTCTTTCAGTCCTGCGCTCTGTCTCCCTCTCTGCCCCTTTCAGTCCTGCGCTCTGTCTCCCTCTCTGCCTCTTTCAGTCCTGCACTCTGTCTCCCTCTCTGCCTCTTTCAGTCATGCGCTCTGTCTCCTCTCTGCCTCTTTCAGTCCTGCGCTCTGTCTCCATCTCTGCCTCTTTCAGTCCTGCGCTCTGTCTCCCTCTCTGCCCCTTTCAGTCCTGTGCTCTGTCTCCCTCTCTGCCTCTTTCAGTCCTGCGCTCTGTCTCCCACTCTGCCTCTTTCAGTCCTGCGCTCTGTCTCCCTCTCTGCCTCTTTCAGTCCTGCGCTCTGTCTCCCTCTCTGCCTCTTTCAGTCCTGCGCTCTGTCTCCCACTCTGCCTCTTTCAGTCCTGCGCTCTGTCTCCCTCTCTGCCTCTTTCAGTCCTGCGCTCTGTCTCCCTCTCTGCCTCTTTCAGTCCTGCACTCTGTCTCCCTCTCTGCCTCTTTCAGTCCTGCGCTCTGTCTCCCTCTCTGCCTCTTTCAGTCCTGCGCTCTGTCTCCCTCTCTGCCTCTTTCAGTCCTGCGTTCTGTCTCTCTCTCTGCCTCTTTCAGTCCTGCGCTCTGTCTCCTCTCTGCCTCTTTCAGTCCTGCGCTCTGTCTCCCTCTCTCTCTGCCCCTTTCAGTCCTGCACTCTGTCTCCCTCTCTGCCTCTTTCAGTCCTGCGCTCTGTCTCCCTCTCTGCCTCTTTCAGTCCTGCACTCTGTCTCCCTCTCTGCCTCTGTCAGTCCTGCGCTCTGTCTCCATCTCTGCTTCTTTCAGTCCTGCACTCTGTCTCCCTCTCTGCCTCTTTCAGTCCTGCGCTCTGTCTCCCTCTCTTCCTCTTTCAGTCCTGCGCTCTGTCTCCCTCTCTGCCTCTTTCAGTCCTGCGCTCTGTCTCCCTCTCTGCCTCTTTCAGTCCTGCGCTCTGTCTCCCTCTCTGCCTCTTTCATTCCTGCGCTCTGTCTCCCTCTCTGCCTCTTTCAGTCCTGCGCTCTGTCTCCCTCTCTGCCTCTTTCAGTCCTGCGCTCTGTCTCCCTCTCTGCCTCTTTCAGACCTGCGCTCTGTCTCCCTCTCTGCCTCTTTCAGTCCTGCGCTCTGTCTCCCTCTCTGCCTCTTTCAGTCCTGCGCTCTGTCTCCCTCTCTGCCTCTTTCAGTCCTGCGCTCTGTCTCCCTCTCTGCCTCTTTCAGTCCTGCGCTCTGTCTCCCTCTCTGCCTCTTTCAGTCCTGCGCTCTGTCTCCCTCTCTGCCTCTTTCAGTCCTGCGCTCTGTCTCCCTCTCTGCCTCTTTCAGTCCTGCGCTCTGTCTCCCACTCTGCCTCTTTCTGTCCTGCGCTCTGTCTCCCTCACTGCCTCTTTCAGTCCTGCGCTCTGTCTCCCTCTCTGCCTCTTTCAGGCCTGCGCTCTGTTTCCCTCTCTGCCTCTTTCAGTCCTGCGCTCTGTCTCCCTCTCTGCCCCTTTCAGTCCTGCGCTCTGTCTCCCTCTCTGCCCCTTTCAGTCCTGCGCTCTGTCTCCCTCTCTGCCTCTTTCAGTCCTGCGCTCTGTCTCGCTCTCTGCCTCTTTCAGTCCTGCGCTCTGTCTCCCTCTCTGCCTCTTTCAGTCCTGCGCTCTGTCTCCCTCTATGCCTCCTTCAGTCCTGCGCTCTGTCTCCCTCTCTGCCTCTTTCAGTCCTGCGCTCTGTCTCCCTCTCTGCCTCTTTCAGTCCTGCGCTCTGTCTCCCTCTCTGCCCCTTTCAGTCCTGCGCTCTGTCTCCCTCTCTGCCTCTTTCAGTCCTGCGCTCTGTCTCCCTCTCTGCCTCTTTCAGTCCTGCGCTCTGTCTCTCTCTCTGCCTCTTTCAGTCCTGCGCTCTGTCTCCCTCTCTGCCCCTTTCAGTCCTGCGCTCTGTCTCCCTCTCTGCCTCTTTCAGTCCTGCGCTCTGTCTCTCTCTCTGCCTCTTTCAGTCCTGCGTTCTGTCTCCCTCTCTGCCCCATTCAGTCCTGCGCTCTGTCTCCCTCCCTGCCCCTTTCAGTCCTGCGCTCTGTCTCTCTCTCTGCCTCTTTCAGTCCTGCGCTCTGTCTCCCTCTCTGCCCCTTTCAGTCCTGCGCTCTGTCTCCCTCTCTGCCTCTTTCAGTCCTGCGCTCTGTCTCCCTCTCTGCCCCTTTCAGTCCTGCGCTCTGTCTCCCTCTCTGCCACTTTCAGTCCTGCGCTCTGTCTCCCTCTCTGCCTCTTTCAGTCCTGCGCTCTGTCTCGTCCTCTGCCTCTTTCAGTCCTGCGCTCTGTCTCCCTCTCTGCCTCTTTCAGTCCTGCGCTCTGTCTCCCTCTCTGCCTCTTTCAGTCCTGCGCTCTGTCTCCCTCTCTGCCTCTTTCAGTCCTGCGCTCTGTCTCCCTCTCTGCCTCTTTCAGTCCTGCGCTCTGTCTCCCTCTCTGCCCCTTTCAGTCCTGCGCTCTGTCTCCCTCTCTGCCTCTTTCAGCCCTGCGCTCTGTCTCCCTCTCTGCCTCTTTCAGTCCTGCGCTCTGTCTCTCTCTCTGCCTCTTTCAGTCCTGCGCTCTGTCTCTCTCTCTGCCTCTCCCTCTCTGCCTCTTTCAGTCCTGCGCTCTGTCTCCCTCTCTGCCCCTTTCAGTCCTGTGCTCTGTCTCCCTCTCTGCCTCTTTCAGTCCTGCGCTCTGTCTCCCACTTTGCCTCTTTCAGTCCTGCGCTCTGTCTCCCTCTCTGCCTCTTTCAGTCCTGCGGTCTGTCTCCCTCTCTGCCTCTTTCAGTCCTGCGCTCTGTCTCCCTCTCTGCCTCTTTCAGTCCTGCGGTCTGTCTCCCTCTCTGCCTCTTTCAGTCCTGCGCTCTGTCTCCCTCTCTGCCTCTTTCAGCCCTGCGCTCTGTCTCTCTCTCTGCCCCTTTCAGTCCTGCACTCTGTCTCCCTCTCTGCCTCTTTCAGTCCTGCGCTCTGTCTCCCTCTCTGCCCCTTTCAGTCCTGCGCTCTGTCTCCCTCTCTGCCTCTTTCAGTCCTGCGCTCTGTCTCCCTCTCTGCCTCTTTCAGTCCTGCGGTCTGTCTCCCTCTCTGCCTCTTTCAGTCCTGCACTCTGTCTCCCTCTCTGCCTCTTTCAGTCATGCGCTCTGTCTCTCTCTCTGCCTCTTTCAGTCCTGCGCTCTGTCTCCCTCTCTGCCTCTTTCAGTCCTGCGCTCTGTCACCCTCTCTGCCTCTTTCAGTCCTGCGCTCTGTCTCCCTCTCTGCCTCTTTCAGTCCTGCGCTCTGTCTCCCACTCTGCCTCTTTCAGTCCTGCGCTCTGTCTCCATCTCTGCTTCTTTCAGTCCTGCACTCTGTCTCCCTCTCTGCCTCTTTCAGTCCTGCGCTCTGTCTCCCTCTCTGCCTCTTTCAGCCCTGCGCTCTGTCTCCCTCTCTGCCTCTTTCAGTCCTGCGCTCTGTCTCCCTCTCTGCCTCTTTCAGTCCTGCGCTCTGTCTCCCTCTCTGCCTCTTTCAGTCCTGCACTCTGTCTCCCACGCTGCCTCTTTCAGTCCTGCGCTCTGTCTCCCTCTCTGCCTCTTTCAGTCCTGCGCTCTGTCTCGCTCTCTGCCTCTTTCAGTCCTGCGCTCTGTCTCCCTCTCTGGCTCTTTCAGTCCTGCGCTCTGTCTCCCACTCTGCCTCTTTCAGTCCTGCGCTCTGTCTGCCTCTCTGCCTCTTTCAGTCCTGCGCTCTGTCTCCCTCTCTGCCTCTTTCAGTCCTTCGCTCTGTCTCGCTCTCTGCCTCTTTCAGTCCTGCGCTCTGTCTCCCACTCTGCCTCTTTCAGTCCTGCGCTCTGTCTGCCTCTCTGCCTCTTTCAGTCCTGCGCTCTGTCTCCCTCTCTGCCTCTTTCAGTCCTTCGCTCTGTCTCCCTCTCTGCCTCTTTCAGTCCTGCGCTCTGTCTCCCTCTCTGCCTCTTTCAGTCCTGCGCTCTGTCTCCCACGCTGCCTCTTTCAGTCCTGCGCTCTGTCTCCCTCTCTGCCTCTTTCAGTCCTGCGCTCTGTCTCGCTCTCTGCCTCTTTCAGTCCTGCGCTCTGTCTCCCTCTCTGGCTCTTTCAGTCCTGCGCTCTGTCTCCCACTCTGCCTCTTTCAGTCCTGCGCTCTGTCTGCCTCTCTGCCTCTTTCAGTCCTGCGCTCTGTCTCCCTCTCTGCCTCTTTCAGTCCTTCGCTCTGTCTCGCTCTCTGCCTCTTTCAGTCCTGCGCTCTGTCTCCCTCTCTGCCTCTTTCAGTCCTGCGCTCTGTCTCCCTCTCTGCCTCTTTCAGTCCTGCGCTCTGTCTCCCTCTCTGCCTCTTTCAGTCCTGCGCTCTGTCTCCCTCTCTGCCTCTTTCAGTCCTGCGCTCTGTCTCCCTCTCTGCCTCTTTCAGTCCTGCGCTCTGTCTCCCTCTCTGCCTCTTTCAGTCCTGCGCTCTGTCTCCCTCTCTGCCCCTTTCAGTCCTGCGCTCTGTCTCCCTCTCTGCCTCTTTCCGTCCTGCGCTCTGTCTCTCTCTCTGCCTCTCCCTCTCTGCCTCTTTCAGTCCTGCGCTCTGTCTCCCTCTCTGCCTCTTTCAGTCCTGCGCTCTGTCTCCCTCTCTGCCTCTTTCAGTCCTGCGCTCTGTCTCCCTCTCTGCCCTTTCAGTCCTGCGCTCTGTCTCCGTCTCTGCCTCTTTCAGTCCTGCGCTCTGTCTCCCTCTCTGCCCCTTTCAGTCCTGCGCTCTGTCTCCCTCTCTGCCTCTTTCAGTCCTGCGCTCTGTCTCCCTCTCTGCCCCTTTCAGTCCTGCGCTCTGTCTCCCTCTCTGCCTCTTTCAGTCCTGCGCTCTGTCTCTCTCTCTGCCTCTTTCAGTCCTGTGCTCTGTCTCCCTCCCTGCCCCTTTCAGTCCTGCGCTCTGTCTCCCTCTCTGCCTCTTTCAGTCCTGCGCTCTGTCTCTCTCTCTGCCTCTTTCAGTCCTGCGCTCTGTCTCTCTCTCTGCCTCTCCCTCTCTGCCTCTTTCAGTCCTGCGCTCTGTCTCCCTCTCTGCCTCTTTCAGTCCTGCGCTCTGTCTCTCTCTCTGCCTCTTTCAGTCCAGCGCTCTGTCTCCCTCCCTGCCCCTTTCAGTCCTGCGCTCTGCCTCTCTCTCTGCCTCTTTCAGTCCTGCGCTCTGTCTCCCTCTCTGCCTCTTTCAGTCCTGCGCTCTGTCTCCCTCTCTGCCTCTTTCAGTCCTGCGCTCTGTCTCCCTCTCTGCCTCTTTCAGTCCTGCGCTCTGTCTCCCTCTCTGCCCCTGTCATTCCTGCGCTCTGTCTCCGTCTCTGCCTCTTTCAGTCCTGCGCTCTGTCTCCCTCTCTGCCCCTTTCAGTCCTGCGCTCTGTCTCCCTCTCTGCCTCTTTCAGTCATGCGCTCTGTCTCCTTCTCTGCCCCTTTCAGTCCTGCGCTCTGTCTCCGTCTCTGCCCCTTTCAGTCCTGCGCTCTGTCTCCCTCTCTGCCCCTTTCAGTCCTGCGCTCTGTCTCCCTCTCTGCCTCTTTCAGTCCTGCGCTCTGTCTCTCTCTCTGCCTCCTTCAGTCCTGCGCTCTGTCTCCCTCTCTGCCTCTTTCAGTCCTGCGCTCTGTCTCCCTCTCTGCCCCTTTCAGTCCTGCGCTCTGTCTCCGTCTCTGCCCCTTTCAGTCCTGCGCTCTGTCTCCCTCTCTGCCCCTTTCAGTCCTGCGCTCTGTCTCCCTCTCTGCCTCTTTCAGTCCTGCGCTCTGTCTCACTCTCTGCCCCTTTCAGTCCTGCGCTCTGTCTCCCTCTCTGCCTCTTTCAGTCCTGCGCTCTGTCTCCCTCTCTGCCCCTTTCAGTCCTGCGCTCTGTCTCCCTCTCTGTCTCTTTCAGTCCTGCGCTCTGTCTCCCTCTCTGCCTCTTTCAGTCCAGCGCTCTGTCTCCCTCTCTGCCCCTTTCAGTCCTGCGCTCTGTCTCTCTCTCTGCCTCTTTCAGTCCTGCGCTCTGTCTCCCTCTCTGCCTCTTTCAGTCCTGCGCTCTGTCTCTCTCTCTGCCTCTTTCAGTCCTGCGCTCTATCTCCCTCTCTGCCTCTTTCAGTCCTGCGCTCTGTCTCCCTCTCTGCCTCTTTCAGTCCTGCGCTCTGTCTCTCTCTCTGCCTCTCCCTCTCTGCCTCTTTCAGTCCTGCGCTCTGTCTCCCTCTCTGCCTCTTTCAGTCCTGCGCTCTGTCTCCGTCTCTGCCTCTTTCAGTCCTGCGCTTTGTCTCCCTCTCTGCCCCTTTCAGTCCTGCGCTCTGTCTCCCTCTCTGCCTCTTTCAGTCCTGCGCTCTGTCTCCCTCTCTGCCTCTTTCAGTCCTGCGCTCTGTCTCCGTCTCTGCCTCTTTCAGTCCTGCGCTTTGTCTCCCTCTCTGCCTCTTTCAGTCCTGCGCTCTGTCTCCCTCTCTGCCCCTTTCAGTTCTGCGCTCTGTCTCCCTCTCTGCCTCTTTCAGTCCTGCGCTCTGTCTCTCTCTCTGCCTCTTTCAGTCCTGCGCTCTGTCTCCCTCCCTGCCCCTTTCAGTCCTGCGCTCTGTCTCCCACTCTGCCTCTTTCAGTCCTGCGCTCTGTCTCTCTCTCTGCCTCTCCCTCTCTGCCTCTTTCAGTCCTGCGCTCTGTCTCCCTCTCTGCCTCTTTCAGTCCTGCGCTCTGTCTCTCTCTCTGCCTCTTTCAGTCCAGCGCTCTGTCTCCCTCCCTGCCCCTTTCAGTCCTGCGCTCTGTCTCTCTCTCTGCCTCTTTCAGTCCTGCGCTCTGTCTCCCTCTCTGCCTCTTTCAGTCCTGCGCTCTGTCTCCCTCTCTGCCCCTGTCATTCCTGCGCTCTGTCTCCGTCTCTGCCTCTTTCAGTCCTGCGCTCTGTCTCCCTCTCTGCCCCTTTCAGTCCTGCGCTCTGTCTCCCTCTCTGCCTCTTTCAGTCATGCGCTCTGTCTCCTTCTCTGCCCCTTTCAGTCCTGCGCTCTGTCTCCGTCTCTGCCCCTTTCAGTCCTGCGCTCTGTCTCCCTCTCTGCCCCTTTCAGTCCTGCGCTCTGTCTCCCTCTCTGCCTCTTTCAGTCCTGCGCTCTGTCTCTCTCTCTGCCTCCTTCAGTCCTGCGCTCTGTCTCCCTCTCTGCCTCTTTCAGTCCTGCGCTCTGTCTCCCTCTCTGCCCCTTTCAGTCCTGCGCTCTGTCTCCGTCTCTGCCCCTTTCAGTCCTGCGCTCTGTCTCCCTCTCTGCCCCTTTCAGTCCTGCGCTCTGTCTCCCTCTCTGCCTCTTTCAGTCCTGCGCTCTGTCTCACTCTCTGCCCCTTTCAGTCCTGCGCTCTGTCTCCCTCTCTGCCTCTTTCAGTCCTGTGCTCTGTCTCCCTCTCTGCCCCTTTCAGTCCTGCGCTCTGTCTCCCTCTCTGTCTCTTTCAGTCCTGCGCTCTGTCTCCCTCTCTGCCTCTTTCAGTCCAGCGCTCTGTCTCCCTCTCTGCCCCTTTCAGTCCTGCGCTCTGTCTCTCTCTCTGCCTCTTTCAGTCCTGCGCTCTGTCTCCCTCTCTGCATCTTTCAGTCCTGCGCTCTGTCTCTCTCTCTGCCTCTTTCAGTCCTGCGCTCTGTCTCCCTCTCTGCCTCTTTCAGTCCTGCGCTCTGTCTCTCTCTCTGCCTCTCCCTCTCTGCCTCTTTCAGTCCTGCGCTCTGTCTCCCTCTCTGCCTCTTTCAGTCCTGCGCTCTGTCTCCGTCTCTGCCTCTTTCAGTCCTGCGCTTTGTCTCCCTCTCTGCCCCTTTCAGTCCTGCGCTCTGTCTCCCTCTCTGCCTCTTTCAGTCCTGCGCTCTGTCTCCCACTCTGCCTCTTTCAGTCCTGCGCTCTGTCTCCCTCTCTGCCTCTTTCAGTCCTGCGCTCTGTCTCTCTCTCTGCCTCTCCCTCTCTGCCTCTTTCAGTCCTGCGCTCTGTCTCCCTCTCTGCCTCTTTCAGTCCTGCGCTCTGTCTCCGTCTCTGCCTCTTTCAGTCCTGCGCTTTGTCTCCCTCTCTGCCTCTTTCAGTCCTGCGCTCTGTCTCCCTCTCTGCCCCTTTCAGTTCTGCGCTCTGTCTCCCTCTCTGCCTCTTTCAGTCCTGCGCTCTGTCTCTCTCTCTGCCTCTTTCAGTCCTGCGCTCTGTCTCCCTCCCTGCCCCTTTCAGTCCTGCGCTCTGTCTCCCACTCTGCCTCTTTCAGTCCTGCGCTCTGTCTCTCTCTCTGCCTCTCCCTCTCTGCCTCTTTCAGTCCTGCGCTCTGTCTCCCTCTCTGCCTCTTTCAGTCCTGCGCTCTGTCTCCCTCTCTGCCTCTTTCAGTCCTGCGCTCTGTCTCCGTCTCTGCCTCTTTCAGTCCTGCGCTCTGTCTCCCTCTCTGCCCCTTTCAGTGCTGCGCTCTGTCTCCCTCTCTGCCTCTTTCAGTCCTGCGCTCTGTCTCCCTCTCTGCCCCTTTCAGTCCTGCGCTCTGTCTCCGTCTCTGCCCCTTTCAGTCCTGCGCTCTGTCTCCCTCTCTGCCTCTTTCAGTCCTGCGCTCTGTCTCTCTCTCTGCCTCTTTCAGTCCTGCGCTCTGTCTCCCTCTCTGCCTCTTTCAGTCCTGCGCTCTGTCTCCGTCTCTGCCCCTTTCAGTCCTGCGCTCTGTCTCCCTCTCTGCCTCTTTCAGTCCTGCGCTCTGTCTCACTCTCTGCCCCTTTCAGTCCTGCGCTCTGTCTCCCTCTCTGCCTCTTTCAGTCCTGCGCTCTGTCTCCCTCTCTGCCCCTTTCAGTCCTGCGCTCTGTCTCCCTCTCTGCCCCTTTCAGTCCTGCGCTCTATCTCCCTCTCTGCCTCTTTCAGTCCTGCGCTCTGTCTCCCTCTCTGCCTCTTTCAGTCCAGCGCTCTGTCTCCCTCTCTGCCCCTTTCAGTCCTGCGCTCTGTCTCTCTCTCTGCCTCTTTCAGTCCTGCGCTCTGTCTCCCTCTCTGCCTCATTCAGTCCTGCGTTCTGTCTCCACCTCTGCCTCTTTCAGTCCTGCGCTCTGTCTCCCTCTCTGCCTCTTTCAGTCCTGCGCTCTGTCTCCTTCTCTGCCTCTTTCAGTCCTGCGCTCTGTCTCCCTCTCTGCCCCTTTCAGTCCTGCGCTCTGTCTCCGTCTCTGCCCCTTTCAGTCCTGCGCTCTGTCTCCCTCTCTGCCCCTTTCAGTCCTGCGCTCTGTCTCCCTCTCTGCCTCTTTCAGTCCTGCGCTCTGTCTCTCTCTCTGCCTCTTTCAGTCCTGCACTCTGTCTCACTCTCTGCCCCTTTCAGTCCTGCGCTCTGTCTCCCTCTCTGCCTCTTTCAGTCCTGCGCTCTGTCTCCGTCTCTGCCCCTTTCAGTCCTGCGCTCTGTCTCCCTCTCTGCCCCTTTCAGTCCTGCGCTCTGTCTCCCTCTCTGCCTCTTTCAGTCCTGCGCTCTGTCTCCCTCTCTGCCTCTTTCAGTCCTGCGCTCTGTCTCTCTCTCTGCCTCTTTCAGTCCTGCGCTCTGTCTCCCTCTCTGCCTCTTTCAGTCCTGCGCTCTGTCTCCCTCTCTGCCTCTTTCAGTCCTGCGCTCTGTCTCTCTCTCTGCCTCTTTCAGTCCTGCGCTCTGTCTCCCTGTCTGCCCCTTTCAGTCCTGAGCTCTGTCTCCCTCCCTGCCCCTTTCAGTCCTGCGCTCTGTCTCTCTCTCTGCCTCTTTCAGTCCTGCGCTCTGTCTCCCTCTCTGCCCCTTTCAGTCCTGCGCTCTGTCTCCCTCTCTGCCTCTTTCAGTCCTGCGCTCTATCTCCCTCTCTGCCTCTTTCAGTCCTGCGCTCTGTCTCTCTCTCTGCCTCTTTCAGTCCTGCGCTCTGTCTCCCTCTCTGCCTCTTTCAGTCCTGCGCTCTGTCTCCCTCTCTGCCTCTTTCAGTCCTGCGCTCTGTCTCTCTCTCTGCCTCTTTCAGTCCTGCGCTCTGTCTCCCTGTCTGCCCCTTTCAGTCCTGAGCTCTGTCTCCCTCCCTGCCCCTTTCAGTCCTGCGCTCTGTCTCTCTCTCTGCCTCTTTCAGTCCTGCGCTCTGTCTCCCTCCCTGCCCCTTTCAGTCCTGCGCTCTGTCTCTCTCTCTGCCTCTTTCAGTCCTGCGCTCTGTCTCCCTCTCTGCCTCTTTCAGTCCTGCGCTCTGTCTCTCTCTCTGCCTCTCCCTCTCTGCCTCTTTCAGTCCTGCGCTCCGTCTCCCTCTCTGCCTCTTTCAGTCCTGCGCTCTGTCTCCCTCTCTGCCTCTTTCAGTCCTGCGCTCTGTCTCCCACGCTGCCTCTTTCAGTCCTGCGCTCTGTCTCCCTCTCTGCCTCTTTCAGTCCTGAGCTCTGTCTCGCTCTCTGCCTCTTTCAGTCCTGCGCTCTGTCTCCCTCTCTGGCTCTTTCAGTCCTGCGCTCTGTCTCCCACTCTGCCTCTTTCAGTCCTGCGCTCTGTCTCCCTCTCTGCCTCTTTCAGTCCTGCGCTCTGTCTCCCTCTCTGCCTCTTTCAGTCCTGCGCTCTGTCTCGCTCTCTGCCTCTTTCAGTCCTGCGCTCTGTCTCCCTCTCTGCCTCTTTCAGTCCTGCGCTCTGTCTCCCTCTCTGCCTCTTTCAGTCCTGCGCTCTGTCTCCCTCTCTGCCTCTTTCAGTCCTGCGCTCTGTCTCCCTCTCTGCCTCTTTCAGTCCTGCGCTCTGTCTCCCTCTCTGCCTCTTTCAGTCCTGCGCTCTGTCTCTCTCTCTGCCTCTTTCAGTCCTGCGCTCTGTCTCCCTCTCTGCCTCTTTCAGTCCTGCGCTCTGTCTCCCTCTCTGCCTCTTTCAGTCCTGCGCTCTGTCTCTCTCTCTGCCTCTCCCTCTCTGCCTCTTTCAGTCCTGCGCTCTGTCTCCCTCTCTGCCTCTTTCAGTCCTGCGCTCTGTCTCCGTCTCTGCCTCTTTCAGTCCTGCGCTTTATCTCCCTCTCTGCCCCTTTCAGTCCTGCGCTCTGTCTCCCTCTCTGCCTCTTTCAGTCCTGCGCTCTGTCTCCCTCTCTGCCTCTTTCAGTCCTGCGCTCTGTCTCCCTCTCTGCCTCTTTCAGTCCTGCGCTCTGTCTCCACCTCTGCCTCTTTCAGTCCTGCGCTCTGTCTCCCTCTCTGCCTCTTTCAGTCCTGCGCTCTGTCTCCCTCTCTGCCTCTTTCAGTCCAGCGCTCTGTCTCCCTCTCTGCCCCTTTCAGTCCTGCGCTCTGTCTCTCTCTCTGCCTCTTTCAGTCCTGCGCTCTGTCTCCCTCTCTGCCTCATTCAGTCCTGCGTTCTGTCTCCACCTCTGCCTCTTTCAGTCCTGCGCTCTGTCTCCCTCTCTGCCTCTTTCAGTCCTGCGCTCTGTCTCCTTCTCTGCCTCTTTCAGTCCTGCGCTCTGTCTCCCTCTCTGCCCCTTTCAGTCCTGCGCTCTGTCTCCGTCTCTGCCCCTTTCAGTCCTGCGCTCTGTCTCCCTCTCTGCCCCTTTCAGTCCTGCGCTCTGTCTCCCTCTCTGCCTCTTTCAGTCCTGCGCTCTGTCTCTCTCTCTGCCTCTTTCAGTCCTGCACTCTGTCTCACTCTCTGCCCCTTTCAGTCCTGCGCTCTGTCTCCCTCTCTGCCTCTTTCAGTCCTGCGCTCTGTCTCCGTCTCTGCCCCATTCAGTCCTGCGCTCTGTCTCCCTCTCTGCCCCTTTCAGTCCTGCGCTCTGTCTCCCTCTCTGCCTCTTTCAGTCCTGCGCTCTGTCTCCCTCTCTGCCTCTTTCAGTCCTGCGCTCTGTCTCTCTCTCTGCCTCTTTCAGTCCTGCGCTCTGTCTCCCTCTCTGCCCCTTTCAGTCCTGCACTCTGTCTCCCTCTCTGCCTCTTTCAGTCCTGCGCTCTGTCTCTCTCTCTGCCTCTTTCAGTCCTGCGCTCTGTCTCCCTCTCTGCCCATTTCAGTCCTGAGCTCTGTCTCTCTCCCTGCCCCTTTCAGTCCTGCGCTCTGTCTCTCTCTCTGCCTCTTTCAGTCCTGCGCTCTGTCTCCATCTCTGCCCCTTTCAGTCCTGCGCTCTGTCTCCCTCTCTGCCTCTTTCAGTCCTGCGCTCTGTCTCTCTCTCTGCCTCTCCCTCTCTGCCTCTTTCAGTCCTGCGCTCTGTCTCCCTCTCTGCCTCTTTCAGTCCTGCGCTCTGTCTCCCACGCTGCCTCTTTCAGTCCTGCGCTCTGTCTCCCTCTCTGCCTCTTTCAGTCCTGCGCTCTGTCTCGCTCTCTGCCTCTTTCAGTCCTGCGCTCTGTCTCCCTCTCTGGCTCTTTCAGTCCTGCGCTCTGTCTCCCACTCTGCCTCTTTCAGTCCTGCGCTCTGTCTCCCTCTCTGCCTCTTTCAGTCCTGCGCTCTGTCTCCCTCTCTGCCTCTTTCAGTCCTGCGCTCTGTCTCCCTCTCTGCCTCTTTCAGTCCTGCGCTCTGTCTCCCTCTCTGCCTCTTTCAGTCCTGCGCTCTGTCTCCCTCTCTGCCTCTTTCAGTCCTGCGCTCTGTCTCCCTCTCTGCCTCTTTCAGTCCTGCGCTCTGTCTCCCTCTCTGCCTCTTTCAGTCCTGCGCTCTGTCTCCCTCTCTGCCTCTTTCAGTCCTGCGCTCTGTCTCTCTCTCTGCCTCTTTCAGTCCTGCGCTCTGTCTCCCTCTCTGCCTCTTTCAGTCCTGCGCTCTGTCTCCCTCTCTGCCTCTTTCAGTCCTGCGCTCTGTCTCTCTCTCTGCCTCATTCAGTCCTGCGCTCTGTCTCCCTCTCTGCCTCTTTCAGTCCTGCGCTCTGTCTCCCTCTCTGCCTCTTTCAGTCCTGCGCTCTGTCTCCCTCTCTGCCTCATTCAGTCCTGCGCTCTGTCTCCCTCTCTGCCTCTTTCAGTCCTGCGCTCTGTCTCCGTCTCTGCCTCTTTCAGTCCTGCGCTTTATCTCCCTCTCTGCCCCTTTCAGTCCTGCGCTCTGTCTCCCTCTCTGCCTCTTTCAGTCCTGCGCTCTGTCTCTCTCTCTGCCTCTTTCAGTCCTGCGCTCTGTCTCCCTCTCTGCCTCTTTCAGTCCTGCGCTCTGTCTCTCTCTCTGCCTCTCCCTCTCTGCCTCTTTCAGTCCTGCGCTCTGTCTCCCTCTCTGCCTCTTTCAGTCCTGCGCTCTGTCTCCGTCTCTGCCTCTTTCAGTCCTGCGCTTTGTCTCCCTCTCTGCCTCTTTCAGTCCTGCGCTCTGTCTCCCTCTCTGCCCCTTTCAGTCCTGCGCTCTGTCTCCCTCTCTGCCTCTTTCAGTCCTGCGCTCTGTCTCTCTCTCTGCCTCTTTCAGTCCTGCGCTCTGTCTCCCTCCCTGCCCCTTTCAGTCCTGCGCTCTGTCTCCCTCTCTGCCTCTTTCAGTCCTGCGCTCTGTCTCTCTCTCTGCCTCTCCCTCTCTGCCTCTTTCAGTCCTGCGCTCTGTCTCTCTCTCTGCCTCTTTCAGTCCTGCGCTCTGTCTCCCTCTCTGCCTCTTTCAGTCCTGCGCTCTGTCTCCCTCCCTGCCCCTTTCAGTCCTGCGCTCTGTCTCCCTCTCTGCCTCTTTCAGACCTGCGCTCTGTCTCCCTCTCTGCCTCTTTCAGTCCTGCGCTCTGTCTCTCTCTCTGCCTCTTTCAGTCCTGCGCTCTGTCTCTCTCTCTGCCTCTTTCAGTCCTGCGCTCTGTCTCCCTCCCTGCCCCTTTCAGTCCTGCGCTCTGTCTCCCTCTCTGCCTCTTTCAGACCTGCGCTCTGTCTCCCTCTCTGCCTCTTTCAGTCCTGCGCTCTGTCTCCCTCTCTGCCTCTTCAGTCCTGCGCTCTGTCGCCCTCTCTGCCCCTGTCAGTCCTGCGCTCTGTCTCCGTCTCTGCCTCTTTCAGTCCTGCGCTCTGTCTCCCTCTCTGCCCCTTTCAGTGCTGCGCTCTGTCTCCCTCTCTGCCTCTTTCAGTCCTGCGCTCTGTCTCCCTCTCTACCCCTTTCAGTCCTGCGCTCTGTCTCCGTCTCTGCCCCTTTCAGTCCTGCGCTCTGTCTCCCTCTCTGCCCCTTTCAGTCCTGCGCTCTGTCTCCCTCTCTGCCTCTTTCAGTCCTGCGCTCTGTCTCTCTCTCTGCCTCTTTCAGTCCTGCACTCTGTCTCACTCTCTGCCCCTTTCAGTCCTGCGCTCTGTCTCCCTCTCTGCCTCTTTCAGTCCTGCGCTCTGTCTCCCTCTCTGCCGCTTTCAGTCCTGCGCTCTGTTTCCCTCTCTGCCTCTTTCAGTCCTGCGCTCTGTCTCCCTCTCTGCCTCTTTCAGTCCAGCGCTCTGTCTCCCTCTCTGCCCCTTTCAGTCCTGCGCTCTGTCTCTCTCTCTGCCTCTTTCAGTCCTGCGCTCTGTCTCCCTCTCTGCCTCATTCAGTCCTGCGTTCTGTCTCCACCTCTGCCTCTTTCAGTCCTGCGCTCTGTCTCCCTCTCTGCCTCTTTCAGTCCTGCGCTCTGTCTCCTTCTCTGCCTCTTTCAGTCCTGCGCTCTGTCTCCCTCTCTGCCCCTTTCAGTCCTGCGCTCTGTCTCCGTCTCTGCCCCTTTCAGTCCTGCGCTCTGTCTCCCTCTCTGCCCCTTTCAGTCCTGCGCTCTGTCTCCCTCTCTGCCTCTTTCAGTCCTGCGCTCTGTCTCTCTCTCTGCCTCTTTCAGTCCTGCACTCTGTCTCACTCTCTGCCCCTTTCAGTCCTGCGCTCTGTCTCCCTCTCTGCCTCTTTCAGTCCTGCGCTCTGTCTCCGTCTCTGCCCCATTCAGTCCTGCGCTCTGTCTCCCTCTCTGCCCCTTTCAGTCCTGCGCTCTGTCTCCCTCTCTGCCTCTTTCAGTCCTGCGCTCTGTCTCCCTCTCTGCCTCTTTCAGTCCTGCGCTCTGTCTCTCTCTCTGCCTCTTTCAGTCCTGCGCTCTGTCTCCCTCTCTGCCCCTTTCAGTCCTGCACTCTGTCTCCCTCTCTGCCTCTTTCAGTCCTGCGCTCTGTCTCTCTCTCTGCCTCTTTCAGTCCTGCGCTCTGTCTCCCTCTCTGCCCATTTCAGTCCTGAGCTCTGTCTCTCTCCCTGCCCCTTTCAGTCCTGCGCTCTGTCTCTCTCTCTGCCTCTTTCAGTCCTGCGCTCTGTCTCCATCTCTGCCCCTTTCAGTCCTGCGCTCTGTCTCCCTCTCTGCCTCTTTCAGTCCTGCGCTCTGTCTCTCTCTCTGCCTCTCCCTCTCTGCCTCTTTCAGTCCTGCGCTCTGTCTCCCTCTCTGCCTCTTTCAGTCCTGCGCTCTGTCTCCCACGCTGCCTCTTTCAGTCCTGCGCTCTGTCTCCCTCTCTGCCTCTTTCAGTCCTGCGCTCTGTCTCGCTCTCTGCCTCTTTCAGTCCTGCGCTCTGTCTCCCTCTCTGGCTCTTTCAGTCCTGCGCTCTGTCTCCCACTCTGCCTCTTTCAGTCCTGCGCTCTGTCTCCCTCTCTGCCTCTTTCAGTCCTGCGCTCTGTCTCCCTCTCTGCCTCTTTCAGTCCTGCGCTCTGTCTCCCTCTCTGCCTCTTTCAGTCCTGCGCTCTGTCTCCCTCTCTGCCTCTTTCAGTCCTGCGCTCTGTCTCCCTCTCTGCCTCTTTCAGTCCTGCGCTCTGTCTCCCTCTCTGCCTCTTTCAGTCCTGCGCTCTGTCTCCCTCTCTGCCTCTTTCAGTCCTGCGCTCTGTCTCCCTCTCTGCCTCTTTCAGTCCTGCGCTCTGTCTCTCTCTCTGCCTCTTTCAGTCCTGCGCTCTGTCTCCCTCTCTGCCTCTTTCAGTCCTGCGCTCTGTCTCCCTCTCTGCCTCTTTCAGTCCTGCGCTCTGTCTCTCTCTCTGCCTCATTCAGTCCTGCGCTCTGTCTCCCTCTCTGCCTCTTTCAGTCCTGCGCTCTGTCTCCCTCTCTGCCTCTTTCAGTCCTGCGCTCTGTCTCCCTCTCTGCCTCATTCAGTCCTGCGCTCTGTCTCCCTCTCTGCCTCTTTCAGTCCTGCGCTCTGTCTCCGTCTCTGCCTCTTTCAGTCCTGCGCTTTATCTCCCTCTCTGCCCCTTTCAGTCCTGCGCTCTGTCTCCCTCTCTGCCTCTTTCAGTCCTGCGCTCTGTCTCTCTCTCTGCCTCTTTCAGTCCTGCGCTCTGTCTCCCTCTCTGCCTCTTTCAGTCCTGCGCTCTGTCTCTCTCTCTGCCTCTCCCTCTCTGCCTCTTTCAGTCCTGCGCTCTGTCTCCCTCTCTGCCTCTTTCAGTCCTGCGCTCTGTCTCCGTCTCTGCCTCTTTCAGTCCTGCGCTTTGTCTCCCTCTCTGCCTCTTTCAGTCCTGCGCTCTGTCTCCCTCTCTGCCCCTTTCAGTCCTGCGCTCTGTCTCCCTCTCTGCCTCTTTCAGTCCTGCGCTCTGTCTCTCTCTCTGCCTCTTTCAGTCCTGCGCTCTGTCTCCCTCCCTGCCCCTTTCAGTCCTGCGCTCTGTCTCCCTCTCTGCCTCTTTCAGTCCTGCGCTCTGTCTCTCTCTCTGCCTCTCCCTCTCTGCCTCTTTCAGTCCTGCGCTCTGTCTCTCTCTCTGCCTCTTTCAGTCCTGCGCTCTGTCTCCCTCTCTGCCTCTTTCAGTCCTGCGCTCTGTCTCCCTCCCTGCCCCTTTCAGTCCTGCGCTCTGTCTCCCTCTCTGCCTCTTTCAGACCTGCGCTCTGTCTCCCTCTCTGCCTCTTTCAGTCCTGCGCTCTGTCTCTCTCTCTGCCTCTTTCAGTCCTGCGCTCTGTCTCTCTCTCTGCCTCTTTCAGTCCTGCGCTCTGTCTCCCTCCCTGCCCCTTTCAGTCCTGCGCTCTGTCTCCCTCTCTGCCTCTTTCAGACCTGCGCTCTGTCTCCCTCTCTGCCTCTTTCAGTCCTGCGCTCTGTCTCCCTCTCTGCCTCTTCAGTCCTGCGCTCTGTCGCCCTCTCTGCCCCTGTCAGTCCTGCGCTCTGTCTCCGTCTCTGCCTCTTTCAGTCCTGCGCTCTGTCTCCCTCTCTGCCCCTTTCAGTGCTGCGCTCTGTCTCCCTCTCTGCCTCTTTCAGTCCTGCGCTCTGTCTCCCTCTCTACCCCTTTCAGTCCTGCGCTCTGTCTCCGTCTCTGCCCCTTTCAGTCCTGCGCTCTGTCTCCCTCTCTGCCCCTTTCAGTCCTGCGCTCTGTCTCCCTCTCTGCCTCTTTCAGTCCTGCGCTCTGTCTCTCTCTCTGCCTCTTTCAGTCCTGCACTCTGTCTCACTCTCTGCCCCTTTCAGTCCTGCGCTCTGTCTCCCTCTCTGCCTCTTTCAGTCCTGCGCTCTGTCTCCCTCTCTGCCGCTTTCAGTCCTGCGCTCTGTTTCCCTCTCTGCCTCTTTCAGTCCTGCGCTCTGTCTCCCTCTCTGCCTCTTTCAGTCCAGCGCTCTGTCTCCCTCTCTGCCCCTTTCAGTCCTGCGCTCTGTCTCTCTCTCTGCCTCTTTCAGTCCTGCGCTCTGTCTCCCTCTCTGCCTCATTCAGTCCTGCGTTCTGTCTCCACCTCTGCCTCTTTCAGTCCTGCGCTCTGTCTCCCTCTCTGCCTCTTTCAGTCCTGCGCTCTGTCTCCTTCTCTGCCTCTTTCAGTCCTGCGCTCTCTCTCCCTCTCTGCCTCTTTTAGTCCTGCGCTCTGTCTCCCTCTCTGCCCCTTTCAGTCCTGCACTCTGTCTCCCTCTCTGCCTCTTTCAGTCCTGCGCTCTGTCTCCCTCTCTGCCTCTTTCAGTCCTGCGCTCTGTCTCCCTCTCTGCCTCTTTCAGTCCTGCGCTCTGTCTCCCTCTCTGCCTCTTTCAGTCCTGCGCTCTGTCTCCCTCTCTCTCTGCCTCTTTCAGTCCTGCGCTCTGTCTCCCTCTCTCTCTGCCTCTTTCAGTCCTGCGCTCTGTCTCCCTCTCTGCCTCTTTCAGTCCTGCGCTCTGTCTCCCTCTCTGCCCCTTTCAGTCCTGCGCTCTGTCTCCCTCCCTGCCCCTTTCAGTCCTGCGCTCTGTCTCCCACGCTGCCTCTTTCAGTCCTGCGCTCTGTCTCCCTCTCTGCCCCTTTCAGTCCTGCGCTCCGTCTCCCTCTCTGCCCCTTTCAGTCCTGCGCTCTGTCTCCCTCTCTCTCTGCCTCTTTCAGTCCTGCGCTCTGTCTCCCACGCTGCCTCTTTCAGTCCTGCGCTCTGTCTCCCTCTCTGCCCCTTTCAGTCCTGCGCTCCGTCTCCCTCTCTGCCCCTTTCAGTCCTGTGCTCTGTCTCTCTCTCTGCCTCTGTCAGTCCTGCGCTCTGTCTCCCTCTCTGCCTCTTTCAGTCCTGCGCTCCGTCTCCCTCTCTGCCCCTTTCAGTCCTGCGCTCTGTCTCCCTCTCTGCCCCTTTCAGTCCTGCGCTCTGTCTCCCTCTCTGCCCCTTTCAGTCCTGCGCTCTGTCTCTCTCTCTGCCTCTTTCAGTCCTGCGCTCTGTCTCCCTCTCTGCCTCTTTCAGTCCTGCACTCTGTCTCCGTCTCTCTCTCTTTCAGTCCTGCGCTCTGTCTCCCTCTCTGCCTCTTTCAGTCCTGCGCTCTGTCTCCCTCTCTGCCTCTTTCAGTCCTGCGCTCTGTCTCCCTCTCTGCCTCTTTCAGTCCTGCGCTCTGTCTCCCTCTCTGCCTCTTTCAGTCCTGCGCTCTGTCTCTCTCTCTGCCTCTTTCAGTCCTGCGCTCTGTCTCCCTCTCTGCCTCTTTCAGTCCTGCGCTCTGTCTCTCTCTCTGCCTCTCCCTCTCTGCCTCTTTCAGTCCTGAGCTCTGTCTCCCTCTCTGCCTCTTTCACTCCTGCGCTCTGTCTCCCTCTCTGCCTCTTTCAGTCCTGCGCTCTGTCTCCGTCTCTGCCTCTTTCAGTCCTGCGCTTTGTCTCCCTCTCTGCCCCTTTCAGTCCTGCGCTCTGTCTCCCTCTCTGCCTCTTTCAGTCCTGCGCTCTGTCTCCCTCTCTGCCCCTTTCAGTCCTGCGCTCTGTCTCCCTCTCTGCCTCTTCAGTCCTGCGCTCTGTCTCTCTCTCTGCCTCTTTCAGTCCTGCGCTCTGTCTCCCTCCCTGCCCCTTTCAGTCCTGCGCTCTGTCTCCCTCTCTACCTCTTTCAGTCCTGCGCTCTGTCTCCTTCTCTGCCTCTTTCAGTCCTGCGCTCTGTCTCCCTCTCTGCCCCTTTCAGTCCTGCGCTCTGTCTCCCTCTCTGCCTCTTTCAGTCCTGCGCTCTGTCTCTCTCTCTGCCTCTTTCAGTCCTGCACTCTGTCTCACTCTCTGCCCCTTTCAGTCCTGCGCTCTGTCTCCCTCTCTGCCTCTTTCAGTCCTGCGCTCTGTCTCCCTCTCTGCCGCTTTCAGTCCTGCGCTCTGTTTCCCTCTCTGCCTCTTTCAGTCCTGCGCTCTGTCTCCCTCTCTGCCTCTTTCAGTCCAGCGCTCTGTCTCCCTCTCTGCCCCTTTCAGTCCTGCGCTCTGTCTCTCTCTCTGCCTCTTTCAGTCCTGCGCTCTGTCTCCCTCTCTGCCTCATTCAGTCCTGCGTTCTGTCTCCACCTCTGCCTCTTTCAGTCCTGCGCTCTGTCTCCCTCTCTGCCTCTTTCAGTCCTGCGCTCTGTCTCCTTCTCTGCCTCTTTCAGTCCTGCGCTCTGTCTCCCTCTCTGCCCCTTTCAGTCCTGCGCTCTGTCTCCGTCTCTGCCCCTTTCAGTCCTGCGCTCTGTCTCCCTCTCTGCCCCTTTCAGTCCTGCGCTCTGTCTCCCTCTCTGCCTCTTTCAGTCCTGCGCTCTGTCTCTCTCTCTGCCTCTTTCAGTCCTGCACTCTGTCTCACTCTCTGCCCCTTTCAGTCCTGCGCTCTGTCTCCCTCTCTGCCTCTTTCAGTCCTGCGCTCTGTCTCCGTCTCTGCCCCATTCAGTCCTGCGCTCTGTCTCCCTCTCTGCCCCTTTCAGTCCTGCGCTCTGTCTCCCTCTCTGCCTCTTTCAGTCCTGCGCTCTGTCTCCCTCTCTGCCTCTTTCAGTCCTGCGCTCTGTCTCTCTCTCTGCCTCTTTCAGTCCTGCGCTCTGTCTCCCTCTCTGCCCCTTTCAGTCCTGCACTCTGTCTCCCTCTCTGCCTCTTTCAGTCCTGCGCTCTGTCTCTCTCTCTGCCTCTTTCAGTCCTGCGCTCTGTCTCCCTCTCTGCCCATTTCAGTCCTGAGCTCTGTCTCTCTCCCTGCCCCTTTCAGTCCTGCGCTCTGTCTCTCTCTCTGCCTCTTTCAGTCCTGCGCTCTGTCTCCATCTCTGCCCCTTTCAGTCCTGCGCTCTGTCTCCCTCTCTGCCTCTTTCAGTCCTGCGCTCTGTCTCTCTCTCTGCCTCTCCCTCTCTGCCTCTTTCAGTCCTGCGCTCTGTCTCCCTCTCTGCCTCTTTCAGTCCTGCGCTCTGTCTCCCACGCTGCCTCTTTCAGTCCTGCGCTCTGTCTCCCTCTCTGCCTCTTTCAGTCCTGCGCTCTGTCTCGCTCTCTGCCTCTTTCAGTCCTGCGCTCTGTCTCCCTCTCTGGCTCTTTCAGTCCTGCGCTCTGTCTCCCACTCTGCCTCTTTCAGTCCTGCGCTCTGTCTCCCTCTCTGCCTCTTTCAGTCCTGCGCTCTGTCTCCCTCTCTGCCTCTTTCAGTCCTGCGCTCTGTCTCCCTCTCTGCCTCTTTCAGTCCTGCGCTCTGTCTCCCTCTCTGCCTCTTTCAGTCCTGCGCTCTGTCTCCCTCTCTGCCTCTTTCAGTCCTGCGCTCTGTCTCCCTCTCTGCCTCTTTCAGTCCTGCGCTCTGTCTCCCTCTCTGCCTCTTTCAGTCCTGCGCTCTGTCTCCCTCTCTGCCTCTTTCAGTCCTGCGCTCTGTCTCTCTCTCTGCCTCTTTCAGTCCTGCGCTCTGTCTCCCTCTCTGCCTCTTTCAGTCCTGCGCTCTGTCTCCCTCTCTGCCTCTTTCAGTCCTGCGCTCTGTCTCTCTCTCTGCCTCATTCAGTCCTGCGCTCTGTCTCCCTCTCTGCCTCTTTCAGTCCTGCGCTCTGTCTCCCTCTCTGCCTCTTTCAGTCCTGCGCTCTGTCTCCCTCTCTGCCTCATTCAGTCCTGCGCTCTGTCTCCCTCTCTGCCTCTTTCAGTCCTGCGCTCTGTCTCCGTCTCTGCCTCTTTCAGTCCTGCGCTTTATCTCCCTCTCTGCCCCTTTCAGTCCTGCGCTCTGTCTCCCTCTCTGCCTCTTTCAGTCCTGCGCTCTGTCTCTCTCTCTGCCTCTTTCAGTCCTGCGCTCTGTCTCCCTCTCTGCCTCTTTCAGTCCTGCGCTCTGTCTCTCTCTCTGCCTCTCCCTCTCTGCCTCTTTCAGTCCTGCGCTCTGTCTCCCTCTCTGCCTCTTTCAGTCCTGCGCTCTGTCTCCGTCTCTGCCTCTTTCAGTCCTGCGCTTTGTCTCCCTCTCTGCCTCTTTCAGTCCTGCGCTCTGTCTCCCTCTCTGCCCCTTTCAGTCCTGCGCTCTGTCTCCCTCTCTGCCTCTTTCAGTCCTGCGCTCTGTCTCTCTCTCTGCCTCTTTCAGTCCTGCGCTCTGTCTCCCTCCCTGCCCCTTTCAGTCCTGCGCTCTGTCTCCCTCTCTGCCTCTTTCAGTCCTGCGCTCTGTCTCTCTCTCTGCCTCTCCCTCTCTGCCTCTTTCAGTCCTGCGCTCTGTCTCTCTCTCTGCCTCTTTCAGTCCTGCGCTCTGTCTCCCTCTCTGCCTCTTTCAGTCCTGCGCTCTGTCTCCCTCCCTGCCCCTTTCAGTCCTGCGCTCTGTCTCCCTCTCTGCCTCTTTCAGACCTGCGCTCTGTCTCCCTCTCTGCCTCTTTCAGTCCTGCGCTCTGTCTCTCTCTCTGCCTCTTTCAGTCCTGCGCTCTGTCTCTCTCTCTGCCTCTTTCAGTCCTGCGCTCTGTCTCCCTCCCTGCCCCTTTCAGTCCTGCGCTCTGTCTCCCTCTCTGCCTCTTTCAGACCTGCGCTCTGTCTCCCTCTCTGCCTCTTTCAGTCCTGCGCTCTGTCTCCCTCTCTGCCTCTTCAGTCCTGCGCTCTGTCGCCCTCTCTGCCCCTGTCAGTCCTGCGCTCTGTCTCCGTCTCTGCCTCTTTCAGTCCTGCGCTCTGTCTCCCTCTCTGCCCCTTTCAGTGCTGCGCTCTGTCTCCCTCTCTGCCTCTTTCAGTCCTGCGCTCTGTCTCCCTCTCTACCCCTTTCAGTCCTGCGCTCTGTCTCCGTCTCTGCCCCTTTCAGTCCTGCGCTCTGTCTCCCTCTCTGCCCCTTTCAGTCCTGCGCTCTGTCTCCCTCTCTGCCTCTTTCAGTCCTGCGCTCTGTCTCTCTCTCTGCCTCTTTCAGTCCTGCACTCTGTCTCACTCTCTGCCCCTTTCAGTCCTGCGCTCTGTCTCCCTCTCTGCCTCTTTCAGTCCTGCGCTCTGTCTCCCTCTCTGCCGCTTTCAGTCCTGCGCTCTGTTTCCCTCTCTGCCTCTTTCAGTCCTGCGCTCTGTCTCCCTCTCTGCCTCTTTCAGTCCAGCGCTCTGTCTCCCTCTCTGCCCCTTTCAGTCCTGCGCTCTGTCTCTCTCTCTGCCTCTTTCAGTCCTGCGCTCTGTCTCCCTCTCTGCCTCATTCAGTCCTGCGTTCTGTCTCCACCTCTGCCTCTTTCAGTCCTGCGCTCTGTCTCCCTCTCTGCCTCTTTCAGTCCTGCGCTCTGTCTCCTTCTCTGCCTCTTTCAGTCCTGCGCTCTCTCTCCCTCTCTGCCTCTTTTAGTCCTGCGCTCTGTCTCCCTCTCTGCCCCTTTCAGTCCTGCACTCTGTCTCCCTCTCTGCCTCTTTCAGTCCTGCGCTCTGTCTCCCTCTCTGCCTCTTTCAGTCCTGCGCTCTGTCTCCCTCTCTGCCTCTTTCAGTCCTGCGCTCTGTCTCCCTCTCTGCCTCTTTCAGTCCTGCGCTCTGTCTCCCTCTCTCTCTGCCTCTTTCAGTCCTGCGCTCTGTCTCCCTCTCTCTCTGCCTCTTTCAGTCCTGCGCTCTGTCTCCCTCTCTGCCTCTTTCAGTCCTGCGCTCTGTCTCCCTCTCTGCCCCTTTCAGTCCTGCGCTCTGTCTCCCTCCCTGCCCCTTTCAGTCCTGCGCTCTGTCTCCCACGCTGCCTCTTTCAGTCCTGCGCTCTGTCTCCCTCTCTGCCCCTTTCAGTCCTGCGCTCCGTCTCCCTCTCTGCCCCTTTCAGTCCTGCGCTCTGTCTCCCTCTCTCTCTGCCTCTTTCAGTCCTGCGCTCTGTCTCCCACGCTGCCTCTTTCAGTCCTGCGCTCTGTCTCCCTCTCTGCCCCTTTCAGTCCTGCGCTCCGTCTCCCTCTCTGCCCCTTTCAGTCCTGTGCTCTGTCTCTCTCTCTGCCTCTGTCAGTCCTGCGCTCTGTCTCCCTCTCTGCCTCTTTCAGTCCTGCGCTCCGTCTCCCTCTCTGCCCCTTTCAGTCCTGCGCTCTGTCTCCCTCTCTGCCCCTTTCAGTCCTGCGCTCTGTCTCCCTCTCTGCCCCTTTCAGTCCTGCGCTCTGTCTCTCTCTCTGCCTCTTTCAGTCCTGCGCTCTGTCTCCCTCTCTGCCTCTTTCAGTCCTGCACTCTGTCTCCGTCTCTCTCTCTTTCAGTCCTGCGCTCTGTCTCCCTCTCTGCCTCTTTCAGTCCTGCGCTCTGTCTCCCTCTCTGCCTCTTTCAGTCCTGCGCTCTGTCTCCCTCTCTGCCTCTTTCAGTCCTGCGCTCTGTCTCCCTCTCTGCCTCTTTCAGTCCTGCGCTCTGTCTCTCTCTCTGCCTCTTTCAGTCCTGCGCTCTGTCTCCCTCTCTGCCTCTTTCAGTCCTGCGCTCTGTCTCTCTCTCTGCCTCTCCCTCTCTGCCTCTTTCAGTCCTGAGCTCTGTCTCCCTCTCTGCCTCTTTCACTCCTGCGCTCTGTCTCCCTCTCTGCCTCTTTCAGTCCTGCGCTCTGTCTCCGTCTCTGCCTCTTTCAGTCCTGCGCTTTGTCTCCCTCTCTGCCCCTTTCAGTCCTGCGCTCTGTCTCCCTCTCTGCCTCTTTCAGTCCTGCGCTCTGTCTCCCTCTCTGCCCCTTTCAGTCCTGCGCTCTGTCTCCCTCTCTGCCTCTTTCAGTCCTGCGCTCTGTCTCTCTCTCTGCCTCTTTCAGTCCTGCGCTCTGTCTCCCTCCCTGCCCCTTTCAGTCCTGCGCTCTGTCTCCCTCTCTGCCTCTTTCAGTCCTGCGCTCTGTCTCCCTCTCTGCCTCTTTCAGTCCTGCGCTCTGTCTCCCTCTCTGCCTCTTTCAGTCCTGCGCTCTGTCTCCCTCTCTGCCTCTTCAGTCCTGCGCTCTGTCTCCCTCTCTGCCCCTGTCAGTCCTGCGCTCTGTCTCCGTCTCTGCCTCTTTCAGTCCTGCGCTCTGTCTCCCTCTCTGCCCCTTTCAGTGCTGCGCTCTGTCTCCCTCTCTGCCTCTTTCAGCCCTGCGCTCTGTCTCCCTCTCTGCCCCTTTCAGTCCGGCGCTCTGTCTCCGTCTCTGCCCCTTTCAGTCCTGCGCTCTGTCTCCCTCTCTGCCCCTTTCAGTCCAACGCTCTGTCTCCCTCTCTGCCTCTTTCAGTCCTGCGCTCTGTCTCTCTCTCTGCCTCTTTCAGTCCTGCACTCTGTCTCACTCTCTGCCCCTTTCAGTCCTGCGCTCTGTCTCCCTCTCTGCCTCTTTCAGTCCTGCGCTCTGTCTCCCTCTCTGCCCCTTTCAGTCCTGCGCTCTGTCTCCCTCTCTGCCTCTTTCAGTCCTGCGCTCTGTCTCCCTCTCTGCCTCTTTCAGTCCAGCGCTCTGTCTCCCTCTCTGCCCCTTTCAGTCCTGCGCTCTGTCTCCCTCTCTGCCCCTTTCAGTCCAACGCTCTGTCTCCCTCTCTGCCTCTTTCAGTCCTGCGCTCTGTCTCTCTCTCTGCCTCTTTCAGTCCTGCACTCTGTCTCACTCTCTGCCCCTTTCAGTCCTGCGCTCTGTCTCCCTCTCTGCCTCTTTCAGTCCTGCGCTCTGTCTCCCTCTCTGCCCCTTTCAGTCCTGCGCTCTGTCTCCCTCTCTGCCTCTTTCAGTCCTGCGCTCTGTCTCCCTCTCTGCCTCTTTCAGTCCAGCGCTCTGTCTCCCTCTCTGCCCCTTTCAGTCCTGCGCTCTGTCTCTCTCTCTGCCTCTTTCAGTCCTGCGCTCTGTCTCCCTCTCTGCCTCTTTCAGTCCTGCGCTCTGTCTCCCTCTCTGCCTCTTTCAGTCCTGCGTTCTGTCTCCACCTCTGCCTCTTTCAGTCCTGCGCTCTGTCTCCCTCTCTGCCTCTTTCAGTCCTGCGCTCTGTCTCCTTCTCTGCCTCTTTCAGTCCTGCGCTCTGTCTCCCTCTCTGCCTCTTTTAGTCCTGCGCTCTGTCTCCCTCTCTGCCCCTTTCAGTCCTGCACTCTGTCTCCCTCTCTGCCTCTTTCAGTCCTGCGCTCTGTCTCCCTCTCTGCCTCTTTCAGTCCTGCGCTCTGTCTCCCTCTCTGCCTCTTTCAGTCCTGCGCTCTGTCTCCCTCTCTGCCTCTTTCAGTCCTGCGCTCTGTCTCCCTCTCTCTCTGCCTCTTTCACTCCTGCGCTCTGTCTCCCTCTCTCTCTGCCTCTTTCAGTCCTGCGCTCTGTCTCCCTCTCTGCCTCTTTCAGTCCTGCGCTCTGTCTCCCTCTCTGCCCCTTTCAGTCCTGCGCTCTGTCTCCCTCCCTGCCCCTTTCAGTCCTGCGCTCTGTCTCCCACGCTGCCTCTTTCAGTCCTGCGCTCTGTCTCCCTCTCTGCCCCTTTCAGTCCTGCGCTCCGTCTCCCTCTCTGCCCCTTTCAGTCCTGCGCTCTGTCTCCCTCTCTCTCTGCCTCTTTCAGTCCTGCGCTCTGTCTCCCACGCTGCCTCTTTCAGTCCTGCGCTCTGTCTCCCTCTCTGCCCCTTTCAGTCCTGCGCTCCGTCTCCCTCTCTGCCCCTTTCAGTCCTGTGCTCTGTCTCTCTCTCTGCCTCTGTCAGTCCTGCGCTCTGTCTCCCTCTCTGCCTCTTTCAGTCCTGCGCTCCGTCTCCCTCTCTGCCCCTTTCAGTCCTGCGCTCTGTCTCCGTCTCTGCCTCTTTCAGTCCTGCGCTCTGTCTCCCTCTCTGCCTCTTTCAGTCCTGCGCTCTGTCTCCCTCTCTGCCCCTTTCAGTCCTGCGCTCTGTCTCCGTCTCTGCCCCTTTCAGTCCTGCGCTCTGTCTCCCTCTCTGCCCCTTTCAGTCCTGCGCTCTGTCTCCCTCTCTGCCTCTTTCAGCCCTGCGCTCTGTCTCTCTCTCTGCCTCTTTCAGTCCTGCACTCTGTCTCACTCTCTGCCCCTTTCAGTCCTGCGCTCTGTCTCCCTCTCTGCCTCTTTCAGTCCTGCGCTCTGTCTCCCTCTCTGCCCCTTTCAGTCCTGCGCTCTGTCTCCCTCTCTGCCTCTTTCAGTCCTGCGCTCTGTCTCCCTCTCTGCCTCTTTCAGTCCAGCGCTCTGTCTCCCTCTCTGCCCCTTTCAGTCCTGCGCTCTGTCTCTCTCTCTGCCTCTTTCAGTCCTGCGCTCTGTCTCCCTCTCTGCCTCATTCAGTCCTGCGTTCTGTCTCCACCTCTGCCTCTTTCAGTCCTGCGCTCTGTCTCCCTCTCTGCCTCTTTCAGTCCTGCGCTCTGTCTCCTTCTCTGCCTCTTTCAGTCCTGCGCTCTGTCTCCCTCTCTGCCTCTTTTAGTCCTGCGCTCTGTCTCCCTCTCTGCCCCGTTCAGTCCTGCACTCTGTCTCCCTCTCTGCCTCTTTCAGTCCTGCGCTCTGTCTCCCTCTCTGCCTCTTTCAGTCCTGCGCTCTGTCTCCCTCTCTGCCTCTTTCAGTCCTGCGCTCTGTCTCCCTCTCTGCCTCTTTCAGTCCTGCGCTCTGTCTCCCTCTCTCTCTGCCTCTTTCAGTCCTGCGCTCTGTCTCCCTCTCTCTCTGCCTCTTTCAGTCCTGCGCTCTGTCTCCCTCTCTGCCTCTTTCAGTCCTGCGCTCTGTCTCCCTCTCTGCCCCTTTCAGTCCTGCGCTCTGTCTCCCTCTCTGCCCCTTTCAGTCCTGCGCTCTGTCTCCCTCTCTGCCTCTTTCAGTCCTGCGCTCTGTCTCCCTCCCTGCCCCTTTCAGTCCTGCGCTCTGTCTCCCACGCTGCCTCTTTCAATCCTGCGCTCTGTCTCCCTCTCTGCCCCTTTCAGTCCTGCGCTCCGTCTCCCTCTCTGCCCCTTTCAGTCCTGCGCTCTGTCTCCCTCTCTCTCTGCCTCTTTCAGTCCTGCGCTCTGTCTCCCACGCTGCCTCTTTCAGTCCTGCGCTCTGTCTCCCTCTCTGCCCCTTTCAGTCCTGCGCTCCGTCTCCCTCTCTGCCCTTTTCAGTCCTATGCTCTGTCTCTCTCTCTGCCTCTGTCTCCCTCTCTGCCTCTTTCAGTACTGCGCTCCGTCTCCCTCTCTGCCCCTTCAGTCCTGCGCTCTGTCTCCCTCTCTGCCCCTTTCAGTCCTGCGCTCTGTCTCCCTCTCTGCCCCTTTCAGTCCTGCGCTCTGTCTCTCTCTCTGCCTCTTTCAGTCCTGCGCTCTGTCTCCCTCTCTGCCTCTTTCAGTCCTGCGCTCTGTCTCCGTCTCTCTCTCTTTCAGTCCTGCGTTCTGTCTCCCTCTCTGCCTCTTTCAGTCCTGCGCTCTGTCTCCCTCTCTGCCTCTTTCAGTCCTGCGCTCTGTCTCTCTCTCTGCCTCTTTCAGTCCTGCCCTCTGTCTCCCTCTCTGCCTCTTTCAGTCCTGCGCTCTGTCTCCCTCTCTCTCTGCACCTTTCAGTCCTGCACTCTGTCTCCCTCTCTGCCTCTTTCAGTCCTGCCCTCTGTCTCCCTCTCTGCCTCTTTCAGTCCTGCGCTCTGTCTCCCTCTCTGCCTCTTTCAGTCCTGCGCTCTGTCTCTCTCTCTGCCTCTTTCAGTCCTGCGCTCTGTCTCCCTCATTGCCTCTTTCAGTCCTGCTCTCTGTCTCCCTCTCTGCCTCTTTCAGTCCTGCGCTCTGTCTCTCTCTCTGCCTCTTTCAGTCCTGCGCTCTGTCTCCCTCATTGCCTCTTTCAGTCCTGCGCTCTGTCTCTCTCTCTGCCTCTTTCAGTCCTGCGCTCTGTCTCTCTCTCTGCCTCTTTCAACCCTGCGCTCTGTCTCCCTCATTGCCTCTTTCAGTCCTGCGCTCTGTCTCTCTCTCTGCCTCTTTCAGTCCTGCGCTCTGTCTCTCTCTCTGCCTCTTTCAGTCCTGCGCTCTGTCTCCCTCATTGCCTCTTTCAGTCCTGCGCTCTGTCTCCCTCTCTGCCTCTTTCAGTCCTGCGCTCTGTCTCCCTCTCTGCCTCTTTCAGTCCTGCGCTCTGTCTCCCTCTCTGCCTCTTTCAGTCCTGCGCTCTGTCTCCCTCTCTGCCTCATTCAGTCCTGCGCTCTGTCTCCCTCTCTGCCTCTTTCAGTCCTGCACTCTGTCTCCCTCTCTGCCTCTTTCAGTCCTGCGCTCTGTCTCCCTCTCTGCCTCTTTCAGTCCTGCGCTCTGTCTCCCTCTCTGCCTCTTTCAGTCCTGCGCTCTGTCTCCCTCTCTGCCTCTTTCAGTCCTGCGCTCTGTCTCCCTCTCTGCCTCTTTCAGTCCTGCGCTCTGTCTCCCTCTCTGCCTCTTTCAGTCCTGCGCTCTGTCTCCCTCTCTCTCTGCCTCTTTCAGTCCTGCGCTCTGTCTCCCGCTCTCTCTGCCTCTTTCAGTCCTGCGCTCTGTCTCCCTCTCTGCCTCTTTCAGTCCTGCGCTCTGTCTCCCTCTCTGCCTCTTTCAGTCCTGCGCTCTGTCTCCCTCTCTGCCTCTTTCAGTCCTGCGCTCTGTCTCCCTCTCTCTCTGCCTCTTTCAGTCCTGCGCTCTGTCTCCCTCCCTGCCCCTTTCAGTCCTGCGCTCTGTCTCCCACGCTGCCTCTTTCAGTCCTGCGCTCTGTCTCCCTCTCTGCCCCTTTCAGTCCTGCGCTCCGTCTCCCTCTCTGCCCCTTTCAGTCCTGCGCTCTGTCTCCCTCTCTGCCTCTTTCAGTCCTGCGCTCTGTCTCCCTCTCTGCCGCTTTCAGTCCTGCGCTCTGTCTCGCTCTCTGCCTCTTTCAGTCCTGCGCTCTGTCTCCCTCTCTGCCCCTTTCAGTCCTGCGCTCTGTCTCCCACGCTGCCTCTTTCAGCCCTGCGCTCTGTCTCCCTCTCTGCCCCTTTCAGTCCTGCGCTCCGTCTCCCTCTCTGCCCCTTTCACTCCTGCGCTCTGTCTCCCTCTCTGCCTCTTTCAGTCCTGCGCTCTGTCTCCCACTCTGCCTCTTTCAGTCCTGCGCTCTGTCTCCCACTCTTCCTCTTTCAGTCCTGCGCTCTGTCTCCCTCTCTGCCCCTTTCAGTCCTGCGCTCTGTCTCCCTCCCTGCCCCTTTCAGTCCTGCGCTATGTCTCTCTCGCTGCCTCTTTCAGTCCTGCGCTCTGTCTCACTCTCTGCCTCTTTCAGTCCTGCGTTCTGTCTCCCTCTCTGCCTCTTTCAGTCCTGCGCTCTGTCTCCCTCTCTGCCTCTTTCAGTCCTGCACTCTGTCTCCCTCTCTGCCTCTTTCAGTCCTGCGCTCTGTCTCTCTCTCTGCCTCTTTCAGTCCTGCGCTCTGTCTCACTCTCTGCCTCTTTCAGTCCTGCGCTCTGTCTCCCTCTCTGCCTCTTTCAGTCCTGCGCTCTGTCTCCCTCTCTGCCTCTTTCAGTCCTGCGCTCTGTCTCCCTCTCTGCCTCTTTCAGTCCTGCGCTCTGTCTCCCTCTCTCTCTGCCCCTTTCAGTCCAGCGCTCTGTCTCCCTCTCTGCCTCTTTCAGTCCTGCGTCTGTCTCTCTCTCTGCCTCTTTCAGTCCTGCGCTCTGTCTCCCTCTCTGCCTCTTTCAGTCCTGCGCTCTGTCTCACTCTCTGCCTCTTTCAGTCCTGCGCTCTGTCTCCCTCTCTGCCCCTTTCAGTCCTGCGCTCTGTCTCCCTCTCTGCCCCTTTCAGTCCTGCGCTCTGTCTCCCTCTCTGCCTCTTTCAGTCCTGCGTTCTGTCTCTCTCTCTGCCTCTTTCAGTCCTGCGCTCTGTCTCCCTCTCTGCCTCTTTCAGTCCTGCGCTCTGTCTCCCTCTCTGCCTCTTTCAGTTCTGCGCTCTGTCTCCCTCTCTGCCTCTTTCAGTCCTGCGCTCTGTCTCCCTCTCTGCCTCTTTCAGTCCTGCGCTCTGTCTCCCTCTCTGCCTCTTTCAGTCCTGCGCTCTGTCTCCCTCTCTGCCTCTTTCAGTCCTGCGCTCTGTCTCTCTCTCTGCCTCTTTCAGTCCTGCGCTCTGTCTCCCTCTCTGCCTCTTTCAGTCCTGCGCTCTGTCTCCCTCTCTGCCTCTTTCAGTCCTGCGCTCTGTCTCCCTCTCTGCCTCTTTCAGTCCTGCGCTCTGTCTCCCTCTCTGCCTCTTTCAGTCCTGCGCTCTGTCTCCCTCTCTGCCTCTTTCAGTCCTGCGCTCTGTCTCTCTCTCTGCCTCTTTCAGTCCAGCGTTCTGTCTCCCTCTCCGCCCCTTTCAGTCCTGCGCTCTGTCTCCCTCTCTGCCTCTTTCAGTCCTGCGCTCTGTCTCCCTCATTGCCTCTTTCAGTCCTGCGCTCTGTCTCTCTCTCTGCCTCTTTCAGTCCTGCGCTCTGTCTCCCTCTCTGCCTCTTTCAGTCCTGCGCTCTGTCTCCCACTCTGCATCTTTCAGTCCTGCGCTCTGTCTCCCTCTCTGCCTCTTTCAGTCCTCCGCTCTGTCTCCCTCTCTGCCTCTTTCAGTCCTGCCCTCTGTCTCCCTCTCTGCCTCTTTCAGTCCTCCGCTCTGTCTCCCTCTCTGCCTCTTTCAGTCCTGCGCTCTGTCTCCCTCTCTGCCTCTTTCAGTCCTGCGCTCTGTCTCTCTCTCTGCCTCTTTCAGTCCTGCGCTCTGTCTCTCTCTCTGCCCCTTTCAGTCCTGCGCTCTGTCTCCCTCTCTGCCTCTTTCAGTCCTGCGCTCTGTCTCTCTCTCTGCCCCTTTCAGTCCTGCGCTCTGTCTCCCTCTCTGCCTCTTTCAGTCCTGCGCTCTGTCTCTCTCTCTGCCCCTTTCAGTCCTGCCCTCTGTCTCCCACTCTGCCTCTTTCAGTCCTGCGCTCTGTCTCTCTCTCTGCCTCTTTCAGTACTGCGCTCTGTCTCCCTCTCTGCCTCTTTCAGTCCTGCCCTCTGTCTCCCTCTCTGCCCCTTTCAATCCTGCACTCTGTCTCCCTCTCTGCCCCTTTCAGTCCTGCGCTCTGTCTCCCTCTCTGCCTCTTTCAGTCCTGCGCTCTGTCTCCCTCTCTGCCTCTTTCAGTACTGCGCTCTGTCTCCCTCTCTGCCTCTTTCAGTCCTGCGCTCTGTCTCCCTCTCTGCCTCTTTCAGTCCTGCGCTCTGTCTCCCTCTCTGCCTCTTTCAGTCCTGCCCTCTGTCTCCCTCTCTGACTCTTTCAGTCCTGCGCTGTCTCCCTCTCTGCCCCTTTCAGTCCTGCGCTCTGTCTCCCTCTCTGCCACTTTCAGTCCTGCCCTCTGTCTCCCTCTCTGACTCTTTCAGTCCTGCGCTGTCTCCCTCTCTGCCCCTTTTAGTCCTGCGCTCTGTCTCTCTCTCTGCCTCTTTCAGTCCTGCGCTCTGTCTCCCACTCTGCCTCTTTCAGTCCTGCGCTCTGTCTCTCTCTCTGCCTCTTTCAGTCCTGCGCTCTGTCTCCCTCTCTGCCTCTTTCAGTCCTGCGCTCTGTCTCCCTCTCTGCCTCTTTCAGTCCTGCACTCTGTCTCCCTCACTGCCTCTTTCAGTCCTGCGCTCTGTCTCCCTCTCTGCCTCTTTCAGTCCTGCGCTCTGTCTCCCTCTCTGCCTCTTTCAGTCCTGCGCTCTGTCTCCCTCTCTGCCTCTTTCAGTCCTGCGCTCTGTCTCCCTCTCTGCCTCTTTCAGTCCTGCGCTGTCTCCCTCTCTGCCCCTTTCAGTCCTGCGCTCTGTCTCCCTCTCTGCCTCTTTCAGTCCTGCGCTCTGCCTCCCTCTCTGCCTCTCTCAGTCCTGCGCTCTGTCTCTCTCTCTGCCCCTTTCAGTGCTGCGCTCTGTCTCCCTCTCTGCCTCTTTCAGTCCTGCGCTCTGTCTCCCTCTCTGCCTCTTTCAGTCCTGCGCTCTGTCTCCCTCTGTCTCTTTCAGTCCTGCGCTCTGTCTCCCTCTCTGCCTCTTTCAGTCCTGCGCTCTGTCTCCCTCTCTGCCCATTTCAGTCCTGCGCTCTGTCTCCCTCTCTGCCTCTTTCAGTCCTGCGCTCTGTCTCCCTCTGTCTCCCTCTCTGCCTCTTTCAGTCCTGCGCTCTGTCTCTCTCTCTGTCCCTTTCAGTCCTGCGCTCTGTCTCCCTCTCTGCCCCTTTCAGTCCTGCGCTCTGTCTTCCTCTCTGCCTCTTTCAGTCCTGCGCTCTGTCTCCCTCTCTGCCCCTTTCAGTCCTGCGCTCTGTCTCCCTCTCTGCCCCTTTCAGTCCTGCGCTCTGTCTCCCTCTCTGCCCCTTTCAGTCCTGCGCTCTGTCTCCCTCTCTGCCCCTTTCAGTCCTGCGCTCTGTCTCCCTCTCTGCCTCTTTCAGTCCTGCGCTCTGTCTCCTTCTGTGCCCCTTTCAGTCCTGCGCTCTGTCTCCCTCTCTGCCTCTTTCAGTCCTGCGCTCTGTCTCCCTCTCTGCCTCTTTCAGTCCTGCGCTCTGTCTCCTTCTCTGCCCCTTTCAGTCCTGCGCTCTGTCTCCCTCTCTGCCTCTTTCAGTCCTGCGCTCTGTCTCCCTCTCTGCCTCTTTCAGTCCTGCGCTCTGTCTCCCTCTCTGCCTCTTTCAGTCCTGCGCTCTGTCTCCCTCTCTGCCTCTTTCAGTCCTGCGCTCTGTCTCCCTCTCTGCCTCTTTCAGTCCTGCGCTCTGTCTACCTCTGTGCCCCTTACAGTCCTGCGCTCTGTCTCTCTCTCTGCCCCTTTCAGTCCTGCGCTCTGTCTCCCTCTCTGCCTCTTTCAGTCCTGCGCTCTATCTCCCTCTCTGCCCCTTTCAGTCCTGCGCTCTGTCTCTCTCTCTGCCGCTTTCAGTCCTGCCCCCTGTCTCCCTCTCTGCCTCTTTCAGTCCTGCGCTCTGTCTCACTCTCTGCCTCTTTCAGTCCTGCGCTCTGTCTCCCACTCTGCCTCTTTCAGTCCTGCGCTCTGTCTCCCTCTCTGCCTCTTTCAGTCCTGCGCTCTGTCTCCCTCTCTGCCTCTTTCAGTCCTGCGCTCTGTCTCCCTCTCTGCCCCTTTCAGTCCTGCGCTCTGTCTCCCTCTCTGCCCCTTTCAGTCCTGCACTCTGTCTCCCTCTCTGCCCCTTTCAGTCCTGCGCTCTGTCTCCCTCTCTGCCTCTTTCAGTCCTGCGCTCTGTCTCCCTCTCTGCCCCTTTCAGTCCTGCGCTCTGTCTCCCTCTCTGCCCCTTTCAGTCCTGCGCTCTGTCTCCCTCTCTCTCTGCCTCTTTCAGTCCTGCGCTCTGTCTCCCTCTCTGCCTCTTTCAGTCCTGCGCTCTGTCTCCCTCTCTGCCCCTTTCAGTCCTGCGCTCTGTCTCCCTCTCTGCCCCTTTCAGTCCTGCGCTCTGTCTCCCTCTCTGCCTCTTTCAGTCCTGCGCTCTGTCTCCCTCCCTGCCCCTTTCAGTCCTGCGCTCTGTCTCCCACGCTGCCTCTTTCAATCCTGCGCTCTGTCTCCCTCTCTGCCCCTTTCAGTCCTGCGCTCCGTCTCCCTCTCTGCCCCTTTCAGTCCTGCGCTCTGTCTCCCTCTCTCTCTGCCTCTTTCAGTCCTGCGCTCTGTCTCCCACGCTGCCTCTTTCAGTCCTGCGCTCTGTCTCCCTCTCTGCCCCTTTCAGTCCTGCGCTCCGTCTCCCTCTCTGCCCCTTTCAGTCCTATGCTCTGTCTCTCTCTCTGCCTCTGTCTCCCTCTCTGGCTCTTTCAGTACTGCGCTCCGTCTCCCTCTCTGCCCCTTCAGTCCTGCGCTCTGTCTCCCTCTCTGCCCCTTTCAGTCCTGCGCTCTGTCTCCCTCTCTGCCCCTTTCAGTCCTGCGCTCTGTCTCTCTCTCTGCCTCTTTCAGTACTGCGCTCTGTCTCCCTCTCTGCCTCTTTCAGTCCTGCGCTCTGTCTCCGTCTCTCTCTCTTTCAGTCCTGCGTTCTGTCTCCCTCTCTGCCTCTTTCAGTCCTGCGCTCTGTCTCCCTCTCTGCCTCTTTCAGTCCTGCGCTCTGTCTCTCTCTCTGCCTCTTTCAGTCCAGCCCTCTGTCTCCCTCTCTGCCTCTTTCAGTCCTGCGCTCTGTCTCCCTCTCTCTCTGCCCCTTTCAGTCCTGCACTCTGTCTCCCTCTCTGCCTCTTTCAGTCCTGCGCTCTGTCTCCCTCTCTGCCTCTTTCAGTCCTGCGCTCTGTCTCTCTCTCTGCCTCTTTCAGTCCTGCGCTCTGTCTCCCTCATTGCCTCTTTCAGTCCTGCTCTCTGTCTCCCTCTCTGCCTCTTTCAGTCCTGCGCTCTGTCTCTCTCTCTGCCTCTTTCAGTCCTGCGCTCTGTCTCCCTCATTGCCTCTTTCAGTCCTGCGCTCTGTCTCTCTCTCTGCCTCTTTCAGTCCTGCGCTCTGTCTCTCTCTCTGCCTCTTTCAGTCCTGCGCTCTGTCTCCCTCATTGCCTCTTTCAGTCCTGCGCTCTGTCTCTCTCTCTGCCTCTTTCAGTCCTGCGCTCTGTCTCTCTCTCTGCCTCTTTCAGTCCTGCGCTCTGTCTCCCTCATTGCCTCTTTCAGTCCTGCGCTCTGTCTCCCTCTCTGCCTCTTTCAGTCCTGCGCTCTGTCTCCCTCTCTGCCTCTTTCAGTCCTGCGCTCTGTCTCCCTCTCTGCCTCATTCAGTCCTGCGCTCTGTCTCCCTCTCTGCCTCTTTCAGTCCTGCACTCTGTCTCCCTCTCTGCCTCTTTCAGTCCTGCGCTCTGTCTCTCTCTCTGCCTCTTTCAGTCCTGCGCTCTGTCTCCCTCTCTGCCTCTTTCAGTCCTGCGCTCTGTCTCCCTCTCTGCCTCTTTCAGTCCTGCGCTCTGTCTCCCTCTCTGCCTCATTCAGTCCTGCGCTCTGTCTCCCTCTCTGCCTCTTTCAGTCCTGCACTCTGTCTCCCTCTCTGCCTCTTTCAGTACTGCGCCCTGTCTCCCTCTCTGCCCCTTTCAGTCCTGCGCTCTGTCTCTCTCTCTGCCTCTTTCAGTCCTGCGCTCTGTCTCCCTCATTGCCTCTTTCAGTCCTGCGCTCTGTCTCCCTCTCTGCCTCTTTCAGTCCTGCGCTCTGTCTCCCTCTCTGCCTCTTTCAGTCCTGCGCTCTGTCTCCCTCTCTGCCTCATTCAGTCCTGCGCTCTGTCTCCCTCTCTGCCTCTTTCAGTCCTGCACTCTGTCTCCCTCTCTGCCTCTTTCAGTCCTGCGCTCTGTCTCCCTCTCTGCCTCTTTCAGTCCTGCGCTCTGTCTCCCTCTCTGCCTCTTTCAGTCCTGCGCTCTGTCTCCCTCTCTGCCTCTTTCAGTCCTGCGCTCTGTCTCCCTCTCTGCCTCTTTCAGTCCTGCGCTCTGTCTCCCTCTCTGCCTCTTTCAGTCCTGCGCTCTGTCTCCCTCTCTCTCTGCCTCTTTCAGTCCTGCGCTCTGTCTCCCGCTCTCTCTGCCTCTTTCAGTCCTGCGCTCTGTCTCCCTCTCTGCCTCTTTCAGTCCTGCGCTCTGTCTCCCTCTCTGCCTCTTTCAGTCCTGCGCTCTGTCTCCCTCTCTGCCTCTTTCAGTCCTGCGCTCTGTCTCCCTCTCTCTCTGCCTCTTTCAGTCCTGCGCTCTGTCTCCCTCCCTGCCCCTTTCAGTCCTGCGCTCTGTCTCCCACGCTGCCTCTTTCAGTCCTGCGCTCTGTCTCCCTCTCTGCCCCTTTCAGTCCTGCGCTCCGTCTCCCTCTCTGCCCCTTTCAGTCCTGCGCTCTGTCTCCCTCTCTGCCTCTTTCAGTCCTGCGCTCTGTCTCCCTCTCTGCCGCTTTCAGTCCTGCGCTCTGTCTCGCTCTCTGCCTCTTTCAGTCCTGCGCTCTGTCTCCCTCTCTGCCCCTTTCAGTCCTGCGCTCTGTCTCCCACGCTGCCTCTTTCAGCCCTGCGCTCTGTCTCCCTCTCTGCCCCTTTCAGTCCTGCGCTCCGTCTCCCACTCTGCCCCTTTCAGTCCTGCGCTCTGTCTCCCTCCCTGCCCCTTTCAGTCCTGCGCTATGTCTCTCTCGCTGCCTCTTTCAGTCCTGCGCTCTGTCTCACTCTCTGCCTCTTTCAGTCCTGCGCTCTGTCTCCCTCTCTGCCTCTTTCAGTCCTGCGCTCTGTCTCCCTCTCTGCCTCTTTCAGTCCTGCACTCTGTCTCCCTCTCTGCCTCTTTCTGTCCTGCGCTCTGTCTCTCTCTCTGCCTCTTTCAGTCCTGCGCTCTGTCTCACTCTCTGCCTCTTTCAGTCCTGCGCTCTGTCTCCCTCTCTGCCTCTTTCAGTCCTGCGCTCTGTCTCCCTCTCTGCCTCTTTCAGTCCTGCGCTCTGTCTCCCTCTCTGCCTCTTTCAGTCCTGCGCTCTGTCTCCCTCTCTCTCTGCCCCTTTCAGTCCAGCGCTCTGTCTCCCTCTCTGCCTCTTTCAGTCCTGCGTCTGTCTCTCTCTCTGCCTCTTTCAGTCCTGCGCTCTGTCTCCCTCTCTGCCTCTTTCAGTCCTGCGCTCTGTCTCTCTCTCTGCCTCTTTCAGTCCTGCGCTCTGTCTCTCTCTCTGCCCCTTTCAGTCCTGCGCTCTGTCTCCCTCTCTGCCTCTTTCAGTCCTGCGCTCTGTCTCTCTCTCTGCCCCTTTCAGTCCTGCGCTCTGTCTCCCTCTCTGCCTCTTTCAGTCCTGCGCTCTGTCTCTCTCTCTGCCCCTTTCAGTCCTGCCCTCTGTCTCCCACTCTGCCTCTTTCAGTCCTGCGCTCTGTCTCCCTCTCTGCCTCTTTCAGTACTGCGCTCTGTCTCCCTCTCTGCCTCTTTCAGTCCTGCCCTCTGTCTCCCTCTCTGCCCCTTTCAATCCTGCACTCTGTCTCCCTCTCTGCCCCTTTCAGTCCTGCGCTCTGTCTCCCTCTCTGCCTCTTTCAGTCCTGCGCTCTGTCTCCCTCTCTGCCTCTTTCAGTACTGCGCTCTGTCTCCCTCTCTGCCTCTTTCAGTCCTGCGCTCTGTCTCCCTCTCTGCCTCTTTCAGTCCTGCGCTCTGTCTCCCTCTCTGCCTCTTTCAGTCCTGCCCTCTGTCTCCCTCTCTGACTCTTTCAGTCCTGCGCTGTCTCCCTCTCTGCCCCTTTCAGTCCTGCGCTCTGTCTCCCTCTCTGCCACTTTCAGTCCTGCCCTCTGTCTCCCTCTCTGACTCTTTCAGTCCTGCGCTGTCTCCCTCTCTGCCCCTTTTAGTCCTGCGCTCTGTCTCTCTCTCTGCCTCTTTCAGTCCTGCGCTCTGTCTCCCACTCTGCCTCTTTCAGTCCTGCGCTCTGTCTCTCTCTCTGCCTCTTTCAGTCCTGCGCTCTGTCTCCCTCTCTGCCTCTTTCAGTCCTGCGCTCTGTCTCCCTCTCTGCCTCTTTCAGTCCTGCGCTCTGTCTCCCTCTCTGCCCCTTTCAGTCCTGCGCTCTGTCTCCCTCTCTGCCCCTTTCAGTCCTGCGCTCTGTCTCCCTCTCTGCCTCTTTCAGTCCTGCGCTCTGTCTCCCTCTCTGCCTCTTTCAGTCCTGCGCTCTGTCTCCCTCTCTGCCTCTTTCACTCCTGCACTCTGTCTCCCTCACTGCCTCTTTCAGTCCTGCGCTCTGTCTCCCTCTCTGCCTCTTTCAGTCCTGCGCTCTGTCTCCCTCTCTGCCTCTTTCAGTCCTGCGCTCTGTCTCCCTCTCTGCCTCTTTCAGTCCTGCGCTCTGTCTCCCTCTCTGCCTCTTTCAGTCCTGCGCTGTCTCCCTCTCTGCCCCTTTCAGTCCTGCGCTCTGTCTCCCTCTCTGCCTCTTTCAGTCCTGCGCTCTGTCTCCCTCTCTGCCTCTTTCAGTCCTGCGCTCTGTCTCCCTCTCTGCCTCTTTCAGTCCTGCGCTCTGTCTCCCTCTCTGCCTCTTTCAGTCCTGCACTCTGTCTCCCTCTCTGCCTCTTTCAGTCCTGCGCTCTGTCTCCCTCTCTGCCTCTTTCAGTCCTGCGCTCTGTCTCCCTCTCTGCCTCTCTCAGTCCTGCGCTCTGTCTCCCACTCTGCCTCTTTCAGTCCTGCGCTCTGTCTAACCCTCTGCCTCTTTCAGTCCTGCGCTCTGTCTCTCTCTCTGCCCCTTTCAGTGCTGCGCTCTGTCTCCCTCTCTGCCTCTTTCAGTCCTGCGCTCTGTCTCTCTCTCTGCCCCTTTCAGTCCTGCGCTCTGTCTCCCTCTCTGCCTCTTTCAGTCCTGCGCTGTCTCCCTCTCTGCCTCTTTCAGTCCTGCGCTCTGTCTCCCTCTCTGCCTCTTTCAGTCCTGCGCTCTGTCTCCCTCTCTGCCTCTTTCAGTCCTGCGCTCTGTCTCCCACTCTGCCTCTTTCAGTCCTGCGCTCTGTCTCCCTCTCTGCCTCTTTCAGTCCTGCGCTCTGTCTCCCTCTCTGCCTCTTTCAGTCCTGCACTCTGTCTCCCTCTCTGCCTCTTTCAGTCCTGCGCTCTGTCTCCCTCTCTGCCTCTTTCAGTCCTGCACTCTGTCTCCCTCTCTGCCTCTTTCAGTCCTGCGCTCTGTCTCCCTCTCTGCCTCTTTCAGTCCTGCGCTCTGTCTAACCCTCTGCCTCTTTCAGTCCTGCGCTCTGTCTCTCTCTCTGCCCCTTTCAGTGCTGCGCTCTGTCTCCCTCTCTGCCTCTTTCAGTCCTGCGCTCTGTCTCCCTCTCTGCCTCTTTCAGTCCTGCGCTCTGTCTCTCTCTCTGCCCCTTTCAGTGCTGCGCTCTGTCTCCCTCTCTGCCTCTTTCAGTCCTGCGCTCTGTCTCCCTCTCTGCCTCTTTCAGTCCTGCGCTCTGTCTCCCTCTGTCTCCCTCTCTGCCTCTTTCAGTCCTGCGCTCTGTCTCCCTCTCTGCCCATTTCAGTCCTGCGCTCTGTCTCCCTCACTGCCTCTTTCAGTCCTGCGCTCTGTCTCCCTCTGTCTCCCTCTCTGCCTCTTTCAGTCCTGCGCTCTGTCTCTCTCTCTGTCCCTTTCAGTCCTGCGCTCTGTCTCCCTCTCTGCCCCTTTCAGTCCTGCGCTCTGTCTCCCTCTCTGCCTCTTTCAGTCCTGCGCTCTGTCTCCCTCTCTGCCCCTTTCAGTCCTGCGCTCTGTCTCCCTCTCTGCCCCTTTCAGTCCTGCGCTCTGTCTCCCTCTCTGCCCCTTTCAGTCCTGCGCTCTGTCTCCCTCTCTGCCCCTTTCAGTCCTGCGCTCTGTCTCTCTCTCTGCCTCTTTCAGTCCTGCGCTCTGTCTCCCTCTCTGCCTCTTTCAGTCCTGCGCTCTGTCTCCTTCTCTGCCCCTTTCAGTCCTGCGCTCTGTCTCCCTCTCTGCCTCTTTCAGTCCTGCGCTCTGTCTCCCTCTCTGCCTCTTTCAGTCCTGCGCTCTGTCTCCCTCTCTGCCCCTTTCAGTCCTGCGCTCTGTCTCCCTCTCTGCCCCTTTCAGTCCTGCGCTCTGTCTCCGTCTCTGCCTCTTTCAGTCCTGCACTCCGTCTCCCTCTCTGCTTCTTTCAGTCCTGCGCTCTGTCTCCCTCTCTGCCTCTTTCAGTCCTGCACTCTGTCTAACCCTCTGCCTCTTTCAGTCCTGCCCTCTGTCTCCCTCTCTGCCTCTTTCAGTCCTGCGCTCTGTCTCCCTCTCTGCCTCTTTCAGTCCTGCGCTCTGTCTCCCTCTCTGCCTCTTTCAGTCCTGCGCTCTGTCTCCCTCTCTGCCTCTTTCAGTCCTGCGCTCTGTCTCTCTCTCTGCCCCTTTCAGTCCTGCGCTCTGTCTCCCTCTCTGCCCCTTTCAGTCCTGCGCTCCGTCTCCCTCTCTGCCCCTTTCAGTCCTATGCTCTGTCTCTCTCTCTGCCTCTGTCTCCCTCTCTGGCTCTTTCAGTACTGCGCTCCGTCTCCCTCTCTGCCCCTTCAGTCCTGCGCTCTGTCTCCCTCTCTGCCCCTTTCAGTCCTGCGCTCTGTCTCCCTCTCTGCCCCTTTCAGTCCTGCGCTCTGTCTCTCTCTCTGCCTCTTTCAGTACTGCGCTCTGTCTCCCTCTCTGCCTCTTTCAGTCCTGCGCTCTGTCTCCGTCTCTCTCTCTTTCAGTCCTGCGTTCTGTCTCCCTCTCTGCCTCTTTCAGTCCTGCGCTCTGTCTCCCTCTCTGCCTCTTTCAGTCCTGCGCTCTGTCTCTCTCTCTGCCTCTTTCAGTCCAGCCCTCTGTCTCCCTCTCTGCCTCTTTCAGTCCTGCGCTCTGTCTCCCTCTCTCTCTGCCCCTTTCAGTCCTGCACTCTGTCTCCCTCTCTGCCTCTTTCAGTCCTGCGCTCTGTCTCCCTCTCTGCCTCTTTCAGTCCTGCGCTCTGTCTCTCTCTCTGCCTCTTTCAGTCCTGCGCTCTGTCTCCCTCATTGCCTCTTTCAGTCCTGCTCTCTGTCTCCCTCTCTGCCTCTTTCAGTCCTGCGCTCTGTCTCTCTCTCTGCCTCTTTCAGTCCTGCGCTCTGTCTCCCTCATTGCCTCTTTCAGTCCTGCGCTCTGTCTCTCTCTCTGCCTCTTCCAGTCCTGCGCTCTGTCTCTCTCTCTGCCTCTTTCAGTCCTGCGCTCTGTCTCCCTCATTGCCTCTTTCAGTCCTGCGCTCTGTCTCTCTCTCTGCCTCTTTCAGTCCTGCGCTCTGTCTCTCTCTCTGCCTCTTTCAGTCCTGCGCTCTGTCTCCCTCATTGCCTCTTTCAGTCCTGCGCTCTGTCTCCCTCTCTGCCTCTTTCAGTCCTGCGCTCTGTCTCCCTCTCTGCCTCTTTCAGTCCTGCGCTCTGTCTCCCTCTCTGCCTCATTCAGTCCTGCGCTCTGTCTCCCTCTCTGCCTCTTTCAGTCCTGCACTCTGTCTCCCTCTCTGCCTCTTTCAGTCCTGCGCTCTGTCTCTCTCTCTGCCTCTTTCAGTCCTGCGCTCTGTCTCCCTCTCTGCCTCTTTCAGTCCTGCGCTCTGTCTCCCTCTCTGCCTCTTTCAGTCCTGCGCTCTGTCTCCCTCTCTGCCTCATTCAGTCCTGCGCTCTGTCTCCCTCTCTGCCTCTTTCAGTCCTGCACTCTGTCTCCCTCTCTGCCTCTTTCAGTACTGCGCCCTGTCTCCCTCTCTGCCCCTTTCAGTCCTGCGCTCTGTCTCTCTCTCTGCCTCTTTCAGTCCTGCGCTCTGTCTCCCTCATTGCCTCTTTCAGTCCTGCGCTCTGTCTCCCTCTCTGCCTCTTTCAGTCCTGCGCTCTGTCTCCCTCTCTGCCTCTTTCAGTCCTGCGCTCTGTCTCCCTCTCTGCCTCATTCAGTCCTGCGCTCTGTCTCCCTCTCTGCCTCTTTCAGTCCTGCACTCTGTCTCCCTCTCTGCCTCTTTCAGTCCTGCGCTCTGTCTCCCTCTCTGCCTCTTTCAGTCCTGCGCTCTGTCTCCCTCTCTGCCTCTTTCAGTCCTGCGCTCTGTCTCCCTCTCTGCCTCTTTCAGTCCTGCGCTCTGTCTCCCTCTCTGCCTCTTTCAGTCCTGCGCTCTGTCTCCCTCTCTGCCTCTTTCAGTCCTGCGCTCTGTCTCCCTCTCTCTCTGCCTCTTTCAGTCCTGCGCTCTGTCTCCCGCTCTCTCTGCCTCTTTCAGTCCTGCGCTCTGTCTCCCTCTCTGCCTCTTTCAGTCCTGCGCTCTGTCTCCCTCTCTGCCTCTTTCAGTCCTGCGCTCTGTCTCCCTCTCTGCCTCTTTCAGTCCTGCGCTCTGTCTCCCTCTCTCTCTGCCTCTTTCAGTCCTGCGCTCTGTCTCCCTCCCTGCCCCTTTCAGTCCTGCGCTCTGTCTCCCACGCTGCCTCTTTCAGTCCTGCGCTCTGTCTCCCTCTCTGCCCCTTTCAGTCCTGCGCTCCGTCTCCCTCTCTGCCCCTTTCAGTCCTGCGCTCTGTCTCCCTCTCTGCCTCTTTCAGTCCTGCGCTCTGTCTCCCTCTCTGCCGCTTTCAGTCCTGCGCTCTGTCTCGCTCTCTGCCTCTTTCAGTCCTGCGCTCTGTCTCCCTCTCTGCCCCTTTCAGTCCTGCGCTCTGTCTCCCACGCTGCCTCTTTCAGCCCTGCGCTCTGTCTCCCTCTCTGCCCCTTTCAGTCCTGCGCTCCGTCTCCCACTCTGCCCCTTTCAGTCCTGCGCTCTGTCTCCCTCCCTGCCCCTTTCAGTCCTGCGCTATGTCTCTCTCGCTGCCTCTTTCAGTCCTGCGCTCTGTCTCACTCTCTGCCTCTTTCAGTCCTGCGCTCTGTCTCCCTCTCTGCCTCTTTCAGTCCTGCGCTCTGTCTCCCTCTCTGCCTCTTTCAGTCCTGCACTCTGTCTCCCTCTCTGCCTCTTTCTGTCCTGCGCTCTGTCTCTCTCTCTGCCTCTTTCAGTCCTGCGCTCTGTCTCACTCTCTGCCTCTTTCAGTCCTGCGCTCTGTCTCCCTCTCTGCCTCTTTCAGTCCTGCGCTCTGTCTCCCTCTCTGCCTCTTTCAGTCCTGCGCTCTGTCTCCCTCTCTGCCTCTTTCAGTCCTGCGCTCTGTCTCCCTCTCTCTCTGCCCCTTTCAGTCCAGCGCTCTGTCTCCCTCTCTGCCTCTTTCAGTCCTGCGTCTGTCTCTCTCTCTGCCTCTTTCAGTCCTGCGCTCTGTCTCCCTCTCTGCCTCTTTCAGTCCTGCGCTCTGTCTCTCTCTCTGCCTCTTTCAGTCCTGCGCTCTGTCTCTCTCTCTGCCCCTTTCAGTCCTGCGCTCTGTCTCCCTCTCTGCCTCTTTCAGTCCTGCGCTCTGTCTCTCTCTCTGCCCCTTTCAGTCCTGCGCTCTGTCTCCCTCTCTGCCTCTTTCAGTCCTGCGCTCTGTCTCTCTCTCTGCCCCTTTCAGTCCTGCCCTCTGTCTCCCACTCTGCCTCTTTCAGTCCTGCGCTCTGTCTCCCTCTCTGCCTCTTTCAGTACTGCGCTCTGTCTCCCTCTCTGCCTCTTTCAGTCCTGCCCTCTGTCTCCCTCTCTGCCCCTTTCAATCCTGCACTCTGTCTCCCTCTCTGCCCCTTTCAGTCCTGCGCTCTGTCTCCCTCTCTGCCTCTTTCAGTCCTGCGCTCTGTCTCCCTCTCTGCCTCTTTCAGTACTGCGCTCTGTCTCCCTCTCTGCCTCTTTCAGTCCTGCGCTCTGTCTCCCTCTCTGCCTCTTTCAGTCCTGCGCTCTGTCTCCCTCTCTGCCTCTTTCAGTCCTGCCCTCTGTCTCCCTCTCTGACTCTTTCAGTCCTGCGCTGTCTCCCTCTCTGCCCCTTTCAGTCCTGCGCTCTGTCTCCCTCTCTGCCACTTTCAGTCCTGCCCTCTGTCTCCCTCTCTGACTCTTTCAGTCCTGCGCTGTCTCCCTCTCTGCCCCTTTTAGTCCTGCGCTCTGTCTCTCTCTCTGCCTCTTTCAGTCCTGCGCTCTGTCTCCCACTCTGCCTCTTTCAGTCCTGCGCTCTGTCTCTCTCTCTGCCTCTTTCAGTCCTGCGCTCTGTCTCCCTCTCTGCCTCTTTCAGTCCTGCGCTCTGTCTCCCTCTCTGCCTCTTTCAGTCCTGCGCTCTGTCTCCCTCTCTGCCCCTTTCAGTCCTGCGCTCTGTCTCCCTCTCTGCCCCTTTCAGTCCTGCGCTCTGTCTCCCTCTCTGCCTCTTTCAGTCCTGCGCTCTGTCTCCCTCTCTGCCTCTTTCAGTCCTGCGCTCTGTCTCCCTCTCTGCCTCTTTCAGTCCTGCACTCTGTCTCCCTCACTGCCTCTTTCAGTCCTGCGCTCTGTCTCCCTCTCTGCCTCTTTCAGTCCTGCGCTCTGTCTCCCTCTCTGCCTCTTTCAGTCCTGCGCTCTGTCTCCCTCTCTGCCTCTTTCAGTCCTGCGCTCTGTCTCCCTCTCTGCCTCTTTCAGTCCTGCGCTGTCTCCCTCTCTGCCCCTTTCAGTCCTGCGCTCTGTCTCCCTCTCTGCCTCTTTCAGTCCTGCACTCTGTCTCCCTCTCTGCCTCTTTCAGTCCTGCGCTCTGTCTCTCTCTCTGCCCCTTTCAGTGCTGCGCTCTGTCTCCCTCTCTGCCTCTTTCAGTCCTGCGCTCTGTCTCCCTCTCTGCCTCTTTCAGTCCTGCGCTCTGTCTCCCTCTGTCTCCCTCTCTGCCTCTTTCAGTCCTGCGCTCTGTCTCCCTCTCTGCCCATTTCAGTCCTGCGCTCTGTCTCCCTCACTGCCTCTTTCAGTCCTGCGCTCTGTCTCCCTCTGTCTCCCTCTCTGCCTCTTTCAGTCCTGCGCTCTGTCTCTCTCTCTGTCCCTTTCAGTCCTGCGCTCTGTCTCCCTCTCTGCCCCTTTCAGTCCTGCGCTCTGTCTCCCTCTCTGCCTCTTTCAGTCCTGCGCTCTGTCTCCCTCTCTGCCCCTTTCAGTCCTGCGCTCTGTCTCCCTCTCTGCCCCTTTCAGTCCTGCGCTCTGTCTCCCTCTCTGCCCCTTTCAGTCCTGCGCTCTGTCTCCCTCTCTGCCCCTTTCAGTCCTGCGCTCTGTCTCTCTCTCTGCCTCTTTCAGTCCTGCGCTCTGTCTCCCTCTCTGCCTCTTTCAGTCCTGCGCTCTGTCTCCTTCTCTGCCCCTTTCAGTCCTGCGCTCTGTCTCCCTCTCTGCCTCTTTCAGTCCTGCGCTCTGTCTCCCTCTCTGCCTCTTTCAGTCCTGCGCTCTGTCTCCCTCTCTGCCCCTTTCAGTCCTGCGCTCTGTCTCCCTCTCTGCCCCTTTCAGTCCTGCGCTCTGTCTCCGTCTCTGCCTCTTTCAGTCCTGCACTCCGTCTCCCTCTCTGCTTCTTTCAGTCCTGCGCTCTGTCTCCCTCTCTGCCTCTTTCAGTCCTGCACTCTGTCTAACCCTCTGCCTCTTTCAGTCCTGCCCTCTGTCTCCCTCTCTGCCTCTTTCAGTCCTGCGCTCTGTCTCCCTCTCTGCCTCTTTCAGTCCTGCGCTCTGTCTCCCTCTCTGCCTCTTTCAGTCCTGCGCTCTGTCTCCCTCTCTGCCTCTTTCAGTCCTGCGCTCTGTCTCTCTCTCTGCCCCTTTCAGTCCTGCGCTCTGTCTCCCTCTCTGCCTCTTTCAGTCCTGCGCTCTGTCTCCCACTCTGCCTCTTTCAGTCCTGCGCTCTGTCTCCCACTCTGCCTCTTTCAGTCCTGCACTCTGTCTCACTCTCTGCCTCTTTCAGTCCTGCGCTCTGTCTCTCTCTCTGCCTCTTTCAGTCCTGCGCTCTGTCTCCCTCTCTGCCTCTTTCAGTCCTGCGCTCTGTCTCCCTCTCTGCCTCTTTCAGTCCTGCGCTCTGTCTCCCTCTCTGCCCCTTTCAGTCCTGCGCTCTGTCTCCCTCTCTGCCTCTTTCAGTCCTGCGCTCTGTCTCCCTCTCTATCTCTTTCAGTCCTGCGCTCTGTCTCCCTCTCTGCCCCTTTCAGTCCTGCGCTCTGTCTCCCTCTCTGCCTCTTTCAGTCCTGCGCTCTGTCTCCCTCTCTGCCTCTTTCAGTCCTGCGCTCTGTCTCCCTCTCTGCCTCTTTCAGTCCTGCGCTCTGTCTCTCTCTCTGCCTCTTTCAGTCCTGCACTCCGTCTCCCTCTCTGCTTCTTTCAGTCCTGCGCTCTGTCTCCCTCTCTGCCTCTTTCAGTCCTGCGCTCTGTCTACCTCTGTGCCCCTTACAGTCCTGCGCTCTGTCTCTCTCTCTGCCCCTTTCAGTCCTGCGCTCTGTCTCCCTCTCTGCCTCTTTCAGTCCTGCGCTCTATCTCCCTCTCTGCCCCTTTCAGTCCTGCGCTCTGTCTCTCTCTCTGCCCCTTTCAGTCCTGCCCCCTGTCTCCCTCTCTGCCTCTTTCAGTCCTGCGCTCTGTCTCCCTCTCTGCCTCTTTCAGTCCTGCACTCCGTCTCCCTCTCTGCTTCTTTCAGTCCTGCGCTCTGTCTCCCTCTCTGCCTCTTTCAGTCCTGCGCTCTGTCTACCTCTGTGCCCCTTACAGTCCTGCACTCTGTCTCCCTCTCTGCCTCTTTCAGTCCTGCACTCTGTCTCCCTCTCTGCCTCTTTCAGTCCTGCGCTCTGTCTCCCTCTCTGCCTCTTTCAGTCCTGCGCTCTGTCTCCCTCTCTGCCTCTTTCAGTCCTGCGCTCTGTCTCCCTCTCTGCCCCTTTCAGTCCTGCGCTCTGTCTCCCTCTCTGCCCCTTTCAGTCCTGCACTCTGTCTCCCTCTCTGCCCCTTTCAGTCCTGCGCTCTGTCTCCCTCTCTGCCTCTTTCAGTCCTGCGCTCTGTCTCCCTCTCTGCCCCTTTCAGTCCTGCGCTCTGTCTCCCTCTCTGCCCCTTTCAGTCCTGCGCTCTGTCTCCCTCTCTGCCTTTTTCAGTCCTGCGCTCTGTCTCCCTCTCTGTCCCTTTCAGTCCTGCGCTCTGTCTCTCTCTCTGCCCCTTTCAGTCCTGCGCTCTGTCTCCCTCTCTGCCTCTTTCAGTCCTGCGCTCTGTCTCCCTCTCTGCCCCTTTCAGTCCTGCGCTCTGTCTCCGTCTCTGCCTCTTTCAGTCCTGCGCTCTGTCTCCCTCTCTGCCTCTTTCAGTCCTGCGCTCTGTCTCCCTCTCTGCCTCTTTCAGTCCTGCGCTCTGTCTCCCTCTCTGCCTCTTTCAGTCCTGCGCTCTGTATAACTCTCTGCCTCTTTCAGTCCTGCCCTCTGTCTCCCTCTCTGCCTCTTTCAGTCCTGCGCTCTGTCTCCCTCTCTGCCTCTCTCAGTCCTGCCCTCTGTCTCCCACTCTGCCTCTTTCAGTCCTGCGCTTTGTCTCCCTCTCTGCCTCTTTCAGTCCTGCGCTCTGTCTCCCTCTCTGCCTCTTTCAGTCCTGCGCTCTGTCTCCCTCTCTGCCTCTTTCAGTCCTGCGCTCTGTCTCCCTCTCTGCCTCTTTCAGTCCTGCCCTCTGTCTCCCTCTCTGCCTCTTTCAGTCCTGCGCTCTGTCTCCCTCTCTGGCTCTTTCAGTCCTGCGCTCTGTCTCCCTCTCTGCCTCTGTCAGTCCTGCGCTCTGTCTCTCTCTCTGCCTCTTTCAGTCCTGCGCTCTGTCACCCTCTCTGCCTCTTTCAGTCCTGTGCTCTGTCTCCCTCTCTGCCTCTTTCAGTCCTGCGCTCTGTCTCCCTCTCTGCTCCATTCAGTCCTGCGCTCTGTCTCTCTCTCTGCCTCTTTCAGTCCTGCGCTCTGTCACCCTCTCTGCCTCTTTCAGTCCTGTGCTCTGTCTCCCTCTCTGCCTCTTTCAGTCCTGCGCTCTGTCTCCCTCTCTGCTCCATTCAGTCCTGCGCTCTGTCTCCCTCTCTGCCTCTTTCAGTCCTGCGCTCTGTCTCCCTCTCTGCCCCTTTCAGTCCTAGAACATAGAACATAGAACAATACAGCGCAGTACAGGCCCTTCGGCCCACGATGTTGCACCGAAACAAAAACCATCCAACCTACACTATGCCATTATCATCCATATGTTTATCCAATAAACTTCTAAATGCCCTCAATGTTGGCGAGTTCACTACTGTAGCAGGTAGGGCATTTCACGGCCTCACTACTCTTTGCGTAAAGAACCTACCTCTGACCTCTGTCCTATATCTATTACCCCTCAGTTTAAAGTTATGTCCCCTCGTGCCAGCCATATCCATCCGCGGGAGAAGGCTCTCACTGTCCACCCTATCCAACCCCCTGATCATTTTGTATGCCTCTATTAAGTCTCCTCTTAACCTTCTTCTCTCCAACGCAAACAACCTCAAGTCCATCAGCCTTTCCTCATAAGATTTTCCCTCCATACCAGGCAACATCCTGGTAAATCTCCTCTGCACTCGCTCCAAAGCCTCCACGTCCTTCCTATAATGCGGTGACCAGAACTGTACGCAATACTCCAAATGCGGCCGTACCAGAGTTCTGTACAGCTGCAACATGACCTCCCGACTCCGGAACTCAATTCCTCTACCAATAAAGGCCAACACTCCATAGGCCTTCTTCACAACCCTATCAACCTGGGTGGCAACTTTCAGGGATCTATGTACATGGACACCTAGATCCCTCTGCTCATCCACACTTTCAAGAACTTTACCATTAGCCAAATATTCCGCATTCCTGTTATTCCTTCCAAAGTGAATCACCTCACACTTCTCTACATTAAACTCCATTTGCCACCTCTCAGCCCAGCTCTGCAGCTTATCTATATCCCTCTAGAACATAGAACATAGAACAATACAGCGCAGTACAGGCCCTTCGGCCCACGATGTTGCACCGAAACAAAAGCCATCTAACCTACACTATGCCATTATCATCTATATGTTTATCCAATAAACTTTTAAATGCCCTCAATGTTGGCGAGTTCACTACTGTAGCAGGTAGGGCATTCCACGGCCTCACTACTCTTTGCGTAAAGAACCTACCTCTGACCTCTGTCCTATATCTATTACCCCTCAGTTTAAAGTTATGTCCCCTCGTGCCAGCCATATCCATCCGCGGGAGAAGGCTCTCACTGTCCACCCTATCCAACCCCCTGATCATTTTGTATGCCTCTATTAAGTCTCCTCTTAACCTTCTTCTCTCCAACGAAAACAACCTCAAGTCCGTCAGCCTTTCCTCATAAGATTTTCCCTCCATACCAGGCAACATCCTGGTAAATCTCCTCTGCACCCGTTCCAAAGCCTCCACGTCCTTCCTATAATGCGGTGACCAGAACTGTACGCAATACTCCAAATGCGGCCGGACCAGAGTTCTGTACAGTTGCAACATGACCTCCCGACTCCGGAACTCAATCCCTCTACCAATAAAGGCCAACACTCCATAGGCCTTCTTCACAACCCTATCAACCTGGGTGGCAACTTTCAGGGATCTATGTACATGGACACCTAGATCCCTCTGCTCAGCCACACTTTCAAGAACTTTACCATTAGCCAAATATTCCGCATTCCTGTTATTCCTTCCAAAGTGAATCACCTCACACTTCTCTACATTAAACTCCATTTGCCACCTCTCAGCCCAGCTCTGCAGCTTATCTATATCCCTCTGTAACCTGCTACATCCTTCCACACTATCGACAACACCACCGACTTTAGTATCGTCTGCAAATTTACTCACCCACCCTTCTGCGCCTTCCTCTAGGTCATTGATAAAAATGACAAACAGCAACGGCCCCAGAACAGATCCCTGTGGTACTCCACTTGTGACTGTACTCCATTCTGAACATATCCCATCAACCACCACCCTCTGTCTTCTTTCAGCTAGCCAATTTCTGATCCACATCTCTAAATCACCCTCAATCCCCAGCCTCCGTATTTTTTGCAATAGCCTACCGTGGGGAACCTTATCAAACGCTTTGCTGAAATCCATATACACCACATCAACTGCTCTACCCTCGTCTACCTGTTCAGTCACCTTCTCAAAGAACTCAATAAGGTTTGTGAAACATGACCTACCCTTCACAAAGCCATGCTGACTATCCCTGATCATATTATTCCGATCTAGATGATTATAAATCTTGTCTCTTATAATCCCCTCCAAGACTTTACCCACTACAGACGTGAGGCTCACCGGTCTATAGTTGCCGGGGTTGTCTCTGCTCCCCTTTTTGAACAAAGGGACCACATTTGCTGTCCTCCAGTCCTCTGGCACTATTCCTGTAGCCAATGATGACATAAAAATCAAAGCCAAAGGTCCAGCAATCTCTTCCCTGGCCTCCCAGAGAATCCTAGGATAAATCCCATCAGGTCCCGGGGACTTATCTATTTTCAGCCTGTCCAGAATTGCCAACACCTCTTCCCTACGTACCTCAATGCCATCTATTCTATTAGCCTGGGGCTCAGCATTCTCCTAAACAACATTATCTTTTTCCTGAGTGAATACTGACGAAAAATATTCATTTAGTATCTCACCTATCTCTTCAGACTCCACACACAATTTCCGATCCCTGTCCTTGACTGGTCCTACTCTTTCCCTAGTCATTCGCTTATTCCTGACATACCTATAGAAAGCTTTTGGGTTTTCCTTGATCCTTCCTGCCAAATACTTCTCATGTCCCCTCCTTGCTCGTCTTAGCTCTCTCTTTAGATCCTTCCTCGCTACCTTGTAACTATCCATCGCCCCAACCGAAACTTCACACTTCATCTTCACATAGGCCTCCTTCTTCCTCTTAACAAGAGATTCCACTTCCTTGGTAAACCACGGTTCCCTCGCTCGACGCCTTCCTCCCTGTCTGACCGGTACATACTTATCAAGAACACGCAGTAGCTGATCCTTGAACAAGCCCCACTTATCCAGTGTGCCCAACACTTGCAGCCTACTTCTCCACCTTATCCCCCCCTATCATGGCCAATCCACCTAACCTGCACATCGCTGGACACTAGGGTCAATTTATCATGGCCAATCCACCTAACCTGCACATCGCTGGACACTAGGGACAATTTATCATGGCCAATCCACCTAACCTGCACATCGCTGGACACTAGGGGCAATTTATCATGGCCAATCCACTTAACCTGCACATCGCTGGACACTGAGGGCAATTTATCATGGCCAATCCACCTAACCTGCACATCGCTGGACACTAGGGGCAATTTATCACGGCCAATCCACCTAACCTGCACATCGCTGGACACGAGGGGCAATTTATCATGGCCAATCCACCTAACCTGCACATCGTTGGACACTAAGGGCAAATTATCATGGCTAATCCACCTGTCCTGCACATCGCTGGACACTAGGGGCAATTTATCACGGCCAATCCACCTAACCTGCACATCGCTGGACACTAGGGGCAATTTATCATGGCCAATCCACCTAACCTGCACATCGCTGGACACTAAGGGCAATTTATCATGGCCAATCCACCAAACCTGCACATCGCTGGACACTAGGGGCAATTTATCATGGCCAATCCACCTAACCTGCACATCGCTGGACACTAGGGGCAATTTATCACGGCCAATCCACCTAACCGGCACATCGCTGGACACTAGGGGCAATTTATCATGGCCAATCCACCTAACCTGCACATCGCTGGACACTAAGGGCAATTTATCATGGCCAATCCACCTAACCTGCACATCGCTGGACACTAGGGACAATTTATCACGGCCAATCCACCTAACCTGCACATCGCTGGGCACTAGGGGCAATTTATCATGGCCAATCCACCTAACCTGCACATCGCTGGACACTAGGGGCAATTTATCATGGCCAATCCACCTAACCTGCACATCGCTGGACACTAGGGGCAATTTATCATGGCCAATCCACCTAATCTGCACATCGCTGGACACTAGGGGCAATTTATCATGGCCAATCCACCTAACCTGCACATCGCTGGATACGAAGGGCAATTTATCATGGCCAATCCACCTAACCTGCACATCGCTGGACACGAGGGGCAATTTATCATGGCCAATCCACCTAACCTGCACATCGCTGGACACTTGGGGCAATTTATCATGGTCAATCCACCTAACCTGCACATCGCTGGACACTAGGGGCAATTTATCATGGCCAATCCACCTAACCTGCACATCGCTGGACACTAAGGACAATTTATCATGGCCAATCCACTAAACCTGCACATCGCTGGACACTAGGGGCAATTTATCATGGCCAATCCACCTAACCTGCACATCGCTGGACACTAGGGGCAATTTATCATGGCCAATCCACCTAACCTGCACATCGCTAGACACTAGGGGCAATTTATCATGGCCAATCCACCTAACCTGCACATCGCTGGACACTAGGGGCAAGTTATCACGGCCAATCCACCTAACCTGCACATCGCTGGACACTAGGGGCAAGTTATCACGGCCAATCCACCTAACCTGCACATCGCTGGACACTAAGGGCAATTTATCATGGCCTATCTACCTAATCTGCACATCGCTGGACACTAAGGACAATTTATCATGGCCAATCCACCTAACCTGCACATTGCTGGACACTAAGGGCAATTTATCACGGCCAATCCACCTAACCTGCACATCGCTGGACACTCGGGGCAATTTATCATGGCCAATCCACTTAACCTGCACATCGCTGGACACTGAGGGCAATTTATCATGGCCAATCCACCTAACCTGCACATCGCTAGACATTAAGGGCAATTTATCATGGCCTATCTACCTAACCTGCACATCGCTGGACACTAGGGACAATTTATCATGGCCAATCCACCTAACCTGCACATCGCTGGACACTAAGGGCAATTTATCATGGCCTATCTACCTAACCTGCACATCGCTGGACACTAGGGACAATTTATCATGGCCAATCCACCTAACCTGCACATTGCTGGACACTAAGGGCAATTTATCACGGACAATGCACCTAACCTGCACATCGCTGGACACTCGGGGCAATTTATCATGGCCAATCCACTTAACCTGCACATCGCTGGACACTGAGGGCAATTTATCATGGCCAATCCGCCTAACCTGCACATCGCTGGACACTAGGGGCAATTTATCATGGCCAATCCACCTAACCTGCACATCGCTGGACACTAAGGGCAATTTATCACGGCCAATCCACCTAACCTGCACATCGCTGGACACTAGGGGCAATTTATCACGGCCAATCCACCTAACCTGCACATCGCTGGACACTAAGGGCAATTTATCATGGCCAATCCACCTAACCTGCACATCGCTGGACACTAGGGGCAATTTATCACGGCCAATCCACCTAACCTGCACATCGCTGGACACTAGGGGCAATTTATCATGGCCAATCCACCTAACCTGCACATCGCTGGACACTAAGGGCAATTTATCATGGCCATTCCACCTAACCTGCACATCGCTGGACACTCGGGGCAATTTATCATGGCCAATCCACCTAACCTGCACATCGCTGGACACTAGGGACAATTTATCATGGCCAATCCACCTAACCTGCACATCGCTGGACACTAAGGGCAATTTATCATGGCCAATCCACTTAACCTGCACATCGCTGGACACTAGGGGACAATTTATCATGGCCAATCCACCTAACCTGCACATCGCTGGACACTAGGGGCAATTTATCATGGCTAATCCACCTAACCTTCACATCGCTGGACACTAGGGGCAATTTATCATGGCCAATCCACCTAACCTGCACATCGCTGGACACTAGGGGCAATTTATCATGGCCAATCCACCTAACCTGCACATCGCTGGACACTAAGGGCAATTTATCATGGCTAATCCACCTAACCTTCACATCGCTGGACACTAGGAGCAATTTATCAAGGCCAATCCACCTAACCTGCACATCGCTGGACACTAGGGGCAATTTATCATGGCCAATCCACCTAACCTGCACATCGCTGGACACTAAGGGCAATTTATCATGGCCAATCCACCTGACCTGCACATCGCTAGACACTAAGGGCAATTTATCATGGCCAATCCACCTAACCTGCACATCGCTGGACACTAGGGGCAATTTATCATGGCCAATCCACCTAACCTGCACATCGCTGGACACTAGGGGCAATTTATCATGGCCAATCCACCTAACCTGCACATCGCTGGACACTAGGGGCAATTTATCACGGCCAATCCACCTAACCTGCACATCGCTGGACACTAAGGGCAATTTATCACGGCCAATCCACCTAACCTGCACATCGCTGGACACTAGGGGCAAGTTATCACGGCCAATCCACCTAACCTGCACATCGCTGGACCCTAAGGGCAATTTATCATGGCCTATCTACCTAACCTGCACATCGCTGGACACTAGGGACAATTTATCATGGCCAATCCACCTAACCTGCACATTGCTGGACACTAAGGGCAATTTATCACGGCCAATCCACCTAACCTGCACATCGCTGGACACTCGGGGCAATTTATCATGGCCAATCCACTTAACCTGCACATCGCTGGACACTGAGGGCAATTTATCATGGCCAATCCGCCTAACCTGCACATCGCTGGACACTCGGGGCAATTTATCATGGCCAAGCCACCTAACCTGCACATCGCTGGACACGAGGGGCAATTTATCATGGCCAATCCACCTAACCTGCACATCGCTGGACACTAAGGGCAATTTATCACGGCCAATCCACCTAACCTGCACATCGCTGGACACTAGGGGCAATTTATCACGGCCAATCCACCTAACCTACACATCGCTGGACACTAAGGGCAATTTATCATGGCCAATCCACCTAACCTGCACATCGCTGGACACTAGGGGCAATTTATCACGGCCAATCCACCTAACCTGCACATCGCTGGACACTAGGGGCAATTTATCATGGCCAATCCACCTAACCTGCACATCGCTGGACACTAAGGGCAATTTATCATGGCCAATCCACCTAACCTGCACATCGCTGGACACTCGGGGCAATTTATCATGGCCAATCCACCTAACCTGCACATCGCTGGACACTAGGGACAATTTATCATGGCCAATCCACCTAACCTGCACATCGCTGGACACTAAGGGCAATTTATCATGGCCAATCCACCTAACCTGCACATCGCTGGACACTAAGGGCAATTTATCATGGCCAATCCACTTAACCTGCACATCGCTGGACACTAGGGGACAATTTATCATGGCCAATCCACCTAACCTGCACATCGCTGGACACTAGGGGCAATTTATCATGGCTAATCCACCTAACCTTCACATCGCTGGACACTAGGGGCAATTTATCATGGCCAATCCACCTAACCTGCACATCGCTGGACACTAGGGGCAATTTATCATGGCCAATCCACCTAACCTGCACATCGCTGGACACTAAGGGCAATTTATCATGGCTAATCCACCTAACCTTCACATCGCTGGACACTAGGAGCAATTTATCAAGGCCAATCCACCTAACCTGCACATCGCTGGACACTAGGGGCAATTTATCATGGCCAATCCACCTAACCTGCACATCGCTGGACACTAAGGGCAATTTATCATGGCCAATCCACCTGACCTGCACATCGCTAGACACTAAGGGCAATTTATCATGGCCAATCCACCTAACCTGCACATCGCTGGACACTAGGGGCAATTTATCATGGCCAATCCACCTAACCTGCACATCGCTGGACACTAGGGGCAATTTATCATGGCCAATCCACCTAACCTGCAAATCGCTGGACACTAGGGGCAATTTATCACGGCGAATCCACCTAACCTGCACATCGCTGGACACTAAGGGCAATTTATCACGGCCAATCCACCTAACCTGCACATCGCTGGACACTAGGGGCAATTTATCACGGCCAATCCACCTAACCTGCACATCGCTGGACACTAAGGGCAATTTATCATGGCCAATCCACCTAACCTGCACATCGCTGGACACTAGGGGCAATTTATCACGGCCAATCCACCTAACCTGCACATCGCTGGACACTAGGGGCAATTTATCATGGCCAATCCACCTAACCTGCACATCGCTGGACACTAAGGGCAATTTATCATGGCCAATCCACCTAACCTGCACATCGCTGGACACTAGGGGCAATTTATCATGGCTAATCCACCTAACCTTCACATCGCTGGACACTAGGGACAATTTATCATGGCCAATCCACCTAACCTGCACATCGCTGGACACTAGGGGCAATTTATCATGTCCAATCCACCTAACCTGCACATCGCTGGACACTAGGGGCAATTTATCATGGCCAATCCACCTAACCTGCACATCGCTGGACACTAGGGGCAATTTATCATGGCCAATCCACCTAACCTGCACATCGCTGGACACTAGGTGCAATTTATCATGGCCAATCCACCTAACCTGCACATCGCTGGACACTAAGGGCAATTTATCATGGCCAATCCACCTAACCTGCACGTCGCTGGACACTAGGGACAATTTATCATGGCCAATCCACCTAACCTGCACATCGCTGGACACTAAGGGCAATTTATCACGGCCAATCCACCTAACCTGCACATCGCTGGACACTAGGGGCAATTTATCATGGCCAATCCACCTAACCTGCACATTGCTGGACACTAAGGGCAATTTATCATGGCCAATCCACCTAACCTGCACATCGCTGGACACTCGGGGCAATTTATCATGGCCAATCCACTTAACCTGCACATCGCTGGACACTAGGGGCAATTTATCACGGCGAATCCACCTAACCTGCACATCGCTGGACACTAGGGGCAATTTATCATGGCTAATCCACCTAACCTTCACATCGCTGGACACGAGGGGCAATTTATCATGGCCAATCCACCTAACCTGCACATCGCTGGACACTAGGGGCAATTTATCATGGCCAATCCACCTAACCTGCACATCGCTGGACACTAAGGGCAATTTATCATGGCTAATCCACCTAACCTTCACATCGCTGGACACTAGGAGCAATTTATCATGGCCAATCCACCTAACCTGCACATCGCTGGACACTAGGGGCAATTTATCATGGCCAATCCACCTAAGCTGCACATCGCTGGACACTAGGGGCAATTTATCATGGCCAATCCACCTAACCTGCACATCGCTGGACACTAGGGGCAATTTATCATGGCCAATCCACCTAACCTGCACACCGCTGGACACTAGGGACAATTTATCATGGCCAATCCACCTAACCTGCACATCGCTGGACACTAGGGGCAATTTATCATGGCCAATCCACCTAACCTGCACATCGCTGGACACTAAGGGCAATTTATCATGGCCAATCCACCTAACCTGCACATCGCTGGACACTAGGGGACAATTTACCATGGCCAATCCACCTAACCTGCACATCGCTGGACTCTGGGGGCAATTTATCATGGCCAATCCACCTAACCTGCACATCGCTGGACACTAAGGACAATTTATCATGGCCTATCTACCTAACCTGCACATCGCTGGACACTAAGGGGCAATTTATCATGGCCAATCCACCTAACCTGCACATCGCTGGACACTAAGGGCAGTTTATCATGGCCAATCCACCTAATCTGCACATCGCTGGACACTAGGTGCAATTTATCATGGCCAATCCACCTAACCTGCACATCGCTGGACACTAAGGGCAATTTATCATGGCTAATCCACCTAACCTTCACATCGCTGGACACTAGGAGCAATTTATCATGGCCAATCCACCTAACCTGCACATCGCTGGACACTAGGGGCAATTTATCATGGCCAATCCACCTAACCTGCACATCGCTGGACACTAAGGGCAATTTATCATGGCCAATACACCTGACCTGCTCATCGCTAGACACTAAGGGCAATTTATCACGGCCAATCCACCTAACCTGCACATCGCTGGACACTAGGGGCAATTTATCACGGCCAATCCACCTAACCTGCACATCGCTGGACTCTAAGGGCAATTTATCATGGCCAATCCACCTAACCTGCACATCGCTGGACACTAGGGGCAATTTATCATGGCCAATCCACCTAACCTGCACATCGCTGGACACTAAGGGCAATTTATCATGGCCAATACACCTGACCTGCTCATCGCTAGACACTAAGGGCAATTTATCACGGCCAATCCACCTAACCTGCACATCGCTGGACACTAGGGGCAATTTATCACGGCCAATCCACCTAACCTGCACATCGCTGGACACTAAGGGCAATTTATCATGGCCAATCCACCTAACCTGCACATCGCTGGACACTAGGGGCAATTTATCACGGCCAATCCACCTAACCTGCACATCGCTGGACACTAGGGGCAATTTATCATGGCCAATCCACCTAACCTTCACATCGCTGGACACTAGGGGCAATTTATCATGGCCAATCCACCTAACCTGCACATCGCTGGACACTAGGGGCAATTTATCATGGCCAATCCACCTAACCTGCACATCGCTGGACACTAGGGGCAATTTATCATGGCCAATCCACCTAACCTGCACATCGCTGGACACTAGGGGCAATTTATCATGGCCAATCCACCTAACCTGCACATCGCTGGACACTAGGTGCAATTTATCATGGCCAATCCACCTAACCTGCACATCGCTGGACACGAAGGGCAATTTATCATGGCCAATCCACCTAACCTGCACGTCGCTGGACACTAGGGACAATTTATCATGGCCAATCCACCTAACCTGCACATCGCTGGACACGAAGGGCAATTTATCATGGCCAATCCACCTAACCTGCACATCGCTGGACACTAGGGGCAATTTATCATGGCCAATCCACCTAACCTGCACACCGCTGGACACTAGGGACAATTTATCATGGCCAATCCACCTAACCTGCACATCGCTGGACACTAGGGGCAATTTATCATGGCCAATCCACCTAACCTGCACATCGCTGGACACTAAGGGCAATTTATCATGGCCAATCCACCTAACCTGCACATCGCTGGACACTAGGGGACAATTTACCATGGCCAATCCACCTAACCTGCACATCGCTGGACACTCGGGGCAATTTATCATGGCCAATCCACCTAACCTGCACATCGCTGGACACTAAGGGCAATTTATCATGGCCTATCTACCTAACCTGCACATCGCTGGACACTAAGGGGCAATTTATCATGGCCAATCCACCTAAGCTGCACATCGCTGGACACTAAGGGCAGTTTATCATGGCCAATCCACCTAATCTGCACATCGCTGGACACTAGGGGCAATTTATCATGGCCAATCCACCTAACCTGCACATCGCTGGACACTAAGGGCAATTTATCATGGCTAATCCACCTAACCTTCACATCGCTGGACACTAGGAGCAATTTATCATGGCCAATCCACCTAACCTGCACATCGCTGGACACTAGGGGCAATTTATCATGGCCAATCCACCTAACCTGCACATCGCTGGACACTAAGGGCAATTTATCATGGCCAATACACCTGACCTGCTCATCGCTAGACACTAAGGGCAATTTATCATGGCCAATCCACCTAACCTGCACATCGCTGGACACTAGGGGCAATTTATCATGGCCAATCCACCTAACCTGCACATCGCTGGACACTAGGGGCAATTTATCATGGCCAATCCACCTAACCTGCACATCGCTGGACACTAGGGGCAATTTATCACGGCCAATCCACCTAACCTACACATCGCTGGACACTAAGGGCAATTTATTACGGCCAATCCACCTAACCTGCACATCGCTGGACACTAGGGGCAATTTATCACGGCCAATCCACCTAACCTGCACATCGCTGGACACTAAGGGCAATTTATCATGGCCAATCCACCTAACCTGCACATCGCTGGACACTAGGGGCAATTTATCACGGCCAATCCACCTAACCTGCACATCGCTGGACACTAGGGGCAATTTATCATGGCCAATCCACCTAACCTGCACATCGCTGGACACTAAGGGCAATTTATCATGGCCAATCCACCTAACCTGCACATCGCTGGACACTAGGGGCAATTTATCATTGCTAATCCACCTAACCTTCACATCGCTGGACACTAGGGGCAATTTATCATGGCCAATCCACCCAACCTGCACATCGCTGGACACTAGGGGCAATTTATCATGGCTAATCCACCTAACCTGCACATCGCTGGACACTAGGGGCAATTTATCATGGCCAATCCACCTAACCTGCACATCGCTGGACACTAGGGGCAATTTATCATGGCCAATCCACCTAACCTGCACATCGCTGGACACTAGGTGCAATTTATCATGGCCAATCCACCTAACCTGCACATCGCTGGACACTAAGGGCAATTTATCATGGCCAATCCACCTAACCTGCACGTCGCTGGACACTAGGGACAATTTATCATGACCAATCCACCTAACCTGCACATCTCTGGACACTAAGGGCAATTTATCATGGCCAATCCACCTAACCTGCACATCGCTGGACACTAGGGGCAATTTATCATGGCCAATCCACCTAACCTGCACACCGCTGGACACTAGGGGCAATTTATCATGGCCAATCCACCTAACCTGCACATCGCTGGACACTAGGGGCAATTTATCATGGCCAATCCACCTAACCTGCACATCGCTGGACACTAAGGGCAATTTATCATGGCCAATCCACCTAACCTGCACATCGCTGGACACTCGGGGCATTTTATAATGGCCAATCCACCTAACCTGCACATCGCTGGACACTAGGGACAATTTATCATGGCCAATCCACCTAACCTGCACATCGCTGGACACTAAGGGCAATTTATCATGGCCAATCCACCTAACCTGCACATCGCTGGACACTAAGGGCAATTTATCATGGCCAATCCACTTAACCTGCACATCGCTGGACACTAGGGGACAATTTATCATGGCCAATCCACCTAACCTGCACATCGCTGGACACTAGGGGCAATTTATCATGGCTAATCCACCTAACCTTCACATCGCTGGACACTAGGGGCAATTTATCATGGCCAATCCACCTAACCTGCACATCGCTGGACACTAGGGGCAATTTATCATGGCCAATCCACCTAACCTGCACATCGCTGGACACTAAGGGCAATTTATCATGGCTAATCCACCTAACCTTCACATCGCTGGACACTAGGAGCAATTTATCAAGGCCAATCCACCTAACCTGCACATCGCTGGACACTAGGGGCAATTTATCATGGCCAATCCACCTAACCTGCACATCGCTGGACACTAGGGGCAATTTATCATGGCCAATCCACCTGACCTGCACATCGCTAGACACTAAGGGCAATTTATCATGGCCAATCCACCTAACCTGCACATCGCTGGACACTAGGGGCAATTTATCATGGCCAATCCACCTAACCTGCACATCGCTGGACACTAGGGGCAATTTATCATGGCCAATCCACCTAACCTGCACATCGCTGGACACTAGGGGCAATTTATCACGGCGAATCCACCTAACCTGCACATCGCTGGACACTAACGGCAATTTATCACGGCCAATCCACCTAACCTGCACATCGCTGGACACTAGGGGCAATTTATCACGGCCAATCCACCTAACCTGCACATCGCTGGACACTAAGGGCAATTTATCATGGCCAATCCACCTAACCTGCACATCGCTGGACACTAGGGGCAATTTATCACGGCCAATCCACGTAACCTGCACATCGCTGGACACTAGGGGCAATTTATCATGGCCAATCCACCTAACCTGCACATCGCTGGACACTAAGGGCAATTTATCATGGCCAATCCACCTAACCTGCACATCGCTGGACACTAGGGGCAATTTATCATGGCTAATCCACCTAACCTTCACATCGCTGGACACTAGGGACAATTTATCATGGCCAATCCACCTAACCTGCACATCGCTGGACACTAGGGGCAATTTATCATGGCCAATCCACCTAACCTGCACATCGCTGGACACTAGGGGCAATTTATCATGGCCAATCCACCTAACCTGCACATCGCTGGACACTAGGGGCAATTTATCATGGCCAATCCACCAAACCTGCACATCGCTGGACACTAGGTGCAATTTATCATGGCCAATCCACCTAACCTGCACATCGCTGGACACTAAGGGCAATTTATCATGGCCAATCCACCTAACCTGCACATCGCTGGACACTAGGGGCAATTTATCATGGCTAATCCACCTAACCTTCACATCGCTGGACACTAGGGGCAATTTATCATGGCCAATCCACCTAACCTGCACATCGCTGGACACTAGGGGCAATTTATCATGGCCAATCCACCTAACCTGCACATCGCTGGACACTAAGGGCAATTTATCATGGCTAATCCACCTAACCTTCACATCGCTGGACACTAGGAGCAATTTATCATGGCCAATCCACCTAACCTGCACATCGCTGGACACTAGGGTCAATTTATCACGGCCAATCCACCTAAGCTGCACATCGCTGGACACTAGGGGCAATTTATGATGGCCAATCCACCTAACCTGCACATCGCTGGACACTAGGGGCAATTTATCATGGCCAATCCACCTAACCTGCACACCGCTGGACACTAGGGACAATTTATCATGGCCAATCCACCTAACCTGCACATCGCTGGACACTAGGGGCAATTTATCATGGCCAATCCACCTAACCTGCACATCGCTGGACACTAAGGGCAATTTATCATGGCCAATCCACCTAACCTGCACATCGCTGGACACTAGGGGACAATTTACCATGGCCAATCCACCTAACCTGCACATCGCTGGACACTGGGGGCAATTTATCATGGCCAATCCACCTAACCTGCACATCGCTGGACACTAAAGACAATTTATCATGGCCTATCTACCTAACCTGCACACCGCTGGACACTAAGGGGCAATTTATCATGGCCAATCCACCTAACCTGCACATCGCTGGACACTAAGGGCAGTTTATCATGGCCAATCCACCTAATCTGCACATCGCTGGACACCAGGGGCAATTTATCATGGCCAATCCACCTAACCTGCACATCGCTGGACACTAAGGGCAATTTATCATGGCTAATCCACCTAACCTTCACATCGCTGGACACTAGGAGCAATTTATCATGGCCAATCCACCTAACCTGCACATCGCTGGACACTAGGGGCAATTTATCATGGCCAATCCACCTAACCTGCACATCGCTGGACACTAAGGGCAATTTATCATGGCCAATCCACCTAACCTGCACATCGCTGGACACTAGGGGCAATTTATCATGGCCAATACACCTGACCTGCTCATCGCTAGACACTAAGGGCAATTTATCACGGCCAATCCACCTAACCTGCACATCGCTGGACACTAGGGGCAATTTATCACGGCCAATCCACCTAACCTGCACATCGCTGGACACTAAGGGCAATTTATCATGGCCAATCCACCTAACCTGCACATCGCTGGACACTAGGGGCAATTTATCACGGCCAATCCACCTAACCTGCACATCGCTGGACACTAGGGGCAATTTATCATGGCCAATCCACCTAACCTGCACATCGCTGGACACTAAGGGCAATTTATCATGGCCAATCCACCTAACCTGCACATCGCTGGACACTAGGGGCAATTTATCATGGCTAATCCACCTAACCTTCACATCGCTGGACACTAGGGGCAATTTATCATGGCCAATCCACCTAACCTGCACATCGCTGGACACTAGGGGCAATTTATCATGGCCAATCCACCTAACCTGCACATCGCTGGACACTAGGGGCAATTTATCATGGCCAATCCACCTAACCTGCACATCGCTGGACACTAGGGGCAATTTATCATGGCCAATCCACCTAACCTGCACATCGCTGGACACTAGGTGCAATTTATCATGGCCAATCCACCTAACCTGCACATCGCTGGACACGAAGGGCAATTTATCATGGCCAATCCACCTAACCTGCACGTCGCTGGACACTAGGGACAATTTATCATGGCCAATCCACCTAACCTGCACATCGCTGGACACGAAGGGCAATTTATCATGGCCAATCCACCTAACCTGCACATCGCTGGACACTAGGGGCAATTTATCATGGCCAATCCACCTAACCTGCACACCGCTGGACACTAGGGACAATTTATCATGGCCAATCCACCTAACCTGCACATCGCTGGACACTAGGGGCAATTTATCATGGCCAATCCACCTAACCTGCACATCGCTGGACACTAAGGGCAATTTATCATGGCCAATCCACCTAACCTGCACATCGCTGGACACTAGGGGACAATTTACCATGGCCAATCCACCTAACCTGCACATCGCTGGACACTAGGGGCAATTTATCATGGCCAATCCACCTAACCTGCACATCGCTGGACACTAAGGGCAATTTATCATGGCCTATCTACCTAACCTGCACATCGCTGGACACTAAGGGGCAATTTATCATGGCCAATCCACCTAAGCTGCACATCGCTGGACACTAAGGGCAGTTTATCATGGCCAATCCACCTAATCTGCACATCGCTGGACACTAGGGGCAATTTATCATGGCCAATCCACCTAACCTGCACATCGCTGGACACTAAGGGCAATTTATCATGGCTAATCCACCTAACCTTCACATCGCTGGACACTAGGAGCAATTTATCATGGCCAATCCACCTAACCAGCACATCGCTGGACACTAGGGGCAATTTATCATGGCCAATCCACCTAACCTGCACATCGCTGGACACTAAGGGCAATTTATCATGGCCAATACACCTGACCTGCTCATCGCTAGACACTAAGGGCAATTTATCATGGCCAATCCACCTAACCTGCACATCGCTGGACACTAGGGGCAATTTATCATGGCCAATCCACCTAACCTGCACATCGCTGGACACTAGGGGCAATTTATCATGGCCAATCCACCTAACCTGCACATCGCTGGACACTAGGGGCAATTTATCACGGCCAATCCACCTAACCTACACATCGCTGGACACTAAGGGCAATTTATCATGGCCAATCCACCTAACCTGCACATCGCTGGACACTAAGGGCAATTTATCATGGCCAATACACCTGACCTGCTCATCGCTAGACACTAAGGGCAATTTATCATGGCCAATCCACCTAACCTGCACATCGCTGGACACTAGGGGCAATTTATCATGGCCAATCCACCTAACCTGCACATCGCTGGACACTAGGGGCAATTTATCATGGCCAATCCACCTAACCTGCACATCGCTGGACACTAGGGGCAATTTATCACGGCCAATCCACCTAACCTACACATCGCTGGACACTAAGGGCAATTTATCACGGCCAATCCACCTAACCTGCACATCGCTGGACACTAGGGGCAATTTATCACGGCCAATCCACCTAACCTGCACATCGCTGGACACTAAGGGCAATTTATCATGGCCAATCCACCTAACCTGCACATCGCTGGACACTAGGGGCAATTTATCACGGCCAATCCACCTAACCTGCACATCGCTGGACACTAGGGGCAATTTATCATGGCCAATCCACCTAACCTGCACATCGCTGGACACTAGGGGCAATTTATCATGGCTAATCCACCTAACCTTCACATCGCTGGACACTAGGGGCAATTTATCATGGCCAATCCACCCAACCTGCACATCGCTGGACACTAGGGGCAATTTATCATGGCCAATCCACCTAACCTGCACATCGCTGGACACTAGGGGCAATTTATCATGGCCAATCCACCTAACCTGCACATCGCTGGACACTTGGGGCAATTTATCATGGCCAATCCACCTACCCTGCACATCGCTGGACACTAGGTGCAATTTATCATGGCCAATCCACCTAACCTGCACATCGCTGGACACTAAGGGCAATTTATCATGGCCAATCCACCTAACCTGCACGTCGCTGGACACTAGGGACAATTTATCATGACCAATCCACCTAACCTGCACATCTCTGGACACTAAGGGCAATTTATCATGGCCAATCCACCTAACCTGCACATCGCTGGACACTAGGGGCAATTTATCATGGCCAATCCACCTAACCTGCACACCGCTGGACACTAGGGGCAATTTATCATGGCCAATCCACCTAACCTGTACACCGCTGGACACTAAGGGCAATTTATCATGGCCAATCCACCTAACCTGCACATCGCTAGACACAAAGGGCAATTTATCATGGCCAATCCACCTAACCTGCACATCGTTGGACACTAGGGGCAATTTATCATGGCCAATCCACCTAACCTGCACATCGCTGGACACTAAGGGCAATTTATCATGGCCAATCCACCTAACCTGCACATCGCTAGACACTAAGGGCAATTTATCATGGCCAATCCACCTAACCTGCACATCGCTGGACACTAGGGGCAATTTATCATGGCCAATCCACCTAACCTGCACATCGCTGGACACTAGGGGCAATTTATCATGGCCAATCCACCTAACCTGCACATCGCTGGACACTAGGGGCAATTTATCACGGCCAATCCACCTAACCTGCACATCGCTGGACACTAAGGGCAATTTATCACGGCCAATCCACCTAACCTGCACATCGCTGGACACTAGGGGCAATTTATCACGGCCAATCCACCTAACCTGCACATCGCTGGACACTAAGGGCAATTTATCATGGCCAATCCACCTAACCTGCACATCGCTGGACACTAGGGGCAATTTATCACGGCCAATCCACCTAACCTGCACATCGCTGGACACTAGGGGCAATTTATCATGGCCAATCCACCTAACCTGCACATCGCTGGACACTAAGGGCAATTTATCATGGCCAATCCACCTAACCTGCACATCGCTGGACACTAGGGGCAATTTATCATGGCTAATCCACCTAACCTTCACATCGCTGGACACTAGGGGCAATTTATCATGGCCAATCCACCTAACCTGCACATCGCTGGACACTAAGGGCAATTTATCATGGCTAATCCACCTAACCTTCACATCGCTGGACACTAGGAGCAATTTATCATGGCCAATCCACCTAACCTGCACATCGCTGGACACTAGGGGTAATTTATCATGGCCAATCCACCTAACCTGCACATCGCTGGACACTAAGGGCAATTTATCATGGCCAATCCACCTGACCTGCACATCGCTAGACACTAAGGGCAATTTATCATGGCCAATCCACCTAACCTGCACATCGCTGGACACTAGGGGCAATTTATCATGGCCAATCCACCTAACCTGCACATCGCTGGACACTAGGGACAATTTATCATGGCCAATCCACCTAACCTGCACATCGCTGGACACTAGGGGCAATTTATCACGGCCAATCCACCTAACCTGCACATCGCTGGACACTAAGGGCAATTTATCACGGCCAATCCACCTAACCTGCACATCGCTGGACACTAGGGGCAATTTATCACGGCCAATCCACCTAACCTGCACATCGCTGGACACTAAGGGCAATTTATCATGGCCAATCCACCTAACCTGCACATCGCTGGACACTAGTTGCAATTTATCATGGCCAATCCACCTAACCTGCACATCGCTGGACACTAAGGGCAATTTATCATGGCCAATCCACCTAACCTGCACATCGCTGGACACAAGGGGACAATTTACCATGGCCAATCCACCTAACCTGCACATCGCTGGACACTAGGGGCAATTTATCATGGCCAATCCACCTAACCTGCACATCGCTGGACACTAAGGGCAATTTATCATGGCCTATCTACCTAACCTGCACATCGCTGGACACTAAGGGGCAATTTATCATGGCCAATCCACCTAACCTGCAAATCGCTGGACACTAAGGGCAGTTTATCATGGCCAATCCACCTAACCTGCACATCGCTGGACACTAGGGACAATTTATCATGGCCAATCCACCTAACCTGCACATCGCTGGACACTAATGGCAATTTATCATGGCCTATCTACCTAACCTGCACATCGCTGGACACTAGGTGCAATTTATCATGGCCAATCCACCTAACCTGCACATCGCTGGAGACTAGGGGCAATTTATCATGGCCAATCCACCTAACCTGCACATCGCTGGACACTAGCGGCAATTTATCATGGCCAATCCACCTAACCTGCACATCGCTGGACACTCGGGGCAATTTATCATGGCCAATCCACCTAACCTGCACATCGCTGGACACTAGGTGCAATTTATCATGGCCAATCCACCTAACCTGCACATCGCTGGACACTAAGGGCAATTTATCATGGCCAATCCACCTAACCTGCACATCGCTGGACACTAGGTGCAATTTATCATTGCCAATCCACCTAACCTGCACATCGCTAGACACTAAGGGGCAATTTATCATGGCCAATCCACCTAACCTGCACATTGCTGGACACTAAGGGCAATTTATCATGGCCTATCTACCTAACCTGCACATCGCTGGACACTAGGTGCAATTTATCATGGCCAATCCACCTAACCTGCACATCGCTAGACACTAAGGGCAATTTATCATGGCCAATCCACCTAACCTGCACATCGCTGGACACTAGGTGCAATTTAGCATGGCTAATCCACCTAACCTGCACATCGCTGGACACTAGGGGCAATTTATCATGGCCAATCCACCTAACCTGCACATCGCTGGACACTAGGGGCAATTTATCATGGCCAATCCACCTGACCTGCACATCTTTGGACTGTGGGAGGAAACCGGAGCACCCGGAGGAAAACCCACGAAGACACGGGGAGAACGTGCATTCTCCGCACAGACATCGACCCACGCCGGGAATCGAACCTGAGACCCAGGCGCTGTAAAGCAACAGTGCTAACGACTGTGCTACTGTGGCACCGCCATTATCTCTCTTTTTTTTCTCTCTGTCTCTGCCTCTTTCTCTCCGTCCTCACTGTGACTTGACAGGCAGTATAAAAACATGTCCCCCTGCCCTGACCAATTGAGTGGAGGTGAAATCGCCTGCTGACCAATCAGTAGTGGTGATGAGGTGGGTGTGGGTGTGTGTGTGTGAATGTTTGGAGCTGGGTCCTGGTTTTATGAATGAACCTCTTGTGAATCAGTGAATGTGCAGAACTCACTTGCTGTTCCCCACGTGAGGAATATTATAGCAGTCAGCTGGGTCCTTACCAATTACACAGCAATGTGATCACTTTACTCAGCAGAGTGCAATTCAGAGCAGAGAGCCAACCGATCACAGGACCCGGCTCCGACTCCCATCAGTAACCTTCAAATACTCACTGGCTGCAAACAACCAAATTCTTCTCTCGTCTTCCTGAGGCCCTGTCCTGACAAAGCCAAGACAGTCGACCATGTGGCAGGTTAGAGGGGAAAGGTCCGATGGGTTTGGTGTGAGACAGACAGGAAATCTGTGGTCAAACCAGCTGTAAATTCAAACCAACAGCGGCTCCTTGCTGCTCAACGTCTGAACAATCAGACAGTTAATGTGTCAAAGGTAAATACTAAACGTATCTTCCCAACAGTGCAGAGGGAGCTTTACTCTGTATCTTACACTGTGGGGTACATGTCCTGGGAATGTTTGATGGGGACAGTGTAGAGGGAGCTTTACTCTGTATCTAACCCCGTGCTGTACCTGTCCTGGGAGTGTTTGATGGGGACAGTGTAGAGGGAGCTTTACTCTGTATCTAACCCCGTGCTGTACCTGCCTGGGAGTGTTTGATGGGGACAGTGTAGAGGGAGCTTTACTCTGTATCTAACCCCGTGTTGTCCTTGTCCTGGGAGTGTTTGATGGGGACAGTGTAGAGGGAGCTTTACTCTGTATCTAACCCTGTGCTGTACCTGTCCTGGGAGTGTTTAATGGGGACAGTGTAGAGGGAGCTTTACTCTGTATCTAACCCCGTGCTGTACCTGTCCTGGGAGTGTTTGATGGGAACAGTGTAGAGGGAGCTTTACTCTGTACCTAACCCCGTGCTGTACCTGTCCTGGGAGTGTTTGATGGGGACAGTGTAGAGGGAGCTTTACTCTGTATCTAACCCCGTGCTGTACCTGTCCTGGGAGTGTTTGATGGGGACAGTGTAAGGGGAGCTTTACTCTGTATCTAACCCTGTGCTGTACTTGTCCTGGGAGTGTTTAATGGGGACAGTGTAGAGGGAGCTTTACTCTGTATCTAACTCCGTGCTGTCCCTGTCCTGGGAGTGATTGATGGGGACACTGTAGAGGGAGCTTTACTCTGTATCTAACCCCGTGCTGTCCCTGTCCTGGGAGTGTTTGATGGGGACACTGTAGAGGGAGCTTTACTCTGTATCTAACCCCGTGCTGTTCCTGTCCTGGGAGTGTTTGATGGGGACAGTGTAGATGGAGCTTTACTCTGTATCTAACCCCGTGCTGTACCTGTCCTGGGAGTGTTTGATGGGGACAGTGTACAGGGAGCTTTACTCTGCATCTAACCCCGTGCTGTACCTGTCCTGGGAGTGTTTGATGGGGACAGTGTAGAGGGAGCTTTACTCTGTATCTAGCCCCGTACTGTACCTGTCCTGGGAGTGTTTGATGGGGACAGTGTACAGGGAGCTTTACTCTGTATCTAACCCCGTGCTGTACCTGTCCTGGGAGTGTTTGATGGGGACAGTGTAGAGGGAGCTTTACTCTGTATCTAACCCCGTGCTGTACCTGTCCTGGGAGTGTTTGATGGGGACAGTGTAGAGGGCACTTTACTCTGTATCTAACTCTGTGCTGTACCTGTCCTGGGAGTGTTTGATGGGGACAGTGTAGAGGGAGCTGTACTCTGTATCAAACCCGTGCTGTACCCCTCCTGGGAGTGTTTGATGGGGACAGTGTAGAGGGAGATTTACTCTGGATCTAACTCCGTGCTGTACCTGTCCTGGGAGTGTTTGATGGGGAACAGTGTAGAGGGAGCTTTACTCTGTAGCTAACCCCGTGCTGTCCCTGGCCTGGGAGTGTTTGATGAGGACAGTGTAGAGGGGACTTTACTCTGTATCTAACCCCGTGCTGTACCTGTCCTGGGAATGTTTGATGGGGAAAGTGTAGAGGGAGATTTACTCTGTATCTAACCCCGTGCTGTCTCTGTCCTGGAAGTGTTTGATGGGGACAGTGTAGAGTGAGATTTACTCTGTATCTAACCCCGTGCTGTACCTGTCCTGGGAGTTTTTGATGGGGACAGTGTAGAGGCAACTTTACTCTGTATCTAACCCCGTGCTGTACCTGTCCAGGGAGTGTTTGATGGGGGACAGTGTAGAGGGAGCTTTACTCTGTAATTAACCCCGTGCTGTCCCTGTCCTGGGAGTGTTTGATGCGGACAGTGTAGAGGGGACTTTACTCCGTATCTAACCCCGTGCTGTACCTGTCCTGGGAATGTTTGATGGGGACAGTGTAGAGGGAGATTTACTCTGTATCTAACCCCGTGCTGTCCCTGTCCTGGGAGTGTTTGACGGGGACAGTGTAGAGGGAGCTTTACTCTGTATCAAACCCCGTGCTGTACCTGTCCTGGGAGTGTTTGATGGGGACAGTGTAGAGGGAGCTTTACTCTATATCTAACCCCGTGCTGTACCAGTCGTGGGTGTGTTTGATGGGGACAGTGGAGAGCGAGCTTTACTCTGTATCTAACCCCGTGCTGTGCCTGACCTGGGAGTGTTTGATGGGGACAGTGTAGAGGGAGCTTTACTCTGTATCAAACCCCGTGCTGTACCTGTCCTGGGAGTGTTTGATGGGGACAGTGTAGAGGGAGCTTTACTCTGTATCTAACCCTGTGCTGTACCTGTCCTGGGAGTGTTTGATGGGATAGTGTGGAGGGAGCTTTACTCTGTATCTAACCCCGTGCTGTACCTGTGCTGGGAGTGTTTAATGGGGACTGTGTCGAGGAAGCTTTACTCTGTATCTAACCCTGTACAGTACCTGTCCTGGGAGAATGTGATGGGGACAGTATAGAGGGAGCTTTACTCTGTATCTAACCCCGTGCTGTACCTGTTCTGGGAGTGTTTGATGGGACAGTCTAGAGGGAGCTTTACTCTGTATCTAAGCCCGTGCTGTACATGTGCTGGGAGTGTTTGATGGGGTCAGTGTAGAGGGAGCTTTACTCTGTATCTAACCCCGTGCTTTACCTGTCCTGGGTGTGTTTAATGGGGACAGTGTGGAGGGAGCTTTACTCTGTATCTAACCCTGTGCTGTACCTGTCCTGGGAGTGTTTGATGGGGGACAGTGTCGAGGAAGCTTTACTCTGTATCTAACCCTGCACAGTACCTGTCCTGGGAGTGTTTGATGGGGACAGTGTAGAGGGAGCTTTACTCTGTATCTAACTCCGTGCTGTCCCTGTCCTGGGAGTGTTTGATGGGGACAGTGTCGAGGGAGCTTTACTCTGAATCTAACCCCGTGCTGTACCTGTCCTGAGAGTGCTTGATGGGGACAGTGTAGAGGCAGCTTTACTTAGTATCTAACCCTGTGCTGCACCTGTCCTGAGAGTGTTTGATAGGTACAGTGTAGAGGAAACTATACTCTGTATCTAACCCCGTGCTGTACTTGTCCTCGGAGTTTTTGATGGGGACAGCGTAGAGTGAGATTTACTCTGTATCTAACCCGGTGCTGTAACTGTCCTGGGAGTGTTTGATGGGGACAGTGGAGAGGGAGCTTTACTCTGTATTAACCCCGTGCTGTACCTGTCCTGGCAGTGTTTGATGGGGACAGTGTTGAGGCCAATTTACTCTATATCTAATCCCATGCTGTACCAGTCGTGGGTGTGTTTGATGGGGACAGTGGAGAGGGAGCTTTACTCTGTATCAAACCCCGTGCTGTACCTGTCCTGGGTGTGTTTAATGGGGACAGTGTGGAGGGAGCTTTACTCTGTATCTAACCCTGTGCTGTACCTGTCCTGGGAGTGTTTGATGGGGGACAGTGTCGAGGAAGCTTTACTCTGTATCTAACCCTGCACAGTACCTGTCCTGGGAGTGTTTGATGGGGACAGTGTAGAGGGAGCTTTACTCTGTATCTAAATCCGTGCTGTCCCTGTCCTGGGAGTGTTTGATGGGGACAGTGTCGAGGGAGCTTTACTCTGAATCTAACCCCGTGCTGTACCTGTCCTGAGAGTGCTTGATGGGGACAGTGTAGAGGCAGCTTTACTTAGTATCTAACCCTGTGCTGCACCTGTCCTGAGAGTGTTTGATAGGTACAGTGTAGAGGAAACTATACTCTGTATCTAACCCCGTGCTGTACTTGTCCTGGGAGTTTTTGATGGGGACAGTGTAGAGTGAGATTTACTCTGTATCTAACCCGGTGCTGTAACTGTCCTGGGAGTGTTTGATGGGGACAGTGGAGAGGGAGCTTTACTCTGTATTAACCCCGTGCTGTACCTGTCCTGGCAGTGTTTGATGGGGACAGTGTTGAGGCCAATTTACTCTATATCTAATCCCATGCTGTACCAGTCGTGGGTGTGTTTGATGGGGACAGTGGAGAGGGAGCTTTACTCTGTATCAAACCCCGTGCTGTACCTGTCCTGGGAGTGTTTGATGGGGACAGTGTAGAGGGAGCTTTACTCTATGTCTAACCCCGTGCTGTACGAGTCGTGGGTGTGTTTGATGGGACAGTGGAGAGGGGGTTTTACTCTGTATCTAACCCCGTGCTGTACCTGTCCTGGGAGTGTTTGATGGGACAGTGTGGAGGGAGCTTTACTCTGTATCTAACCCCGTGCTGTACCTGTCCTGGGAGTGTTTGATGGGACAGTGGAGAGGGGGTTTTACTCTGTATCTAACCCCGTGCTGTACCTGTCCTGGGAGTGTTTGATGGGACAGTGTGGAGGGAGCTTTACTCTGTATCTAACCCCGTGCTGTACCTGTCCTGGGAGTGTTTGATGTGGACAGTGTAGAGGGAGCTTTACTCTGTATCTAACCCTGTGCAGGACCAGTCCTGGGAGAGTTTGATGGGGACAGTGTAGAAGGAGCTTTACTCTGTATCTAACCCCGTGCTGTACCTGTCTTGGGAGTGTTTGATTGGACAGTCTAGAGGGACCTTTAATCTGTATCTAACCCCGTGCTGTACCTGTGCTGGGAGTGTTTAATGGGGACTGAGTCGGGGAAGCTTTACTCTGTATCTAACCCTGTACAGTACCTGTCCTGGGAGAATGTGATGGGGACAGTGTAGAGGGAGCTTTACTCTGTATCTAACCCTGTGCTGTACCTGTTCTGGGAGTGTTTGATGGGGACAGTGTAGAGGGAGCTTTACTCAGTATCTAACCCCGTGCTGTACCTGTCCTGGGAGTGTTTGACGGTGACAGTGTAGAGTGAGATTTACTCTGTATCTAACCCCGTGCTGCACCTGTCCTGAGAGTGTTTGATGGGGACAGTGTAGAGGAAACAATACTCTGTATCTAACCCCGTGCTGTACCTGTTCTGGGAGTGTTTAATGGGGTCAGTGCAGAGGGAGCTTTACTCTGTATCTAACCCCGTGCTGTACCTGTCCTGGGACTGTTTGATGCGGACAGTGTAGAGGGAGCTTTACTTTAGATCTAACCCTGTGCTGTACATGTGCTGGGAGTGTTTAATAGGGACAGTGTAGAGGGAGCTTTACTCTGTATCTTATCCTGTGCAGTACCTGTCCTGGGAGTGTTTGATGGGGTCAGTGTAGAGGGAGCTTTACTCTGTATCTAACCGGTGCTGTACCTGTCCTGGGAGCGTTTGGTGGGACAGTGGGAGCTTTACTTTGCATCTAACCCCGAGCTGGACCTGTCCTGGGAGTGTTTGATGGAGACAGTGTAGAGTGAGCTTTACTCTGTATCTAACCCCATGCTGCACCTGTCCTGGTAGTGTTTGATGGGGACAGTGTAGAGGGAGCTTTACTCTGTATCTAACCCCGTGCTGCACCTGTCCTGGGAGTGTTTGATGGGGACACTGTAGAGGGAGCTTTACTCTGTATCTAACCCCGTGCTGTACCTGTCCTGGGATTGTTTGATGGGGACACTGTAGAGGGAGCTTTACTCTGTATCTAACCCCGTGCTGTCCCTGTCCTGGGAGTGTTTGATGGGGACAGTGTAGTGGGAGCTTCAATCTGTATCTAACCCCGTGCTGTACCTGTCCTGGGAGTGTTTGATGGGGACAGTGTAGAGAGATCTGTACTCTGTATCTAACCACTTCCTGTTCCTGTCCCGGGAGTGTTTGATGAGGACAGTGTAGAGGGAGCTTCACTCTGTATCTAACCCCGTGCTGTACCTGTCCTGGGAGTGTTTGACGGGGACAGTGTCGAGGGAGCTTTACTCTCTATCTAACCCCGTGCTGTACCTGTCTGGGAGTGTTTGATGGTGACAGTGTAGATGGAGCTTTACTCTGTATCTAACCCCGTGCTGTCCCTCTCCTGGGAGTGTTTGATGGGGACAGTGTAGATGGAGGTTTACTCTGGATCTAACTCTGTGCTGTACCTGTCCTGAGAGTGTTTGGTGGGGACATTGGACAGGTAGCTTTTCTCTGTATCTAACCCCGTGCTGTACCTGTGCTGGGAGTGTTTGACGGGGACAGTGTAGAGGGAGCTTTACTCTGTATCTTATCCTGTGCAGTAGCTGTCCTGGGAGTGTTTGATGTGGACAGTGTAGAGGGAGCTTTACTCTGTAACTAACCCCGTGCTGTACCTGTCCTGGGAGTGTTTGACGGTGACAGTGTAGAGTGAGATTTACTCTGTATCTAACCCCGTGCTGCACCTGTCCTGAGAGTGTTTGATGGGGACAGTGTAGAGGAAACAATACTCTGTATCTAACCCCGTGCTGTACCTGTTCTGGGAGTGTTTAATGGGGTCAGTGCAGAGGGAGCTTTACTCTGTATCTAACCCCGTGCTGTACCTGTCCTGGGACTGTTTGATGCGGACAGTGTAGAGGGAGCTTTACTTTAGATCTAGCCCTGTGCTGTACATGTGCTGGGAGTGTTTAATAGGGACAGTGTAGAGGGAGCTTTACTCTGTATCTTATCCTGTGCAGTACCTGTCCTGGGAGTGTTTGATGGGGTCAGTGTAGAGGGAGCTTTACTCTGTATCTAACCGGTGCTGTACCTGTCCTGGGAGCGTTTGGTGGGACAGTGGGAGCTTTACTTTGCATCTAACCCCGTGCTGGACCTGTCCTGGGAGTGTTTGATGGAGACAGTGGGAGCTTTACTCTGTATCTAACCCCGTGCTTTACCTGACCTTGGAGTGTTTGATGGAGACAGTGTAGAGGGAGCATTCCTCTGTGTCTAACCCCGTGCTGCACCTCTCCTGGGAGTGTTTGATGGGGAAAGTGTAGAGGGAGCTTTGCTCTGTATCTAACCCCGTGCTGTACCTGTCCTGGGAGTGTTTGATGAGGACAGTGTAGAGGGAGCTTCACTCTGTATCTTATCCCGTGCTGTACCTGTCCTGGGAGTGTTTGACCGGGACAGTTAGAGGGAGCTTTACTCTGTATCTAACCCCGTGCTGTACCTGTCCTCGGAGTGTTTGGTGAGGACAGTGTAGTGGGAGCTTTACTCTGTGTCTAACCCCGTGCTGTACCTGTCCTGGGAGTGTTTGATGGGGACAGTGTAGAGTGAGCTTTACTCTGTATCTTATCCCGTGCTGTACCTGTCCTGGGAGTGTTTGACCGGGACAGTTAGAGGGAGCTTTACTTTGTATCTAACCCCGTGCTGTCCCTGTCCTGGGAGTGTTTGATGGGGACAGTGTAGAGGGAGCTTTACTCTGTATCTAACCCCGTGCTGTCCCTGTCCTGGGAGATTTTGATGGGTACAGTGTAGAGGGGGCATTACTCTGTATCTAACCTGTACTGTACCTGTTCTGGGAGTGTTTGATGGGGTCAGTGTCGAGGGAGTTTTACTCTGTATCTAACTCTGTGCTGTACCTGTCCTGAGAGTATTTGGTGGGGACAGTCTAGAGGCAGCTTTACTTTGTATCTAACCCTGTGGTGCACCTGTCCTGAGAGTGTTTGATGGGGACAGTGTAGAGGAAACTATACTCTGTATCTAACCCCGTGCTGTACTTGTCCTGGGAGTTTTTGATGGGGACAGTGTAGAGGCAAATTTACTCTATATCTAACACCGTGCTGTCCCTGTCCTGGGAGTGTTTGATGGGGACAGTGTAGAGTGAGATTTACTCTGTATCTAACCCCGTGCTGTACCTGTCCTGGGAGTGTTTGATGGGGACAGTGTAGAGGGAGCTTTACTCTGTATTAACCCCGTGCTGTACCTGTCCTGGGAGTGTTTGATGGGGACAGTGTAGAGGCCTCATTACTCTATATCTAACCCCATGCTGTACCAGTCGTGGGTGTGTTTGATGGGGACGGTGGAGAGGGAGTTTTACTCTGTATCTAACCCCGTGCTGTACCTGTCCTGGGAGTGTTTGATGGGACAGTGTGGAGGGAGCTTTACTCTGTATCTAACCCCGTGCTTTACCTGTGCTGGGAGTGTTTAATGGGGACAGTGTAGAGGAAGATTTACTCTATATCTAACCCTGTGCTGGACCAGTCCGGGGATAGTTTGATGGGGACAGTGTAGAGGGAGCTTTACTCTGTATCTAACCCGTGCTGTACCTGTCTTGGGAGTGTTTGATGGGACAGTCTAGAGGGAGCTTTAATCTGTATCTAACCCCGTGCTGTACCTGTGCTGGGAGTGTTTGACCGGGACAGTTAGAGGGAGCTTTACTCTGTATCTAACCCCGTGCTGTCCCTGTCCTGGGAATGTTTGATGGGGACAGTGTAGAGCGAGCTTTACTCTGTATCTAACCCCGTGCTGTCCCTGTCCTCGCAGTGTTTGGTGAGGACAGTGTAGTGGGAGCTTTACTCTGTGTCTAACCCCGTGCTTAGCTCTCCTGGGAGTGTTTGATGGGGATCGTGTAGAGGGAGCTTTACTCTGTATCTAACCCCGTGCTGTACCTGTCTGGGAGTGTTTGATGGGGACAGTGTAGATGGAGCTTTACTCTGTATCTAACTCTGTGCTGTACCTGTCCTGGGAGTGTTTGACGGGGACAGTGTCGAGGGAGCTTTACTCTGTATCTTATCCCGTGCTGTACCTGTCCTGGGAGTGTTTGACCGGGACAGTTAGAGGGAGCTTTACTTTGTATCTAACCCCGTGCTGTCCCTGTCCTGGGAGTGTTTGATGGGGACAGTGTAGAGGGAGCTTAACTCTGTATCTAATCCTGTGCTGTACCTGTCTGGGAGTGTTTGATGGGGTCAGTGTAGAGGGAGCTTTACTCTGTATCTAACCCGGTGCTGTACCTGTCCTGGGAGTGTTTGATTGGGTCAATGTCGAGGGAGCTTTACTCTGTATCTAACCCCGTGCTGTACTTGTCCTGAGAGTGTTTGATGTGGTCAGTCTAGAGGGAGCATTAATCTGTAACTAACCCCGTGCTGTCTGTGTCCTGGGAGTGTTTGATGGAGACAGTGTACAGTGAGCATTACTTTGTATCTAACCCCGTGCTGTACCTGTCCTGGGAGTGTTTGATGGAGACAGTGTAGAGGGAGCTTTACTCTGTCTCTAACCCCGTGCTGTACCTGTCCTGAGAGTGTTTGATGGGACAGTCTAGAGGGAGCTTTACACTGTATCTAAACCCGTGCTGTACCTGTGCTGGGAGTGTTTAATGGGGACAGTGTAGAGGAAGCTTTACTCTGTATCTAACCCTGTACAGTGCCTGTCCTGGGAGAGTTTGATGGGGACAGTGTAGAGGGAGCGTTACTCTGTATCTAATCCTTGCTGTACCTGTCCTTGGAGTGTTTGATGGGGTCAGTGTAGAGGGAGCTTTACTCTGTATCTAACGCCGCGCTGTACCTGTCCTGGGAGTGTTTGATGGGGACAGTGTAGATGGAGCTTTACTCTGTATCTAACCCCGTGCTGTACCTGTCCTGGGAGTGTTTGACGGTGACAGTGAAGAGTGAGATTTACTCTGAATCTAACTCTGTGCTGTACCTGTCCTGAGAGTGTTTGATGGGGACAGTGTGGAGGGAGCTTTACTCTGAATCTAACTCTGTGCTGTACCTGTCCTGAGAGTGTTTGGTGGGGACAGTGGACAGGTAGCTTTACCTTGTATCTAACCCCGTGCTGCATCTGTCCTGAGAGTGTTTGATGGGAACAGTGTGGAGGGAGCTTGACTCTGTATCTAACCCCGTGCTGTCCCTGTCCTGGGAAAGTTTGATGGGGACAGTGTAGAGGGAGCTTTACTCTGGATCTAACCTGTGCTGTACCTGTTCTGGGAGTGTTTGATGGGGACAGTGTAGAGGGGGCTTTACTCTGTATCTAACCTGTGCTGTACCTGTTCTGGGAGTGTTTGATGGGGACAGTGTAGTGGGAGCTTTACTCTGTATCTAACCCCGTGCTGTACCTGTCCTGGGACTGTTTGATGCGGACAGTGTAGAGGGAGCTTTACTCTAGATCGAACCCCGTGCTGTACCTGTGCTGGGAGTGTTTAATGGGGACAGTGTAGAGTGAGCTTTACTCTGTATCTTATCCTGTGCAGTACCTGTCCTGGGAGTGTTTGATGGGGTCAGTGTAGCGGGAGCTTTACTCTGTATCTAACCCCGTGCTTTACCTGTCCTGGGAGTGTTTGATGGAGACAGTGTAGAGGGAGCTTTACTCTGTATCTAACCCCGTGCTGCACCTGTCCTGGGAGTGTTTGATGGGGACACTGTAGTGGGAGCTTTACTCTGCATCTAACCCCGTGCTTTACCTGTCCTGGGAGTGTTTGATGAGGACAGAGTAGAGGGAGATTTATTCTGTATCTAACCCCGTGCTGCACCTGTCCTGGGAGTGTTTGATGGGGACACTGTAGAGGGAGCTTTACTCTGTATCTAACCCCGTGCTGTCCCTGTCCTGGGAGATTTTGATGGGTACAGTGTAGAGGGGGCATTACTCTGTATCTAACCTGTGCTGTACCTGTTCTGGGAGTGTTTGATGGGGTCAGTGTCGAGGGAGTTTTACTCTGTATCTAACTCTGTGCTGTACCTGTCCTGAGAGTATTTGGTGGGGACAGTCTAGAGGCAGCTTTACTTTGTATCTAACCCTGTGGTGCACCTGTCCTGAGAGTGTTTGATGGGGACAGTGTAGAGGAAACTATACTCTGTATCTAACCCCGTGCTGTACTTGTCCTGGGAGTTTTTGATGGGGACAGTGTAGAGGCAAATTTACTCTATATCTAACACCGTGCTGTCCCTGTCCTGGGAGTGTTTGATGGGGACAGTGTAGAGTGAGATTTACTCTGTATCTAACCCCGTGCTGTACCTGTCCTGGGAGTGTTTGATGGGGACAGTGTAGAGGGAGCTTTACTCTGTATTAACCCCGTGCTGTACCTGTCCTGGGAGTGTTTGATGGGGACAGTGTAGAGGCCTCATTACTCTATATCTAACCCCATGCTGTACCAGTCGTGGGTGTGTTTGATGGGGACGGTGGAGAGGGAGTTTTACTCTGTATCTAACCCCGTGCTGTACCTGTCCTGGGAGTGTTTGATGGGACAGTGTGGAGGGAGCTTTACTCTGTATCTAACCCCGTGCTTTACCTGTGCTGGGAGTGTTTAATGGGGACAGTGTAGAGGAAGATTTACTCTATATCTAACCCTGTGCTGGACCAGTCCGGGGATAGTTTGATGGGGACAGTGTAGAGGGAGCTTTACTCTGTATCTAACCCGTGCTGTACCTGTCTTGGGAGTGTTTGATGGGACAGTCTAGAGGGAGCTTTAATCTGTATCTAACCCCGTGCTGTACCTGTGCTGGGAGTGTTTGACCGGGACAGTTAGAGGGAGCTTTACTCTGTATCTAACCCCGTGCTGTCCCTGTCCTGGGAATGTTTGATGGGGACAGTGTAGAGCGAGCTTTACTCTGGATCTAACCCCGTGCTGTCCCTGTCCTCGCAGTGTTTGGTGAGGACAGTGTAGTGGGAGCTTTACTCTGTGTCTAACCCCGTGCTTAGCTCTCCTGGGAGTGTTTGATGGGGATCGTGTAGAGGGAGCTTTACTCTGTATCTAACCCCGTGCTGTACCTGTCTGGGAGTGTTTGATGGGGACAGTGTAGATGGAGCTTTACTCTGTATCTAACTCTGTGCTGTACCTGTCCTGGGAGTGTTTGACGGGGACAGTGTCGAGGGAGCTTTACTCTGTATCTTATCCCGTGCTGTACCTGTCCTGGGAGTGTTTGACCGGGACAGTTAGAGGGAGCTTTACTTTGTATCTAACCCCGTGCTGTCCCTGTCCTGGGAGTGTTTGATGGGGACAGTGTAGAGGGAGCTTAACTCTGTATCTAATCCTGTGCTGTACCTGTCTGGGAGTGTTTGATGGGGTCAGTGTAGAGGGAGCTTTACTCTGTATCTAACCCGGTGCTGTACCTGTCCTGGGAGTGTTTGATTGGGTCAATGTCGAGGGAGCTTTACTCTGTATCTAACCCCGTGCTGTACTTGTCCTGAGAGTGTTTGATGTGGTCAGTCTAGAGGGAGCATTAATCTGTAACTAACCCCGTGCTGTCTGTGTCCTGGGAGTGTTTGATGGAGACAGTGTACAGTGAGCATTACTTTGTATCTAACCCCGTGCTGTACCTGTCCTGGGAGTGTTTGATGGAGACAGTGTAGAGGGAGCTTTACTCTGTCTCTAACCCCGTGCTGTACCTGTCCTGAGAGTGTTTGATGGGACAGTCTAGAGGGAGCTTTACACTGTATCTAAACCCGTGCTGTACCTGTGCTGGGAGTGTTTAATGGGGACAGTGTAGAGGAAGCTTTACTCTGTATCTAACCCTGTACAGTGCCTGTCCTGGGAGAGTTTGATGGGGACAGTGTAGAGGGAGCGTTACTCTGTATCTAATCCTTGCTGTACCTGTCCTTGGAGTGTTTGATGGGGTCAGTGTAGAGGGAGCTTTACTCTGTATCTAACGCCGCGCTGTACCTGTCCTGGGAGTGTTTGATGGGGACAGTGTAGATGGAGCTTTACTCTGTATCTAACCCCGTGCTGTACCTGTCCTGGGAGTGTTTGATGGGGACAGTGTAGAGGCAAATTTACTCTATATCTAACACCGTGCTGTCCCTGTCCTGGGAGTGTTTGATGGGGACAGTGTAGAGTGAGATTTACTCTGTATCTAACCCCGTGCTGTACCTGTCCTGGGAGTGTTTGATGGGGACAGTGTAGAGGGAGCTTTACTCTGTATTAACCCCGTGCTGTACCTGTCCTGGGAGTGTTTGATGGGGACAGTGTAGAGGCCTCATTACTCTATATCTAACCCCATGCTGTACCAGTCGTGGGTGTGTTTGATGGGGACGGTGGAGAGGGAGTTTTACTCTGTATCTAACCCCGTGCTGTACCTGTCCTGGGAGTGTTTGATGGGACAGTGTGGAGGGAGCTTTACTCTGTATCTAACCCCGTGCTTTACCTGTGCTGGGAGTGTTTAATGGGGACAGTGTAGAGGAAGATTTACTCTATATCTAACCCTGTGCTGGACCAGTCCGGGGATAGTTTGATGGGGACAGTGTAGAGGGAGCTTTACTCTGTATCTAACCCGTGCTGTACCTGTCTTGGGAGTGTTTGATGGGACAGTCTAGAGGGAGCTTTAATCTGTATCTAACCCCGTGCTGTACCTGTGCTGGGAGTGTTTGACCGGGACAGTTAGAGGGAGCTTTACTCTGTATCTAACCCCGTGCTGTCCCTGTCCTGGGAATGTTTGATGGGGACAGTGTAGAGCGAGCTTTACTCTGGATCTAACCCCGTGCTGTCCCTGTCCTCGCAGTGTTTGGTGAGGACAGTGTAGTGGGAGCTTTACTCTGTGTCTAACCCCGTGCTGAGCTCTCCTGGGAGTGTTTGATGGGGATCGTGTAGAGGGAGCTTTACTCTGTATCTAACCCCGTGCTGTACCTGTCTGGGAGTGTTTGATGGGGACAGTGTAGATGGAGCTTTACTCTGTATCTAACTCTGTGCTGTACCTGTCCTGGGAGTGTTTGACGGGGACAGTGTCGAGGGAGCTTTACTCTGTATCTTATCCCGTGCTGTACCTGTCCTGGGAGTGTTTGACCGGGACAGTTAGAGGGAGCTTTACTTTGTATCTAACCCCGTGCTGTCCCTGTCCTGGGAGTGTTTGATGGGGACAGTGTAGAGGGAGCTTAACTCTGTATCTAATCCTGTGCTGTACCTGTCTGGGAGTGTTTGATGGGGTCAGTGTAGAGGGAGCTTTACTCTGTATCTAACCCGGTGCTGTACCTGTCCTGGGAGTGTTTGATTGGGTCAATGTCGAGGGAGCTTTACTCTGTATCTAACCCCGTGCTGTACTTGTCCTGAGAGTGTTTGATGTGGTCAGTCTAGAGGGAGCATTAATCTGTAACTAACCCCGTGCTGTCTGTGTCCTGGGAGTGTTTGATGGAGACAGTGTACAGTGAGCATTACTTTGTATCTAACCCCGTGCTGTACCTGTCCTGGGAGTGTTTGATGGAGACAGTGTAGAGGGAGCTTTACTCTGTCTCTAACCCCGTGCTGTACCTGTCCTGAGAGTGTTTGATGGGACAGTCTAGAGGGAGCTTTACACTGTATCTAAACCCGTGCTGTACCTGTGCTGGGAGTGTTTAATGGGGACAGTGTAGAGGAAGCTTTACTCTGTATCTAACCCTGTACAGTGCCTGTCCTGGGAGAGTTTGATGGGGACAGTGTAGAGGGAGCGTTACTCTGTATCTAATCCTTGCTGTACCTGTCCTTGGAGTGTTTGATGGGGTCAGTGTAGAGGGAGCTTTACTCTGTATCTAACGCCGCGCTGTACCTGTCCTGGGAGTGTTTGATGGGGACAGTGTAGATGGAGCTTTACTCTGTATCTAACCCCGTGCTGTACCTGTCCTGGGAGTGTTTGACGGTGACAGTGAAGAGTGAGATTTACTCTGAATCTAACTCTGTGCTGTACCTGTCCTGAGAGTGTTTGGTGGGGACAGTGGACAGGTAGCTTTACCTTGTATCTAACCCCGTGCTGCATCTGTCCTGAGAGTGTTTGATGGGAACAGTGTGGAGGGAGCTTGACTCTGTATCTAACCCCGTGCTGTCCCTGTCCTGGGAAAGTTTGATGGGGACAGTGTAGAGGGAGCTTTACTCTGGATCTAACCTGTGCTGTACCTGTTCTGGGAGTGTTTGATGGGGACAGTGTAGAGGGGGCTTTACTCTGTATCTAACCTGTGCTGTACCTGTTCTGGGAGTGTTTGATGGGGACAGTGTAGTGGGAGCTTTACTCTGTATCTAACCCCGTGCTGTACCTGTCCTGGGACTGTTTGATGCGGACAGTGTAGAGGGAGCTTTACTCTAGATCGAACCCCGTGCTGTACCTGTGCTGGGAGTGTTTAATGGGGACAGTGTAGAGTGAGCTTTACTCTGTATCTTATCCCGTGCTGTACCTGTCCTGGGAGTGTTTGACCGGGACAGTTAGAGGGAGCTTTACTCTGTATCTAACCCCGTGTTGTCCTTGTCCTGGGAGTGTTTGATGGGGACAGTGTAGAGGGAGCTTTACTCTGTATCTAACCCTGTGCTGTACCTGTCCTGGGAGTGTTTAATGGGGACAGTGTAGAGGGAGCTTTACTCTGTATCTAACCCCGTGCTGTACCTGTCCTGGGAGTGTTTGATGGGAACAGTGTAGAGGGAGCTTTACTCTGTACCTAACCCCGTGCTGTACCTGTCCTGGGAGTGTTTGATGGGGACAGTGTAGAGGGAGCTTTACTCTGCATCTAACCCCGTGCTGTACCTGTCCTGGGAGTGTTTGATGGGGACAGTGTAAGGGGAGCTTTACTCTGTATCTAACCCTGTGCTGTACTTGTCCTGGGAGTGTTTAATGGGGACAGTGTAGAGGGAGCTTTACTCTGTATCTAACTCCGTGCTGTCCCTGTCCTGGGAGTGATTGATGGGGACACTGTAGAGGGAGCTTTACTCTGTATCTAACCCCGTGCTGTCCCTGTCCTGGGAGTGTTTGATGGGGACACTGTAGAGGGAGCTTTACTCTGTATCTAACCCCGTGCTGTTCCTGTCCTGGGAGTGTTTGATGGGGACAGTGTAGATGGAGCTTTACTCTGTATCTAACCCCGTGCTGTACCTGTCCTGGGAGTGTTTGATGGGGACAGTGTACAGGGAGCTTTACTCTGCATCTAACCCCGTGCTGTACCTGTCCTGGGAGTGTTTGATGGGGACAGTGTAGAGGGAGCTTTACTCTGTATCTAGCCCCGTACTGTACCTGTCCTGGGAGTGTTTGATGGGGACAGTGTACAGGGAGCTTTACTCTGTATCTAACCCCGTGCTGTACCTGTCCTGGGAGTGTTTGATGGGGACAGTGTAGAGGGAGCTTTACTCTGTATCTAACCCCGTGCTGTACCTGTCCTGGGAGTGTTTGATGGGGACAGTGTAGAGGGCACTTTACTCTGTATCTAACTCTGTGCTGTACCTGTCCTGGGAGTGTTTGATGGGGACAGTGTAGAGGGAGCTGTACTCTGTATCAAACCCGTGCTGTACCCCTCCTGGGAGTGTTTGATGGGGACAGTGTAGAGGGAGATTTACTCTGGATCTAACTCCGTGCTGTACCTGTCCTGGGAGTGTTTGATGGGGAACAGTGTAGAGGGAGCTTTACTCTGTAGCTAACCCCGTGCTGTCCCTGGCCTGGGAGTGTTTGATGAGGACAGTGTAGAGGGGACTTTACTCTGTATCTAACCCCGTGCTGTACCTGTCCTGGGAATGTTTGATGGGGAAAGTGTAGAGGGAGATTTACTCTGTATCTAACCCCGTGCTGTCCCTGTCCTGGAAGTGTTTGATGGGGACAGTGTAGAGTGAGATTTACTCTGTATCTAACCCCGTGCTGTACCTGTCCTGGGAGTTTTTGATGGGGACAGTGTAGAGGCAACTTTACTCTGTATCTAACCCCGTGCTGTACCTGTCCAGGGAGTGTTTGATGGGGGACAGTGTAGAGGGAGCTTTACTCTGTAATTAACCCCGTGCTGTCCCTGTCCTGGGAGTGTTTGATGCGGACAGTGTAGAGGGGACTTTACTCCGTATCTAACCCCGTGCTGTACCTGTCCTGGGAATGTTTGATGGGGACAGTGTAGAGGGAGATTTACTCTGTATCTAACCCCGTGCTGTCCCTGTCCTGGGAGTGTTTGACGGGGACAGTGTAGAGGGAGCTTTACTCTGTATCAAACCCCGTGCTGTACCTGTCCTGGGAGTGTTTGATGGGGACAGTGTAGAGGGAGCTTTACTCTATATCTAACCCCGTGCTGTACCAGTCGTGGGTGTGTTTGATGGGGACAGTGGAGAGCGAGCTTTACTCTGTATCTAACCCCGTGCTGTGCCTGACCTGGGAGTGTTTGATGGGGACAGTGTAGAGGGAGCTTTACTCTGTATCAAACCCCGTGCTGTACCTGTCCTGGGAGTGTTTGATGGGGACAGTGTAGAGGGAGCTTTACTCTGTATCTAACCCTGTGCTGTACCTGTCCTGGGAGTGTTTGATGGGATAGTGTGGAGGGAGCTTTACTCTGTATCTAACCCCGTGCTGTACCTGTGCTGGGAGTGTTTAATGGGGACTGTGTCGAGGAAGCTTTACTCTGTATCTAACCCTGTACAGTACCTGTCCTGGGAGAATGTGATGGGGACAGTATAGAGGGAGCTTTACTCTGTATCTAACCCCGTGCTGTACCTGTTCTGGGAGTGTTTGATGGGACAGTCTAGAGGGAGCTTTACTCTGTATCTAAGCCCGTGCTGTACATGTGCTGGGAGTGTTTGATGGGGTCAGTGTAGAGGGAGCTTTACTCTGTATCTAACCCCGTGCTTTACCTGTCCTGGGTGTGTTTAATGGGGACAGTGTGGAGGGAGCTTTACTCTGTATCTAACCCTGTGCTGTACCTGTCCTGGGAGTGTTTGATGGGGGACAGTGTCGAGGAAGCTTTACTCTGTATCTAACCCTGCACAGTACCTGTCCTGGGAGTGTTTGATGGGGACAGTGTAGAGGGAGCTTTACTCTGTATCTAACTCCGTGCTGTCCCTGTCCTGGGAGTGTTTGATGGGGACAGTGTCGAGGGAGCTTTACTCTGAATCTAACCCCGTGCTGTACCTGTCCTGAGAGTGCTTGATGGGGACAGTGTAGAGGCAGCTTTACTTAGTATCTAACCCTGTGCTGCACCTGTCCTGAGAGTGTTTGATAGGTACAGTGTAGAGGAAACTATACTCTGTATCTAACCCCGTGCTGTACTTGTCCTCGGAGTTTTTGATGGGGACAGCGTAGAGTGAGATTTACTCTGTATCTAACCCGGTGCTGTAACTGTCCTGGGAGTGTTTGATGGGGACAGTGGAGAGGGAGCTTTACTCTGTATTAACCCCGTGCTGTACCTGTCCTGGCAGTGTTTGATGGGGACAGTGTTGAGGCCAATTTACTCTATATCTAATCCCATGCTGTACCAGTCGTGGGTGTGTTTGATGGGGACAGTGGAGAGGGAGCTTTACTCTGTATCAAACCCCGTGCTGTACCTGTCCTGGGTGTGTTTAATGGGGACAGTGTGGAGGGAGCTTTACTCTGTATCTAACCCTGTGCTGTACCTGTCCTGGGAGTGTTTGATGGGGGACAGTGTCGAGGAAGCTTTACTCTGTATCTAACCCTGCACAGTACCTGTCCTGGGAGTGTTTGATGGGGACAGTGTAGAGGGAGCTTTACTCTGTATCTAAATCCGTGCTGTCCCTGTCCTGGGAGTGTTTGATGGGGACAGTGTCGAGGGAGCTTTACTCTGAATCTAACCCCGTGCTGTACCTGTCCTGAGAGTGCTTGATGGGGACAGTGTAGAGGCAGCTTTACTTAGTATCTAACCCTGTGCTGCACCTGTCCTGAGAGTGTTTGATAGGTACAGTGTAGAGGAAACTATACTCTGTATCTAACCCCGTGCTGTACTTGTCCTGGGAGTTTTTGATGGGGACAGTGTAGAGTGAGATTTACTCTGTATCTAACCCGGTGCTGTAACTGTCCTGGGAGTGTTTGATGGGGACAGTGGAGAGGGAGCTTTACTCTGTATTAACCCCGTGCTGTACCTGTCCTGGCAGTGTTTGATGGGGACAGTGTTGAGGCCAATTTACTCTATATCTAATCCCATGCTGTACCAGTCGTGGGTGTGTTTGATGGGGACAGTGGAGAGGGAGCTTTACTCTGTATCAAACCCCGTGCTGTACCTGTCCTGGGAGTGTTTGATGGGGACAGTGTAGAGGGAGCTTTACTCTATGTCTAACCCCGTGCTGTACGAGTCGTGGGTGTGTTTGATGGGACAGTGGAGAGGGGGTTTTACTCTGTATCTAACCCCGTGCTGTACCTGTCCTGGGAGTGTTTGATGGGACAGTGTGGAGGGAGCTTTACTCTGTATCTAACCCCGTGCTGTACCTGTCCTGGGAGTGTTTGATGGGACAGTGGAGAGGGGGTTTTACTCTGTATCTAACCCCGTGCTGTACCTGTCCTGGGAGTGTTTGATGGGACAGTGTGGAGGGAGCTTTACTCTGTATCTAACCCCGTGCTGTACCTGTCCTGGGAGTGTTTGATGTGGACAGTGTAGAGGGAGCTTTACTCTGTATCTAACCCTGTGCAGGACCAGTCCTGGGAGAGTTTGATGGGGACAGTGTAGAAGGAGCTTTACTCTGTATCTAACCCCGTGCTGTACCTGTCTTGGGAGTGTTTGATTGGACAGTCTAGAGGGACCTTTAATCTGTATCTAACCCCGTGCTGTACCTGTGCTGGGAGTGTTTAATGGGGACTGAGTCGGGGAAGCTTTACTCTGTATCTAACCCTGTACAGTACCTGTCCTGGGAGAATGTGATGGGGACAGTGTAGAGGGAGCTTTACTCTGTATCTAACCCTGTGCTGTACCTGTTCTGGGAGTGTTTGATGGGGACAGTGTAGAGGGAGCTTTACTCAGTATCTAACCCCGTGCTGTACCTGTCCTGGGAGTGTTTGACGGTGACAGTGTAGAGTGAGATTTACTCTGTATCTAACCCCGTGCTGCACCTGTCCTGAGAGTGTTTGATGGGGACAGTGTAGAGGAAACAATACTCTGTATCTAACCCCGTGCTGTACCTGTTCTGGGAGTGTTTAATGGGGTCAGTGCAGAGGGAGCTTTACTCTGTATCTAACCCCGTGCTGTACCTGTCCTGGGACTGTTTGATGCGGACAGTGTAGAGGGAGCTTTACTTTAGATCTAACCCTGTGCTGTACATGTGCTGGGAGTGTTTAATAGGGACAGTGTAGAGGGAGCTTTACTCTGTATCTTATCCTGTGCAGTACCTGTCCTGGGAGTGTTTGATGGGGTCAGTGTAGAGGGAGCTTTACTCTGTATCTAACCGGTGCTGTACCTGTCCTGGGAGCGTTTGGTGGGACAGTGGGAGCTTTACTTTGCATCTAACCCCGAGCTGGACCTGTCCTGGGAGTGTTTGATGGAGACAGTGTAGAGTGAGCTTTACTCTGTATCTAACCCCATGCTGCACCTGTCCTGGTAGTGTTTGATGGGGACAGTGTAGAGGGAGCTTTACTCTGTATCTAACCCCGTGCTGCACCTGTCCTGGGAGTGTTTGATGGGGACACTGTAGAGGGAGCTTTACTCTGTATCTAACCCCGTGCTGTACCTGTCCTGGGATTGTTTGATGGGGACACTGTAGAGGGAGCTTTACTCTGTATCTCACCCCGTGCTGTCCCTGTCCTGGGAGTGTTTGATGGGGACAGTGTAGTGGGAGCTTCAATCTGTATCTAACCCCGTGCTGTACCTGTCCTGGGAGTGTTTGATGGGGACAGTGTAGAGGGATCTGTACTCTGTATCTAACCACTTCCTGTTCCTGTCCCGGGAGTGTTTGATGAGGACAGTGTAGAGGGAGCTTCACTCTGTATCTAACCCCGTGCTGTACCTGTCCTGGGAGTGTTTGACGGGGACAGTGTCGAGGGAGCTTTACTCTCTATCTAACCCCGTGCTGTACCTGTCTGGGAGTGTTTGATGGTGACAGTGTAGATGGAGCTTTACTCTGTATCTAACCCCGTGCTGTCCCTCTCCTGGGAGTGTTTGATGGGGACAGTGTAGATGGAGGTTTACTCTGGATCTAACTCTGTGCTGTACCTGTCCTGAGAGTGTTTGGTGGGGACATTGGACAGGTAGCTTTTCTCTGTATCTAACCCCGTGCTGTACCTGTGCTGGGAGTGTTTGACGGGGACAGTGTAGAGGGAGCTTTACTCTGTATCTTATCCTGTGCAGTAGCTGTCCTGGGAGTGTTTGATGTGGACAGTGTAGAGGGAGCTTTACTCTGTAACTAACCCCGTGCTGTACCTGTCCTGGGAGTGTTTGACGGTGACAGTGTAGAGTGAGATTTACTCTGTATCTAACCCCGTGCTGCACCTGTCCTGAGAGTGTTTGATGGGGACAGTGTAGAGGAAACAATACTCTGTATCTAACCCCGTGCTGTACCTGTTCTGGGAGTGTTTAATGGGGTCAGTGCAGAGGGAGCTTTACTCTGTATCTAACCCCGTGCTGTACCTGTCCTGGGACTGTTTGATGCGGACAGTGTAGAGGGAGCTTTACTTTAGATCTAGCCCTGTGCTGTACATGTGCTGGGAGTGTTTAATAGGGACAGTGTAGAGGGAGCTTTACTCTGTATCTTATCCTGTGCAGTACCTGTCCTGGGAGTGTTTGATGGGGTCAGTGTAGAGGGAGCTTTACTCTGTATCTAACCGGTGCTGTACCTGTCCTGGGAGCGTTTGGTGGGACAGTGGGAGCTTTACTTTGCATCTAACCCCGTGCTGGACCTGTCCTGGGAGTGTTTGATGGAGACAGTGGGAGCTTTACTCTGTATCTAACCCCGTGCTTTACCTGACCTTGGAGTGTTTGATGGAGACAGTGTAGAGGGAGCATTCCTCTGTGTCTAACCCCGTGCTGCACCTCTCCTGGGAGTGTTTGATGGGGAAAGTGTAGAGGGAGCTTTGCTCTGTATCTAACCCCGTGCTGTACCTGTCCTGGGAGTGTTTGATGAGGACAGTGTAGAGGGAGCTTCACTCTGTATCTTATCCCGTGCTGTACCTGTCCTGGGAGTGTTTGACCGGGACAGTTAGAGGGAGCTTTACTCTGTATCTAACCCCGTGCTGTACCTGTCCTCGGAGTGTTTGGTGAGGACAGTGTAGTGGGAGCTTTACTCTGTGTCTAACCCCGTGCTGTACCTGTCCTGGGAGTGTTTGATGGGGACAGTGTAGAGTGAGCTTTACTCTGTATCTTATCCCGTGCTGTACCTGTCCTGGGAGTGTTTGACCGGGACAGTTAGAGGGAGCTTTACTTTGTATCTAACCCCGTGCTGTCCCTGTCCTGGGAGTGTTTGATGGGGACAGTGTAGAGGGAGCTTTACTCTGTATCTAACCCCGTGCTGTCCCTGTCCTGGGAGATTTTGATGGGTACAGTGTAGAGGGGGCATTACTCTGTATCTAACCTGTACTGTACCTGTTCTGGGAGTGTTTGATGGGGTCAGTGTCGAGGGAGTTTTACTCTGTATCTAACTCTGTGCTGTACCTGTCCTGAGAGTATTTGGTGGGGACAGTCTAGAGGCAGCTTTACTTTGTATCTAACCCTGTGGTGCACCTGTCCTGAGAGTGTTTGATGGGGACAGTGTAGAGGAAACTATACTCTGTATCTAACCCCGTGCTGTACTTGTCCTGGGAGTTTTTGATGGGGACAGTGTAGAGGCAAATTTACTCTATATCTAACACCGTGCTGTCCCTGTCCTGGGAGTGTTTGATGGGGACAGTGTAGAGTGAGATTTACTCTGTATCTAACCCCGTGCTGTACCTGTCCTGGGAGTGTTTGATGGGGACAGTGTAGAGGGAGCTTTACTCTGTATTAACCCCGTGCTGTACCTGTCCTGGGAGTGTTTGATGGGGACAGTGTAGAGGCCTCATTACTCTATATCTAACCCCATGCTGTACCAGTCGTGGGTGTGTTTGATGGGGACGGTGGAGAGGGAGTTTTACTCTGTATCTAACCCCGTGCTGTACCTGTCCTGGGAGTGTTTGATGGGACAGTGTGGAGGGAGCTTTACTCTGTATCTAACCCCGTGCTTTACCTGTGCTGGGAGTGTTTAATGGGGACAGTGTAGAGGAAGATTTACTCTATATCTAACCCTGTGCTGGACCAGTCCGGGGATAGTTTGATGGGGACAGTGTAGAGGGAGCTTTACTCTGTATCTAACCCGTGCTGTACCTGTCTTGGGAGTGTTTGATGGGACAGTCTAGAGGGAGCTTTAATCTGTATCTAACCCCGTGCTGTACCTGTGCTGGGAGTGTTTGACCGGGACAGTTAGAGGGAGCTTTACTCTGTATCTAACCCCGTGCTGTCCCTGTCCTGGGAATGTTTGATGGGGACAGTGTAGAGCGAGCTTTACTCTGTATCTAACCCCGTGCTGTCCCTGTCCTCGCAGTGTTTGGTGAGGACAGTGTAGTGGGAGCTTTACTCTGTGTCTAACCCCGTGCTTAGCTCTCCTGGGAGTGTTTGATGGGGATCGTGTAGAGGGAGCTTTACTCTGTATCTAACCCCGTGCTGTACCTGTCTGGGAGTGTTTGATGGGGACAGTGTAGATGGAGCTTTACTCTGTATCTAACTCTGTGCTGTACCTGTCCTGGGAGTGTTTGACGGGGACAGTGTCGAGGGAGCTTTACTCTGTATCTTATCCCGTGCTGTACCTGTCCTGGGAGTGTTTGACCGGGACAGTTAGAGGGAGCTTTACTTTGTATCTAACCCCGTGCTGTCCCTGTCCTGGGAGTGTTTGATGGGGACAGTGTAGAGGGAGCTTAACTCTGTATCTAATCCTGTGCTGTACCTGTCTGGGAGTGTTTGATGGGGTCAGTGTAGAGGGAGCTTTACTCTGTATCTAACCCGGTGCTGTACCTGTCCTGGGAGTGTTTGATTGGGTCAATGTCGAGGGAGCTTTACTCTGTATCTAACCCCGTGCTGTACTTGTCCTGAGAGTGTTTGATGTGGTCAGTCTAGAGGGAGCATTAATCTGTAACTAACCCCGTGCTGTCTGTGTCCTGGGAGTGTTTGATGGAGACAGTGTACAGTGAGCATTACTTTGTATCTAACCCCGTGCTGTACCTGTCCTGGGAGTGTTTGATGGAGACAGTGTAGAGGGAGCTTTACTCTGTCTCTAACCCCGTGCTGTACCTGTCCTGAGAGTGTTTGATGGGACAGTCTAGAGGGAGCTTTACACTGTATCTAAACCCGTGCTGTACCTGTGCTGGGAGTGTTTAATGGGGACAGTGTAGAGGAAGCTTTACTCTGTATCTAACCCTGTACAGTGCCTGTCCTGGGAGAGTTTGATGGGGACAGTGTAGAGGGAGCGTTACTCTGTATCTAATCCTTGCTGTACCTGTCCTTGGAGTGTTTGATGGGGTCAGTGTAGAGGGAGCTTTACTCTGTATCTAACGCCGCGCTGTACCTGTCCTGGGAGTGTTTGATGGGGACAGTGTAGATGGAGCTTTACTCTGTATCTAACCCCGTGCTGTACCTGTCCTGGGAGTGTTTGACGGTGACAGTGAGGAGTGAGATTTACTCTGAATCTAACTCTGTGCTGTACCTGTCCTGAGAGTGTTTGGTGGGGACAGTGGACAGGTAGCTTTACCTTGTATCTAACCCCGTGCTGCATCTGTCCTGAGAGTGTTTGATGGGAACAGTGTGGAGGGAGCTTGACTCTGTATCTAACCCCGTGCTGTCCCTGTCCTGGGAAAGTTTGATGGGGACAGTGTAGAGGGAGCTTTACTCTGGATCTAACCTGTGCTGTACCTGTTCTGGGAGTGTTTGATGGGGACAGTGTAGAGGGGGCTTTACTCTGTATCTAACCTGTGCTGTACCTGTTCTGGGAGTGTTTGATGGGGACAGTGTAGTGGGAGCTTTACTCTGTATCTAACCCCGTGCTGTACCTGTCCTGGGACTGTTTGATGCGGACAGTGTAGAGGGAGCTTTACTCTAGATCGAACCCCGTGCTGTACCTGTGCTGGGAGTGTTTAATGGGGACAGTGTAGAGTGAGCTTTACTCTGTATCTTATCCTGTGCAGTACCTGTCCTGGGAGTGTTTGATGGGGTCAGTGTAGCGGGAGCTTTACTCTGTATCTAACCCCGTGCTTTACCTGTCCTGGGAGTGTTTGATGGAGACAGTGTAGAGGGAGCTTTACTCTGTATCTAACCCCGTGCTGCACCTGTCCTGGGAGTGTTTGATGGGGACACTGTAGTGGGAGCTTTACTCTGCATCTAACCCCGTGCTTTACCTGTCCTGGGAGTGTTTGATGAGGACAGAGTAGAGGGAGATTTATTCTGTATCTAACCCCGTGCTGCACCTGTCCTGGGAGTGTTTGATGGGGACACTGTAGAGGGAGCTTTACTCTGTATCTAACCCCGTGCTGTCCCTGTCCTGGGAGATTTTGATGGGTACAGTGTAGAGGGGGCATTACTCTGTATCTAACCTGTGCTGTACCTGTTCTGGGAGTGTTTGATGGGGTCAGTGTCGAGGGAGTTTTACTCTGTATCTAACTCTGTGCTGTACCTGTCCTGAGAGTATTTGGTGGGGACAGTCTAGAGGCAGCTTTACTTTGTATCTAACCCTGTGGTGCACCTGTCCTGAGAGTGTTTGATGGGGACAGTGTAGAGGAAACTATACTCTGTATCTAACCCCGTGCTGTACTTGTCCTGGGAGTTTTTGATGGGGACAGTGTAGAGGCAAATTTACTCTATATCTAACACCGTGCTGTCCCTGTCCTGGGAGTGTTTGATGGGGACAGTGTAGAGTGAGATTTACTCTGTATCTAACCCCGTGCTGTACCTGTCCTGGGAGTGTTTGATGGGGACAGTGTAGAGGGAGCTTTACTCTGTATTAACCCCGTGCTGTACCTGTCCTGGGAGTGTTTGATGGGGACAGTGTAGAGGCCTCATTACTCTATATCTAACCCCATGCTGTACCAGTCGTGGGTGTGTTTGATGGGGACGGTGGAGAGGGAGTTTTACTCTGTATCTAACCCCGTGCTGTACCTGTCCTGGGAGTGTTTGATGGGACAGTGTGGAGGGAGCTTTACTCTGTATCTAACCCCGTGCTTTACCTGTGCTGGGAGTGTTTAATGGGGACAGTGTAGAGGAAGATTTACTCTATATCTAACCCTGTGCTGGACCAGTCCGGGGATAGTTTGATGGGGACAGTGTAGAGGGAGCTTTACTCTGTATCTAACCCGTGCTGTACCTGTCTTGGGAGTGTTTGATGGGACAGTCTAGAGGGAGCTTTAATCTGTATCTAACCCCGTGCTGTACCTGTGCTGGGAGTGTTTGACCGGGACAGTTAGAGGGAGCTTTACTCTGTATCTAACCCCGTGCTGTCCCTGTCCTGGGAATGTTTGATGGGGACAGTGTAGAGCGAGCTTTACTCTGTATCTAACCCCGTGCTGTCCCTGTCCTCGCAGTGTTTGGTGAGGACAGTGTAGTGGGAGCTTTACTCTGTGTCTAACCCCGTGCTTAGCTCTCCTGGGAGTGTTTGATGGGGATCGTGTAGAGGGAGCTTTACTCTGTATCTAACCCCGTGCTGTACCTGTCTGGGAGTGTTTGATGGGGACAGTGTAGATGGAGCTTTACTCTGTATCTAACTCTGTGCTGTACCTGTCCTGGGAGTGTTTGACGGGGACAGTGTCGAGGGAGCTTTACTCTGTATCTTATCCCGTGCTGTACCTGTCCTGGGAGTGTTTGACCGGGACAGTTAGAGGGAGCTTTACTTTGTATCTAACCCCGTGCTGTCCCTGTCCTGGGAGTGTTTGATGGGGACAGTGTAGAGGGAGCTTAACTCTGTATCTAATCCTGTGCTGTACCTGTCTGGGAGTGTTTGATGGGGTCAGTGTAGAGGGAGCTTTACTCTGTATCTAACCCGGTGCTGTACCTGTCCTGGGAGTGTTTGATTGGGTCAATGTCGAGGGAGCTTTACTCTGTATCTAACCCCGTGCTGTACTTGTCCTGAGAGTGTTTGATGTGGTCAGTCTAGAGGGAGCATTAATCTGTAACTAACCCCGTGCTGTCTGTGTCCTGGGAGTGTTTGATGGAGACAGTGTACAGTGAGCATTACTTTGTATCTAACCCCGTGCTGTACCTGTCCTGGGAGTGTTTGATGGAGACAGTGTAGAGGGAGCTTTACTCTGTCTCTAACCCCGTGCTGTACCTGTCCTGAGAGTGTTTGATGGGACAGTCTAGAGGGAGCTTTACACTGTATCTAAACCCGTGCTGTACCTGTGCTGGGAGTGTTTAATGGGGACAGTGTAGAGGAAGCTTTACTCTGTATCTAACCCTGTACAGTGCCTGTCCTGGGAGAGTTTGATGGGGACAGTGTAGAGGGAGCGTTACTCTGTATCTAATCCTTGCTGTACCTGTCCTTGGAGTGTTTGATGGGGTCAGTGTAGAGGGAGCTTTACTCTGTATCTAACGCCGCGCTGTACCTGTCCTGGGAGTGTTTGATGGGGACAGTGTAGATGGAGCTTTACTCTGTATCTAACCCCGTGCTGTACCTGTCCTGGGAGTGTTTGACGGTGACAGTGAAGAGTGAGATTTACTCTGAATCTAACTCTGTGCTGTACCTGTCCTGAGAGTGTTTGGTGGGGACAGTGGACAGGTAGCTTTACCTTGTATCTAACCCCGTGCTGCATCTGTCCTGAGAGTGTTTGATGGGAACAGTGTGGAGGGAGCTTGACTCTGTATCTAACCCCGTGCTGTCCCTGTCCTGGGAAAGTTTGATGGGGACAGTGTAGAGGGAGCTTTACTCTGGATCTAACCTGTGCTGTACCTGTTCTGGGAGTGTTTGATGGGGACAGTGTAGAGGGGGCTTTACTCTGTATCTAACCTGTGCTGTACCTGTTCTGGGAGTGTTTGATGGGGACAGTGTAGTGGGAGCTTTACTCTGTATCTAACCCCGTGCTGTACCTGTCCTGGGACTGTTTGATGCGGACAGTGTAGAGGGAGCTTTACTCTAGATCGAACCCCGTGCTGTACCTGTGCTGGGAGTGTTTAATGGGGACAGTGTAGAGTGAGCTTTACTCTGTATCTTATCCCGTGCTGTACCTGTCCTGGGAGTGTTTGACCGGGACAGTTAGAGGGAGCTTTACTTTGTATCTAACCCCGTGCTGTCCCTGTCCTGGGAGTGTTTGATGGTGACAGTGTAGAGGGAGCTTAACTCTGTATCTAATCCTGTGCTGTACCTGTCTGGGAGTGTTTGATGGGGTCAGTGTAGAGGGAGCTTTACTCTGTATCTAACCCGGTGCTGTACCTGTCCTGGGAGTGTTTGATTGGGTCAATGTCGAGGGAGCTTTACTCTGTATCTAACCCCGTGCTGTACTTGTCCTGAGAGTGTTTGATGTGGTCAGTCTAGAGGGAACATTAATCTGTAACTAACCCCGTGCTGTCTGTGTCCTGGGAGTGTTTGATGGAGACAGTGTACAGTGAGCATTACTTTGTATCTAACCCCGTGCTGTACCTGTCCTGGGAGTGTTTGATGCAGACAGTGTAGAGGGAGCTTTACTCTGTCTCTAACCCCGTGCTGTACCTGTCCTGAGAGTGTTTGATGGGACAGTCTAGAGGGAGCTTTACACTGTATCTAAACCCGTGCTGTACCTGTGCTGGGAGTGTTTAATGGGGACAGTGTAGAGGAAGCTTTACTCTGTATCTAACCCTGTACAGTGCCTGTCCTGGGAGAGTTTGATGGGGACAGTGTAGAGGGAGCGTTACTCTGTATCTAATCCTTGCTGTACCTGTCCTTGGAGTGTTTGATGGGGTCAGTGTAGAGGGAGCTTTACTCTGTATCTCACGCCGCGCTGTACCTGTCCTGGGAGTGTTTGATGGGGACAGTGTAGATGGAGCTTTACTCTGTATCTAACCCCGTGCTGTACCTGTCCTGGGAGTGTTTGACGGTGACAGTGAAGAGTGAGATTTACTCTGAATCTAACTCTGTGCTGTACCTGTCCTGAGAGTGTTTGATGGGGACAGTGTAGAGGGAGCTTTACTCTGAATCTAACTCTGTGCTGTACCTGTCCTGAGAGTGTTTGGTGGGGACAGTGGACAGGTAGCTTTACCTTGTATCTAACCCCGTGCTGCATCTGTCCTGAGAGTGTTTGATGGGAACAGTGTGGAGGGAGCTTGACTCTGTATCTAACCCCGTGCTGTCCCTGTCCTGGGAAAGTTTGATGGGGACAGTGTAGAGGGAGCTTTACTCTGGATCTAACCTGTGCTGTACCTGTTCTGGGAGTGTTTGATGGGGACAGTGTAGAGGGGGCTTTACTCTGTATCTAACCTGTGCTGTACCTGTTCTGGGAGTGTTTGATGGGGACAGTGTAGTGGGAGCTTTACTCTGTATCTAACCCCGTGCTGTACCTGTCCTGGGACTGTTTGATGCGGACAGTGTAGAGGGAGCTTTACTCTAGATCGAACCCCGTGCTGTACCTGTGCTGGGAGTGTTTAATGGGGACAGTGTAGAGTGAGCTTTACTCTGTATCTAACCCCGTGCTTTACCTGTCCTGGGAGTGTTTGATGGAGACAGTGTAGAGGGAGCTTTACTCTGTATCTAACCCCGTGCTGCACCTGTCCTGGGAGTGTTTGATGGGGACACTGTAGTGGGAGCTTTACTCTGCATCTAACCCCGTGCTTTACCTGTCCTGGGAGTGTTTGATGAGGACAGAGTAGAGGGAGATTTATTCTGTATCTAACCCCGTGCTGCACCTGTCCTGGGAGTGTTTGATGGGGACACTGTAGAGGGAGCTTTACTCTGTATCTAACCCCGTGCTGTAACTGTCCTGGGAGTGTTTGATGAGGACAGTGTAGAGGGAGCTTCACTCTGTATCTTATCCCGTGCTGTACCTGTCCTGGGAGTGTTTGACCGGTGCAGTTAGAGGGAGCTTTACTCTGTATCTAACCCCGTGCTGTACCTGTCCTGAGAGTGTTTGATGGGGACAGTGCAGAGGGATCTTTACTCTGTATCTAACCCCGTGCGTACCTCTCCTGGGAGTGTTTGATGGAGACAGTGTAGAGGGAGCTTTACTCTGTGTCTAACCCCGTGCGTACCTCTCCTGGGAGTGTTTGATGGGGCAAGTATAGAGGGATCTTTACTCTGTATCTAACCACTTCCTGTTCCTGTCCTGGGAGTGTTTGATGAGGACAGTGTAGAGGGAGCTTCACTCTGTATCTAACCCCGTACTGTACCTGTCCTGGGAGTGTTTGATGGGGACATGGAGAGGCAGCTTTACTCTCTATCTAACCCCGTGCTGTACCTGTCTGGGAGTGTTTAATGGGGACAGTGTAGAGGAAGCTTTACTCTGTATCTAACCCTGTACAGTGCCTGTCCTGGGAGAGTTTGATGGGGACAGTGTAGAGGGAGCGTTACTCTGTATCTAATCCTTGCTGTACCTGTCCTTGGAGTGTTTGATGGGGTCAGTGTAGAGGGAGCTTTACTCTGTATCTAACACCGTGCTGTACCTGTCCTGGGAGTGTTTGATGGGGACAGTGTAGAGGGAGCGTTACTCTGTATCTAATCCTTGCTGTACCTGTCCTGGGAGTGTTTGATGGGGACAGTGTAGATGGAGCTTTACTCTGTATCTAACCCCGTGCTGTACCTGCCCTGGGAGTGTTTGACGGTGACAGTGAAGAGTGAGATTTACTCTGAATCTAACTCTGTGCTGTACCTGTCCTGAGAGTGTTTGGTGGGGACAGTGGACAGGTAGCTTTACCTTGTATCTAACCCCGTGCTGTACCTGTCCTGAGAGTGTTTGATGGGGACAGTGGACAGGTAGCTTTACCTTGTATCTAACCCCGTGCTGCATCTGTCCTGAGAGTGTTTGATGGGAACAGTGTGGAGGGAGCTTGACTCTGTATCTAACCCCGTGCTGTCCCTGTCCTGGGAAAGTTTGATGGGGACAGTGTAGAGGGAGCTTTACTCTGGATCGAACCTGTGCTGTACCTGTTCTGGGAGTGTTTGATGGGGACAGTGTAGAGGGAGCTTTACTCTGTATCTAACCCCGTGCTGTACCTGTCCTGGGAGTGTTTGATGGGGACAGTGTAGTGGGAGCTTTACTTTGTATCTAACCCCGTGCTGTCCCTGTCCTGGGAGTGTTTGATGGTGACAGTGTAGAGGGAGCTTAACTCTGTATCTAATCCTGTGCTGTACCTGTCTGGGAGTGTTTGATGGGGTCAGTGTAGAGGGAGCTTTACTCTGTATCTAACCCGGTGCTGTACCTGTCCTGGGAGTGTTTGATTGGGTCAATGTCGAGGGAGCTTTACTCTGTATCTAACCCCGTGCTGTACTTGTCCTGAGAGTGTTTGATGTGGTCAGTCTAGAGGGAGCATTAATCTGTAACTAACCCCGTGCTGTCTGTGTCCTGGGAGTGTTTGATGGAGACAGTGTACAGTGAGCATTACTTTGTATCTAACCCCGTGCTGTACCTGTCCTGGGAGTGTTTGATGGAGACAGTGTAGAGGGAGCTTTACTCTGTCTCTAACCCCGTGCTGTACCTGTCCTGAGAGTGTTTGATGGGACAGTCTAGAGGGAGCTTTACACTGTATCTAAACCCGTGCTGTACCTGTGCTGGGAGTGTTTAATGGGGACAGTGTAGAGGAAGCTTTACTCTGTATCTAACCCTGTACAGTGCCTGTCCTGGGAGAGTTTGATGGGGACAGTGTAGAGGGAGCGTTACTCTGTATCTAATCCTTGCTGTACCTGTCCTTGGAGTGTTTGATGGGGTCAGTGTAGAGGGAGCTTTACTCTGTATCTAACGCCGCGCTGTACCTGTCCTGGGAGTGTTTGATGGGGACAGTGTAGATGGAGCTTTACTCTGAATCTAACTCTGTGCTGTACCTGTCCTGGGAGTGTTTGATGGGGACAGTGTAGAGGGAGCTTTACTCTGAATCTAACTCTGTGCTGTACCTGTCCTGAGAGTGTTTGGTGGGGACAGTGGACAGGTAGCTTTACCTTGTATCTAACCCCGTGCTGCATCTGTCCTGAGAGTGTTTGATGGGAACAGTGTGGAGGGAGCTTGACTCTGTATCTAACCCCGTGCTGTCCCTGTCCTGGGAAAGTTTGATGGGGACAGTGTAGAGGGAGCTTTACTCTGGATCTAACCTGTGCTGTACCTGTTCTGGGAGTGTTTGATGGGGACAGTGTAGAGGGGGCTTTACTCTGTATCTAACCTGTGCTGTACCTGTTCTGGGAGTGTTTGATGGGGACAGTGTAGTGGGAGCTTTACTCTGTATCTAACCCCGTGCTGTACCTGTCCTGGGACTGTTTGATGCGGACAGTGTAGAGGGAGCTTTACTCTAGATCGAACCCCGTGCTGTACCTGTGCTGGGAGTGTTTAATGGGGACAGTGTAGAGTGAGCTTTACTCTGTATCTTATCCTGTGCAGTACCTGTCCTGGGAGTGTTTGATGGGGTCAGTGTAGCGGGAGCTTTACTCTGTATCTAACCCCGTGCTTTACCTGTCCTGGGAGTGTTTGATGGAGACAGTGTAGAGGGAGCTTTACTCTGTATCTAACCCCGTGCTGCACCTGTCCTGGGAGTGTTTGATGGGGACACTGTAGTGGGAGCTTTACTCTGCATCTAACCCCGTGCTTTACCTGTCCTGGGAGTGTTTGATGAGGACAGAGTAGAGGGAGATTTATTCTGTATCTAACCCCGTGCTGCACCTGTCCTGGGAGTGTTTGATGGGGACACTGTAGAGGGAGCTTTACTCTGTATCTAACCCCGTGCTGTAACTGTCCTGGGAGTGTTTGATGAGGACAGTGTAGAGGGAGCTTCACTCTGTATCTTATCCCGTGCTGTACCTGTCCTGGGAGTGTTTGACCGGTGCAGTTAGAGGGAGCTTTACTCTGTATCTAACCCCGTGCTGTACCTGTCCTGAGAGTGTTTGATGGGGACAGTGCAGAGGGATCTTTACTCTGTATCTAACCCCGTGCGTACCTCTCCTGGGAGTGTTTGATGGAGACAGTGTAGAGCGAGCTTTACTCTGTGTCTAACCCCGTGCGTACCTCTCCTGGGAGTGTTTGATGGGGCAAGTATAGAGGGATCTTTACTCTGTATCTAACCACTTCCTGTTCCTGTCCTGGGAGTGTTTGATGAGGACAGTGTAGAGGGAGCTTCACTCTGTATCTAACCCCGAACTGTACCTGTCCTGGGAGTGTTTGACGGGTACAGTGTCGAGGAAGCTTTACTCTCTATCTAACCCCGTGCTGTACCTGTCTGGGAGTGTTTGATGGGGACAGTGTAGATGGAGCTTTACTCTGTATCTAACTCTGTGCTGTACCTGTCCTGGGAGTGTTTGATGGGGACAGAGTAGATGGAGCTTTACTCTGTATCTAACCCCGTGCTGTACCTGTCCTGGGAGTGTTTGATGGGGACAGAGTAGATGGAGCTTTACTCTGTATCTAACTCTGTGCTGTACCTGTCCTGGGAGTGTTTGATGGGGACAGTGTAGAGGGAGCTTTACTCTGTATCTAACCCCGTGCTGTACCTGTCTGCGAGTGTTTGATGGGGACAGTGTAGAGGGAGCTTTACTCTGTATCTAACCCCGTGCTGTACCTGTCCTGGGAGTGTTTGATGGGGACAGTGTAGAGGGAGCTTTACTCTGTATCTAACCCCGTGCTGTACCTGTCCTGGGAGTGGTTGATGGAGTCAGTGCAGAGGGAGCTTTACTCTGTATCAAACCCCTTGCTGTTCCTGTCCTGGGAGTAGTTGATGAGGACAGTGTAGAGGGAGCTTCACTCTGTATCTAACCCCGTGCTGTACCTGTCCTGGGAGTGTTTGATGGGGACAGTGTAGAGGGTGCTTTACTCTGTATCTAACCCCGTTCTGTACCTGTCCTGGGAGTGTTTGATGGGGAAAGTGTAGAGGGAGCTTTACTCTGTATCTAACCCCGTGATGTACCTGTCCTGGGAGTGGTTGATAAGGGCAGTGTAGAGAGAGCTTCACTCTGTATCTTATCCCGTGCTGTACCTGTCCTGGGAGTGTTTGACCGGGACAGTTAGAGGGAGCTTTACTCTGTATCTAACCCCGTGCTGTCCCTGTCCTGGGAGTGTTTGATGGGGACGGTGTAGAGGGAGCTTTACTCTGTAACTAACCCCGTGCTGTCCCTGTCCTGGGAGTGTTTGGTGAAACAGTGGGAGCTTTACTCTGTATCTAACCCCGTGCTTTACCTGTCCTGGGAGTGTTTGATGGAGACAGTGTAGAGGGAGCTTTACTCTGTATCTCATCCTGTGCAGTACCTGCCCTGGGAGTGTTTGATGGGGTCAGTGTAGATGGAGCTTTACTCTGTATCTAACTCTGTGCTGCACCTGTCCTGGGAGTGTTTGATGGGGACAGTGTCGAGGGAGCTTTACTCCGTATCTAACCACGTGCTGTACCTGTCCTGGGAGTGTTTGGTGAGGACAGTGTAGAGGGAGCTTCACTCTGTATCTAACCCCGTGCTGTCCCTGTCCTGGAAGTGTTTGATGGGGACAGTGTAAAGGGAGCTTTACTCTGTATCTTATCCCGTGCTGTACCTGTCCTGAGAGTGTTTGACCGGGACAGTTAAAGGGAGCTTTCCTCTGTATCTAACCCCGTGCTGTCCCTGCCCTGGGAGTGTTTGATGGGAACAGTGTAAAGGGAGCTTTACTCTGTATCTAACCCCGTGCTGTCCCTGTCCTGGGAGTGTTTGATGAGGGCAGTGTAGTGGGAGCTTCACTCTGTATCTAACCCCGTGCTGTACCTGTCCTAGGAGTGTTTGACAGGGACAGTGTAGAGGGAGCTTTACTCTGTATCCAACCCCGTGCTGTCCCTGTCCTGGGAGTGTTTGATTGGGACAGTGTAGAGGGAGCTTTACTCTGTATCTAGCCCCATGCTGTCCCTGTCCTCGGAGTGTTTGGTGAGGACAGTGTAGTGGGAGCTGTACTCTGTATATAACCCCGTGCTGTACCTGTCCTGGGAGTGTTTGATGGGGACAGTGTAGAGTGAGTTTTACTCTGTATCTAACCCCGTGCTGTACCTGTCCTGGTAGTGTTTGATGGGGACAGTGCAGGGGGAGCTTTACTCTGTATCTAACCCCGTGCGTAGCTCTCCTGGGAGTGTTTGATGGAGACAGTGTAGAGGGAGCTTTACTCTGTATCTAACCCCGTGCGTACCTCTCCTGGGAGTGTTTGATGGGGACAGTGTAGAGGGAGCTTCACTCTGTATCTAACCCCGTGCTGTACCTGTCCTGGGAGTGTTTGACGTGGACAGTGTCGAGGGAGCTTTACTCTGTATCTAACCCTGTGCTGTACCTGTCCTGGGAGAGTTTGATGGTGACAGTGTAGAGGGAGCTTTACTCTGTATCTAACCCTGTGCTGTACCTGTCCTGAGACTGTTTGATGGGGATAGTGTAGAGGGAGCTTTACTCTGTATCTAACTCTGTGCTGTACCTGTCCTCAGACAATTTGGTGGGGACAGTGGATAGGTAGCTTTTCTCTGTATCTAACCCCGTGCTGCACCTGTCCTCGGAGTGTTTGATGGGGAAAGTGTAGAAGGATCTTTACTCTGTATCTAACCCCGTGCTGTACCTGTCCTGGGAGTGTTTGATGGGGACAGTGCAGAGGGAGCTTCACTCTGTATCTAACCCCGTGCTGTACCTGTCCTGGGAATGTTTGATGGAGAAAGTGTGCAGGGATCTTTACTCTATATCTAACGCCGTGCTGTACCTGTCCTGAGAGTGTTTGATGGGGTACAGTGTAGAGGGAGCTTTACTCTGTGTCTAACCCCGTGCTGTACCTGTCCTGGGACTGTTTGATGGGGACAGTGTCAAGGGAGATTTATTCTGTATCTAACCCCGTGCTGTATCTGTCCTGGGAGTGTTTGATGGGGACAGTGTAGAGGGAGCTTTACTCAGTATCTAACCCCGAGCTGTACCTTTCCTGGGAGTGTTTGATGGGGACAGTGTAGAGGGAGCTTCACTCTGTATCTAACCCCATGCTGTACCTGTCCTGGGAGTGTTTGACGGGGACAGTGTCGAGGGAGCTTTACTCTGTATCTAACCCTGTGCTGTACCTGTCCTGGGAGTGTTTGATGGCGACAGTGTAGAGGGATCTTTACTCTGTATCTAACCCCGTGCTGTACCTGTCCTGGGAGTGTTTGATGGGGACAGTGCAGAGGGAGCTTTACTCTGTGTCTAACCCCGTGTTGTACCTGTCCTGGGACTGTTTGATGGGGACAGTGTCAAGGGAGATTTATTCTGTATCTAACCCCGTGCTGTACCTGTCCTGGGAGTGTTTGATGGGGACAGTGTCGAGGGAGCTTCACTCTGTATCTAACCCCGTGCTGTACCTGTCCTGGGAGTGTTTGATGGGGACAGTGTAGAGGGAGCTTTACTCTGTATCTAACCCCGTGCTGCACCTGTCTGGGAGTGTTTATTGGGGACAGTCGAGAGGGAGCTTTACTCTGTATCTAACCCCGTGCTGTACCTGTCCTGGGATTGTTTGATGGGGTCACTGTAGACGGAGCTTTACTCTGTATCTATCCCCCGTGCTGTGTGTGTCCTGGGAGTGTTTGATGGGGACAGTGTAGAGGGAGCTTTACTCTGTATCTAACCCCGAGCTGTACCTTTCCTGGGAGTGTTTGATGGGGACAGTGTAGAGGGAGCTTCACTCTGTATCTAACCCCATGCTGTACCTGTCCTGGGAGTGTTTGACGGGGACAGTGTCGAGGGAGCTTTACTCTGTATCTAACCCTGTGCTGTACCTGTCCTGGGAGTGTTTGATGGCGACAGTGTAGAGGGATCTTTACTCTATATCTAACCCCGTGCTGTACCTGTCCTGGGAGTGTTTGATGGGGACAGTGCAGAGGGAGCTTCACTCTGTATCTAACCCCGTGCTGTTCCTGTCCTGGGAATGTTTGATGGAGAAAGTGTAGGGGGATCTTTACTCTCTATCTAACGCCGTGCTGTACCTGTCCTGAGAGTGTTTGATGGGGGACAGTGTAGAGGGAGCTTTACTCTGTGTCTAACCCTGTGTTGTACCTGTCCTGGGAATGTTTGATGGGGACAGTGTCAAGGGAGATGTCTTCTGTATCTAACCCCGTGCTGTACCTGTCCTGGGAGTGTTTGATGGGAACAGTGTCGAGGGAGCTTTACTCTGTATCTAACCCTGTGCTGTACCTGTCCTGGGACTGTTTGATGGCGACAGTGTAGAGGGATCTTTACTCTATATCTAACCCCGTGCTGTACCTGTCCTGGGAGTGTTTGATGGGGACAGTGCAGAGGGAGCTTCACTCTGCATCTAACCCCGTGCTGTTCCTGTCCTGGGAATGTTTGATGGAGAAAGTGTAGGGGGATCTTTACTCTCTATCTAACGCCGTGCTGTACCTGTCCTGAGAGTGTTTGATGGGGGACAGTGTAGAGGGAGCTTTACTCTGTGTCTAACCCCGTGTTGTACCTGTCCTGGGAATGTTTGATGGGGACAGTGTCAAGGGAGATGTCTTCTGTATCTAACCCCGTGCTGTACCTGTCCTGGGAGTGTTTGATGGGGACAGTGTAGAGGGAGCTTTACTCTCTATCTAACCCCGTGCTGTACCTGTCTGGGAGTGTTTGATGGGGTCAGTGTAGACGGCGCTTTACTCTGTATCTATCCCCCGTGCTGTGTGTGTCCTGGGAGTGTTTGATGGGGACAGTGTAGAGGGAGCGTTACTCTGTATCTAACCCCGAGCTGTACCTTTCCTGGGAGTGTTTGATGGGGACAGTGTAGAGGGAGATTTACTCTGTATTTGACTCTGTACTGTACCTGTCCTGGGAGTGTTTGATGGGGACAGTGTAGAGGGAGCTTTACTCTGTATCTAACCCCGTGCTGTACCTGTCCTGAAAGTGTTTGATCGGGACACTGCAGAGGGAGCTTTACTCTGTATCTAATCCCGTGCTGTACCTGTCCTGGGAGTGTTTGATGGGGACAGTGTAGAGGGAGCTTTACTCTGTATCTAACCCCGTGCTGTACCTGTCCTGGGAGTGTTTGATGGGAACAGTGTAGAGGGAGCTTTACTCAGTATCTAACCCCGTGCTGTACCTGTCCTGGGAGTGTTTGATGGGGACAGTGTAGAGGGAGCTTTACTCTGTATCTAACCCCGTGCTGTACCTGTCCTGGGAGTGTTTGATGGGGACAGTGTAGAGGGAGCTTTACTCTGTATCTAACCCCGTGCTGTCCCTGTCCTGGGAGTGTTTGATGGGGACAGTGTAGAGGGAGCTTTACTCTGTATCTAACCCCGTGCTGTAACTGTCCTGGGAGTGTTTGATGGGGACAGTGTAGAGGGAGCTTTACTCTGTATCTAACCCCGTGCTGTCCTTGTCCTGGGAGTGTTTGATGGGGACAGTGTAGAGGGAGCTTTACTCTGTATCTAACCCCGTGCTGTACCTGTCCTGGGAGTGTTTGATGGTGACAGTGTAGAGGGAGCTTTACTCTGTATCTAACCCCGTGCTGTACCTTTCATAGAATTTACAGTGCAGAAGAAGGCCTTTCGGCCCATCGAGTCTGCACTGGCTCTTGGAAAGAGCAACCTACCCGAGGTCTACACCTCCACCCTATCCCCATAACCCAGCAACCACACCCAACACTCTGGGCAATTTTGGACAGTAAGGGCAATTTATCATGGCCAATCCACCTAACCTGCACATCTTTGGACTGTGGGAGGAAACTGGAGCACCCGCAGTATACTCACGCACACACGAGTAGGATGTGCAGACTCCGCACAGACAGTGACCCAAGCCGGAATCGAACCTGGGACCCTGGAGCTGTGAAGCAATTAGGTGGACTGGCCATGATAAATTGCCCTTGGTGTCCAAATTGCCTTTAGTGATGGGTGGGGTTACTGGGTTATGGGGATAGGGTGGAGGTGTGGACCTTGGGTAGGGTGCTCTTTCCAAGAGCCAGTGCAGACGCGATGGGCTGAATGGCCTCCTGTACTGTAAATTCGATGTAAATTAGGTAACAGTGAAGTAGCCATCGTCCCAGATGACCGTAGGCTGTTTTCCCCTTTGAGAGGGGGAGCTGACTGGTGGTAATTTAACCTGAGGGTCACCACTCCTCAGGCAAGGGACAAGGGTGAGGCCTACATGAATAAGCTGAGCCAGTCTGAGAATTGAACCCACACCGTTGGCCTTGCTCTGCATCACGAACCAGCTGTCTAGTCCACTGTGCTAAACAGCTGAGACGGGGACCTGATTGAAACTTACACAATTCTACCAGGGTTAGACAGATTCAGAAAGAACGTTCCCGATGGTGGGGGAGTCCAGACCGAGGGGTCAGAGTTTGAGGATAAGGGGTAAACCTTTTAGGACTGAGGTGAGGAGAAATTTCTCCACCCAGAGAGCGGTGAATCTGTGGAATTCACTCCCACAGAAAGTAGTTGAGGCCAAAATGTGGTGTAACTTCAAGATGGAATTAGATATAGCTCTTGCGGGTAAAGGCGTATGGGGGGAAGGCGGGATCAGCCCATGATGATAATGAATGGCGGAGCAGTCTCGAAGGGCTGAATGGCCTCCTCCTGCTTCTATTTTCTCTGTTCGTTTCTGTGCCTGTAACAATAGATCTTATTCGGTTTGTCTACATTGAGAATTAGGGGTTTCACCATGTGAACCAGCCATTCGGCTCAGCCGGGTAGGGACATGAAAAAGTAGTGCGATCGATGTTACACTTCTCAACATATTCTGAAATGGATTACCGCTAAACCCCAGACCATCAGCCACGATGGTCTCTCTCGACATATCAGTTGAATTTAAAACCGCATTTTGACGTGCATGGCCAGTTGTGCTTGACATATTGTGTAATTGTCGAATATTGGGGTGCATGGTAAAGTAGTCAATGATGACGATGGAGTCACTTACACGTGAAAGAGGTTAGATGCCATCTTGGACCAATGATGGGCAGGAACGTCATGTGGAATGAGTGGGGTTTCATGCTGATTTCATGCAGGGGCTGGTTCAGCTCAGTGGGCTAGACAGCTGGTTTGTGATGCAGAACAAGGCCAGCAGCGAGGGTTCAATTCCCGTACCCGCTGAGAATTCGGAATTCTCCCTCTGCGACCCGAACAGGCGCGGAATGTGGCGACGAGGGGATTTTCACAGTAACTTCATTGCAGTGTTAATGTAAGCCTACTTGTGACAATAATAAAGATTATTATAATGAATTGGTACCTGCTCTTGACATGCCACACACATCACGATGGCGACTTCAATGTCAATCTCCATTCCCAGACTGTCTCTGTTACAAATCTCCTCGTCCAATCTCTGCCCATGTGATGAAGTTGCTGAAAAATATCAGGTTGCAAACATTCTGATATGGTGATCTGCTTACCTTGAAACATTTCTTTCCCCCAATTGTTTGTGAACATGGACTGAGTCAGGCCATCCTTCAGTAGTGGTTTTCCGGGGCAGAACACAGCGTACATTCTGTGACACAGCAAGATCGGGAAAGCATTTACTACTTTCACCACTTGTTTTCTATGGTCTATAGTTTGTGAAGGCTATATACTGTGGTAACGAGGAGCAGGAAAGAAGGGTCTTCGAGAGACTGATATTATCTGATATTCAGCATCTTCCAAAGCTTTAAGTTAAAGGGCACGTCATGGCAGGAGAACTCAAAGCCTTGGTTTGCTCCTCCCGCTCTATGTGGGAAGCATGGATCATTTCCAGTGCCTGGGGCCAGCACGTGGGCAGGAAGTGCCTCCAGCTGCAGCTCCTGGAAGCCCGGGTTTCCCAGCTGGGGCGGCGGCTAGGGACACTGTGGAACATCGGCGAGGTGGAGAGCATCGTGGACAGCACGTATAGAGAGGTGGTCACACCGCAGGCCCAGACTCCACAGGCAGGAAGGGAATGGGTGACCACCAGGTCGGTTTGGGCTTCCTGGCCCAAGAGGACTCGGCAGTCGGTGCAGGAATCTCCAGTGGCCATTCCCAGCAAAGCAGCTACACCGTTTGGGATACTGCTGAGGGGAATGGCCACTCAGGGGAAAGCAGCAGCAGCCAAATTCGTTGCACCCTGGTTGTTTTGTCGCTCAAACCCTTCGTATACCAACTCCCATAGATCGCATCCACCCCCCCTGGAATAAACCTGCGGTTCCCACATTTTCAGGCCAATTCCGACATAGGCCCGATGTTAAAGCAACACCTTAACCGGTTCCAAATTTCGAGAGACGACAAAATGGTGGGACTACCAGGAGCAGAGCCGGCGGTGGTCCCCACACGCGAGGCCTCCTATACCTGTACCCATTCTGACCCCCCCCCCCTCTCCCCACCATCATCTCACCCCCTCCATGTTCGCCCCCCCCAGGCTAGGGAGTGCCAACTCCGCCACCCGTCACTCTCTCGACAAAAAGGTCCTTCGGATCCGAGGCGTCTTGCCTGTCCAAACAAACTCCAAAATTAATTCATCCACCCTCCGGAAAAACGCCTCAGGAAGGAGTATTGGGAGATACTGAAAAGTAAATAAAGACAGCGGCAGAATGTTCATGGTCACGGTTTGTACCCTCCTCACTGTGGACAGTGATCGGGCAACACATCTCCTCAAATCCCCTTTGACCCCCTCTACCAAACTGGCCAGGTTCCATTTATGCATCGTGGTCCAATCACAGACCACTTGAATACCCAGCTACCAAACCCTTATCCAGAACAACTTGAATGTCAGAGCTCCCCGCGGAATAAACCTGTGGTTCCCACATTTTTCAGGCCACTCCCTCTAGCTGTGTCTCACTCTGGATGTGTCTCACTCTGGCTGTGTCTCACTCTGGCTGTGTCTCACTCTGGCTGTGTCTCACTCTGGCTGTGTCTCACTCTGGATGTGTCTCACTCTGGCTGTGTCTCACTCTGGCTGTATCTCACTCTGGCTGTGTCTCACTCTGGCTGTGTCTCACTCTGGCTGTGTCTCACTCTGGCTGTGTCTCACTCTGGCTGTGTCTCACTCTGGCTGTGTCTCACTCTGGCTGTGTCTCACTCTGGCTGTGTCTCACCCTGGCTGTGTCTCACTCTGGATGTGTCTCACTCTGGCTGTGTCTCACTCTGGATGTGTCTCACTCTGGATGCGTCTCAGTCTGGCTGTGCTTCACTCTGGATGTGCCTCACTCTGGCGGTGTCTACTCAGGCTGTGCCTCACTCTGGCTGTGTATCACTCTGGCTGTGTCTCACTCTGGCTGTGTCTCACTCTGGCTGTGTCTCACTCTGGCTGTGCCTCACTCTGGCTGTGCCTGACTCTGGATGTGTCCCACTCTGGCTGTGCCTCACTCTGGCTATGCCTCACTCTGGCTGTGTCTACTCAGGCTGTGTCTACTCAGGCTGTGTCTTACTCTGGCTGTGTCTCACTCTGGCTGTGTCTCACTCTGGCTGTGTCTCACTCTGGCTGTGTCTCACTCTGGCTGTGTCTCACTCTGGCTATGTCTCACTCTGGCTGTGTCTCACTCTGGCTGTGCCTCACTCTGGCTGTGCCTCACACTGGCTGTGTTTCCCTCTGGCTGTGTCTCAATCTGGATGTGCCTCTCTCTGGATGTGCCTCAGTCTGGCTGTGTCTCACTCTGGCTGTGCCTCACTCTGGCTGTGTTTCCCTCTGGCTGTGCATCACACTGGGTGTGTCCCACTCTGGCTGTGTTGCACTCTGGCGGTGTCTCACTCTGGCTGTGTCTCACTCTGGCTGTGCCTCACTCTGGCTCTGTCTCACTCTGGCAGTGCCTCACTCTGGATGCGTCTCACCCTGGCTGCGTCTCACTCTGGATGTGTCTCAGTCTGGCTGTGCTTCACTCTGGATGTGCCTCACTCTGGCGGTGTCTCGCTCTGGCTCTGTCTCAGTCTGTCTGAGTCTCACTCTGGCTGTGCCTCACTCTGGCTGTGTCTTGCTCTGACTGTGCCTCGCTCTGGCTGTGGCTCACTCTGGCTGTGTCCCACTCTGGCTGTGTCCCACTCTGGCTGTTTCTCACTCTGGATGTGCCTCCCTCTGCCTGTGTCTCAACCTGGCTGTGTCTCACTCTGGCTGTGTCTCACTCTGGCTGTGTCTCACTCTGGCTGTGTCTCACTCTGGCTGTGTCTCACTCTGGCTGTGTCTCACTCTGGCTGTGTCTCACTCTGGATCTGTCTCACTCTGGCTGTGTCTCACTCTGGCTGTGTCTCACTCTGGCTGTGCCTCACTTTGGCTGTGCCTGACTCTGGATGTGTCCCACTCTGGCTGTGCCTCACTCTGGCTATGCCTCACTCTGGCTGTGTCTACTCAGGCTGTGTCTACTCAGGCTGTGTCTTACTCTGGCTGTGTCTCACTCTGGCTGTGTCTCACTCTGGCTGTGTCTCACTCAGGCTGTGTCTCACTCTGGCTGTGTCTCACTCTGGCTGTGTCTCACTCTGGCTGTGTCTCACTCTGGCTGTGCCTCACTCTGGCTGTGCCTCACACTGGCTCTGTTTCCCTCTGGCTGTGTCTCAGTCTGGATGTGCCTCTCTCTGGATGTGCCTCAGTCTGGCTGTGTCTCACTCTGGCTGTGCCTCACTCTGGCTGTGTTTCCCTCTGGCTGTGCCTCACTCTGGCTGTGCCTCACTCTGGCTCTGTCTCACTCTGGCAGTGCCTCACTCTGGATGCGTCTCACCCTGGCTGCGTCTCACTCTGGATGTGTCTCAGTCTGGCTGTGCTTCACTCTGGATGTGCCTCACTCTGGCGGTGTCTCGCTCTGGCTCTGTCTCAGTCTGTCTGAGTCTCACTCTGGCTGTGCCTCACTCTGGCTGTGTCTTGCTCTGGCTGTGCCTCGCTCTGGCTGTGGCTCGCTCTGGCTGTGGCCCACTCTGGCTGTGTCCCACTCTGGCTGTTTCTCACTCTGGATGTGCCTCCCTCTGGCTATGCCTCACTCTGGCTGTGTCTCACTCAGGCTGTGCCTCACTATGGCTGTGTCTCACTCAGGCAGTGCCTCACTATGGCTGTGCCTCACTCTGGATGTGTCTCCATCTGGCTGTGTCTCTCTCTGGCAGTGCCTCACTCTGGCTGTGCCTCACTCTGGATGTGCCTCACTCTGGCTGTGTCTCCGTCTGGCTGTGCCTCACTCTGGCTGTATCTCACTCTGGATGTGTCTCCATCTGGCTGTGTCTCGCTCTGGCAGTGCCTCACTCTGGCTGTGCCTCACTCTGGATGTGTCTCACTCTAGCTGTGTCTCACTCTGGCTGTGTCTCACTCAGGCTGTGCCTCACTCTGGCTGTGCCTCACTATGGCTGTGCCTCACTCTGGATGTGTCTCCATCTGGCTGTGTCTCGCTCTGGCAGTGCCTCACTCTGGCTGTGCCTCACTCTGGATGTGCCTCACTCTGGCTGTGTCTCCGTCTGGCTGTGCCTCACTCTGGCTGTATCTCACTCTGGCTGTGCCTCACTCTGGCTGTGTCCCACTCTGGCTGTGACTCACTCTGGCTGTGTCTCATTCTGGCTGTGTCTGACTGTGTCTGCGTCTCACTCTGGCTGTGCCTCATTCTGGCTGTGTCTCCCTCTGGCTGTGCCTCACTCTGGCTGTGTCTGACTGTGGCTGCGTCTCACTCTGGCTGTGCCTCACTCTGGCTGTGCCTCACTCTGGCTGTGTCTCACTCTGGCTGTGTCTCACTCTGGCTGTGTCTCGCTCTGGCTGTGTCTCGCTCTGGCTGTGTCTCGCTCAGGCTGTGTCTCACTCTGGCTGTGTCTCACCCTGGCTGTGTATCACTCAGGCTGTGCCACGCTTTGGCTGTGTCTCGCTCTGGCTGTGTCTCACTCTGGCTGTGTCTCACTCTGGCTGTGTCCCACTCTGGCTTTGTCCCACTCTGGCTGTGTCCCACTCTGGCTGTGTCCCACTCTGGCTGTGTCCCACTCCGGCTGTGTCCCACTCTGGCGGTGTCTCACTCTGGCTGTGTCTCACTCTGGCTGTGTCTCACTCTGGCTGTGTCTCACTCTGGCTGTGTCTCACTCTGGCTGTGTCTCACTCTGGCTGTGTCTCACTCTGGCTGTGTCCCACACTGGCTGTGTCTCACTCTGGATGTGTCTCACTCTGGCTGTGCCTCACACTGGCTGTGTCCCACTCTGGCTGTGTCCCACTCTGGCTGTGTCCCACTCTGGCTGTGTCCCACTCTGGCTGTATCGCACTCTGGCTGTGCCTCACTCTGGATCTGTCTCACTCTGGCTGTGCCTCACTCTGGCTGTGCCTCACTCTGGCTGTGTCTCACTCTGGCTGTGTCTCACTCTGGCTGTGCCTCACTCTGGCTGTGTCTCACTCTGGCTGTGCCTCACTCTGGCTCTGTCTCACTCTGGCTGTGTCTCACTCTGGCTGTGTCTCACTCTGGCTGTGTCTCACTCTGCCTGTGTCTCACTCTGACTGTGTCTCACTCTGGCTGTGTCTCACTCTGGCTGTGTATCACTCTGGCTGTGTCTCACTCTGGCTGTGTCTCACTCTGGCTGTGTCTCACTCTGCCTGTGTCTCACTCTGGCTGTGTCTCACTCTGACTGTGTCTCACTCTGGCTGTGTCTCAGTCTGGATGTGTCTCACTCCGATGGTATCTCACTCTGGCTGTGCCTCACTCTGGCTGTATCTCACTCTGGCTGTGCCTCACTCTGGCTGTGTCCCACTCTGGCTGTGACTCACTCTGGCTGTGTCTCACTCTGGCTGTGCCTCATTCTGGCTGAGCCTCACTCTGGCAGTGTCTCACTCTGGCTGTGTCTCACTCTGGATGTGTCTCACTCTGGCTGTGTCTCCCTCTGGCTGTGTCTCACTCTGGCTGTGTCTCACTCTGGCTGTGTCTCACTCTGGATGTGTCTCACTCTGGCTGTGTCTCACTCTGGCTGTATCTCACTCTGGCTGTGTCTCACTCTGGCTGTGTCTCACTCTGGCTGTGTCTCACTCTGGCTGTGTCTCACTCTGGCTGTGTCTCACTCTGGCTGTGTCTCACTCTGGCTGTGTCTCACCCTGGCTGTGTCTCACTCTGGATGTGTCTCACTCTGGCTGTGTCTCACTCTGGATGTGTCTCACTCTGGATGCGTCTCAGTCTGGCTGTGCTTCACTCTGGATGTGCCTCACTCTGGCGGTGTCTACTCAGGCTGTGCCTCACTCTGGCTGTGTATCACTCTGGCTGTGTCTCACTCTGGCTGTGTCTCACTCTGGCTGTGTCTCACTCTGGCTGTGCCTCACTCTGGCTGTGCCTGACTCTGGATGTGTCCCACTCTGGCTGTGCCTCACTCTGGCTATGCCTCACTCTGGCTGTGTCTACTCAGGCTGTGTCTACTCAGGCTGTGTCTTACTCTGGCTGTGTCTCACTCTGGCTGTGTCTCACTCTGGCTGTGTCTCACTCTGGCTGTGTCTCACTCTGGCTGTGTCTCACTCTGGCTATGTCTCACTCTGGCTGTGTCTCACTCTGGCTGTGCCTCACTCTGGCTGTGCCTCACACTGGCTGTGTTTCCCTCTGGCTGTGTCTCAATCTGGATGTGCCTCTCTCTGGATGTGCCTCAGTCTGGCTGTGTCTCACTCTGGCTGTGCCTCACTCTGGCTGTGTTTCCCTCTGGCTGTGCATCACACTGGGTGTGTCCCACTCTGGCTGTGTTGCACTCTGGCGGTGTCTCACTCTGGCTGTGTCTCACTTTGGCTGTGCCTCACTCTGGCTCTGTCTCACTCTGGCAGTGCCTCACTCTGGATGCGTCTCACCCTGGCTGCGTCTCACTCTGGATGTGTCTCAGTCTGGCTGTGCTTCACTCTGGATGTGCCTCACTCTGGCGGTGTCTCGCTCTGGCTCTGTCTCAGTCTGTCTGAGTCTCACTCTGGCTGTGCCTCACTCTGGCTGTGTCTTGCTCTGGCTGTGCCTCGCTCTGGCTGTGGCTCACTCTGGCTGTGTCCCACTCTGGCTGTGTCCCACTCTGGCTGTTTCTCACTCTGGATGTGCCTCCCTCTGCCTGTGTCTCAACCTGGCTGTGTCTCACTCTGGCTGTGTCTCACTCTGGCTGTGTCTCACTCTGGCTGTGTCTCACTCTGGCTGTGTCTCACTCTGGCTGTGTCTCACTCTGGCTGTGTCTCACTCTGGCTGTGTCTCACTCTGGCTGTGTCTCACTCTGGCTGTGTCTCACTCTGGCTGTGTCTCACTCTGGATCTGTCTCACTCTGGCTGTGTCTCACTCTGGCTGTGTCTCACTCTGGCTGTGCCTCACTTTGGCTGTGCCTGACTCTGGATGTGTCCCACTCTGGCTGTGCCTCACTCTGGCTATGCCTCACTCTGGCTGTGTCTACTCAGGCTGTGTCTACTCAGGCTGTGTCTTACTCTGGCTGTGTCTCACTCTGGCTGTGTCTCACTCTGGCTGTGTCTCACTCAGGCTGTGTCTCACTCTGGCTGTGTCTCACTCTGGCTGTGTCTCACTCTGGCTGTGTCTCACTCTGGCTGTGCCTCACTCTGGCTGTGCCTCACACTGGCTGTGTTTCCCTCTGGCTGTGTCTCAGTCTGGATGTGCCTCTCTCTGGATGTGCCTCAGTCTGGCTGTGTCTCACTCTGGCTGTGCCTCACTCTGGCTGTGTTTCCCTCTGGCTGTGCCTCACTCTGGCTGTGCCTCACTCTGGCTCTGTCTCACTCTGGCAGTGCCTCACTCTGGATGCGTCTCACCCTGGCTGCGTCTCACTCTGGATGTGTCTCAGTCTGGCTGTGCTTCACTCTGGATGTGCCTCACTCTGGCGGTGTCTCGCTCTGGCTCTGTCTCAGTCTGTCTGAGTCTCACTCTGGCTGTGCCTCACTCTGGCTGTGTCTTGCTCTGGCTGTGCCTCGCTCTGGCTGTGGCTCGCTCTGGCTGTGGCCCACTCTGGCTGTGTCCCACTCTGGCTGTTTCTCACTCTGGATGTGCCTCCCTCTGGCTATGCCTCACTCTGGCTGTGTCTCACTCAGGCTGTGCCTCACTATGGCTGTGTCTCACTCAGGCTGTGCCTCACTATGGCTGTGCCTCACTCTGGATGTGTCTCCATCTGGCTGTGTCTCTCTCTGGCAGTGCCTCACTCTGGCTGTGCCTCACTCTGGATGTGCCTCACTCTGGCTGTGTCTCCGTCTGGCTGTGCCTCACTCTGGCTGTATCTCACTCTGGATGTGTCTCCATCTGGCTGTGTCTCGCTCTGGCAGTGCCTCACTCTGGCTGTGCCTCACTCTGGATGTGTCTCACTCTAGCTGTGTCTCACTCTGGCTGTGTCTCACTCTAGCTGTGTCTCACTCTGGCTGTGTCTCACTCAGGCTGTGCCTCACTATGGCTGTGCCTCACTCTGGATGTGTCTCCATCTGGCTGTGTCTCGCTCTGGCAGTGCCTCACTCTGGCTGTGCCTCACTCTGGATGTGCCTCACTCTGGCTGTGTCTCCGTCTGGCTGTGCCTCACTCTGGCTGTATCTCACTCTGGCTGTGCCTCACTCTGGCTGTGTCCCACTCTGGCTGTGACTCACTCTGGCTGTGTCTCATTCTGGCTGTGTCTGACTGTGTCTGCGTCTCACTCTGGCTGTGCCTCATTCTGGCTGTGTCTCCCTCTGGCTGTGCCTCACTCTGGCTGTGTCTGACTGTGGCTGTGCCTCACTCTGGCTGTGCCTCACTCTGGCTGTGCCTCACTCTGGCTGTGTCTCACTCTGGCTGTGTCTCGCTCTGGCTGTGTCTCGCTCTGGCTGTGTCTCGCTCAGGCTGTGTCTCACTCTGGCTGTGTCTCACCCTGGCTGTGTATCACTCCGGCTGTGCCACGCTTTGGCTGTGTCTCGCTATGGCTGTGTCTCACTCTGGCTGTGTCTCACTCTGGCTGTGTCCCACTCTGGCTTTGTCCCACTCTGGCTGTGTCCCACTCTGGCTGTGTCCCACTCTGGCTGTGTCCCACTCTGGCTGTGTCCCACTCTGGCGGTGTCTCACTCTGGCTGTGTCTCACTCTGGCTGTGTCTCACTCTGGCTGTGTCTCACTCTGGCTGTGTCTCACTCTGGCTGTGTCTCACTCTGGCTGTGTCTCACTCTGGCTGTGTCCCACACTGGCTGTGTCTCACTCTGGATGTGTCTCACTCTGGCTGTGCCTCACACTGGCTGTGTCCCACTCTGGCTGTGTCCCACTCTGGCTGTGTCCCACTCTGGCTGTGTCCCACTCTGGCTGTGTCCCACTGTGGCTGTATCGCACTCTGGCTGTGCCTCACTCTGGATCTGTCTCACTCTGGCTGTGCCTCACTCTGGCTGTGCCTCACTCTGGCTGTGTCTCACTCTGGCTGTGTCTCACTCTGGCTGTGCCTCACTCTGGCTGTGTCTCACTCTGGCTGTGCCTCACTCTGGCTCTGTCTCACTCTGGCTGTGTCTCACTCTGGCTGTGTCTCACTCTGGCTGTGTCTCACTCTGCCTGTGTCTCACTCTGGCTGTGTCTCACTCTGACTGTGTCTCACTCTGGCTGTGTCTCACTCTGGCTGTGTCTCACTCTGGCTGTGTCTCACTCTGGCTGTGTCTCACTCTGGCTGTGTCTCACTCTGACTGTGTCTCACTCTGGCTGTGTCTCACTCTGGCTGTGTCTCACTCTGCCTGTGTCTCACTCTGGCTGTGTCTCACTCTGACTGAGTCTCACTCTGGCTGTGTCTCAGTCTGGATGTGTCTCACTCCGACGGTATCTCACTCTGGCTGTGCCTCACTCTGGCTGTATCTCACTCTGGCTGTGCCTCACTCTGGCTGTGTCCCACTCTGGCTGTGACTCACTCTGGCTGTGTCTCACTCTGGCTGTGCCTCATTCTGGCTGAGCCTCACTCTGGCTGTGGCTTACTCTGGCTGTGCCACACTCTGGCTGTGCCTCCCTCTGCCTGAGTCTCACTCTGGCTGTGGCTCCCTCTGGCTGTGTCTCACTCTGGATGTGTCTCAGCCCGGATGTGTCTCACTCCGTATGTGTCTCACTCTGGCTGTCTCTCATCTGGCTGTGCCTCACTCTGGGTGTGCCTCACTCTGGCTGTGCCTCCCTCTGGCTGGGCCTCACTCTGGCTGTATCTCACTTTGGCTGTGGATCACTCTGGCTGTGTCCCACTCTGGCTGTGTCCCACTCTGGCTTTGTCCCACTCTGGCTGGGTCACACTCTGGCTGTTTCTCACTCTGGATGTGTCTCCCTCTGCCTGTGTCTCACTCTGGCTGTGTCTCACTCTGGCTGTGCCTCACTCTGGCTGTGTCTCACTCTGGCTGTGTCTCACTCTGGCTGTGTCTCACTCTGGCTGTGCCTCACTCTTGGTGTGCCTCACTCTGGCTGTGTCTCACTCTGCCTGTGTCTCACTCAGGCTGCGTCTCACTCTTGCTGTGTTTCACTCTGGCTGTGTCTCCCTCTGCCTGTGTCTCACTCTGGCTGTGTCTCACTCTGGCTGTGCCTCACTCTTGGTGTGCCTCACTCTTGGTGTGCCTCACTCTTTGTGTGCCTCACTCTGGCTGTGTCTCCCTCTGCCTGTGTCTCACTCTGGCTTTGTCTCACTCAGGCTGTGCCTCTCTCTGGCTGTGTCTCCCTCTGCCTGTGTCTCACTCTGGCTGTGTCTCACTCTGGCTGTGTCTCCCTCTGCCTGTGTCTCACTCTGGCTGTGTCTCACTCTGGCTGTGTCTCACTCTGGCTGTGTCTCACTCTGGCTGTGTCTCACTCCATATGTGTCTCACTCTGGCTGTGTCTCACTCTGGCTGTTCTCACTCTGGCTGTGTCTCACTCTGGCTGTGTCTCACTCTGGCTGTGCCTCACTCTGGCTATGTTTCCCTCTGGCTGTGCCTCAGTCTGGCTGTGCCTCACTCTGGCTCTGTCTCACTGGCAGTGCCTCGCTCTGGATGCGTCTCACTCTGGCTGTGTCTCACTCTGGCTGTGCCTCACTCTGGCGGTGTCTACTCAGGCTGTGTCTCACTCTGGCTGTGTCTCACTCTGGCTGTGTCTCACTCTGACTGTGTCTCACTCTGACTGTGTCTCACTCTGGCTGTGTCTCACTCTGGCTGTGTCTCATTCTGGCTGTGTCTCACTCTGGCTGTGTCTCACTCTGGCTGTGTCTCACTCTGGCTGTGCCTCACTCTGGCTGTGCCTGAATCTGGATGTGTCCCACTCTGGCTGTGCCTCACACTGGCTATGCCTCACTCTGGCTGTGTCTCACTCAGGCTGTGTCTCACTCAGGCTGTGTCTCACTCAGGCTGTGTCTCACTCAGGCTGCGTCTCACTCTGGCTGTGTCTCACTCTGGCTGTGTCTCACTCTGGCTGTGTCTCACTCTGGCTGTGTCTCACTCTGGCTGTGTCTCACTCTGGCTGTGCCTCACTCTGACTGTGCCTCACACTGGCTGTGTCTCCCTCTGGCTGTGTCTCAGTCTGGATGTGCCTCTCTCTGGATGTGCCTCAGTCTGGCTGTGTCTCACTCTGGCTGTGTCACACTCTGGCTGTGTCCCTCTGGCTGTGCCTCAGTCTGGCTGTGCCTCACTCTGGCTGTGCCTCACTCTGGCTGTGCCTCACTTTGGCTCTGTCTCACTCTGGCAGTGCCTCGCTCTGGATGCGTCTCACTCCGGATGTGTCTCAGTCTGGCTGTGCTTCTCTCTGGATGTGCCTCACTCTGGCTGTGTCCCACTCTGGCTGTGACTCACTCTGGCTGTGTCTCATTCTGGCTGTGTCTGACTGTGTCTGCGTCTCACTCTGGCTGTGCCTCATTCTGGCTGTGTCTCCCTCTGGCTGTGCCTCACTCTGGCTGTGTCTGACTGTGGCTGCGTCTCACTCTGGCTGTGCCTCACTCTGGCTGTGCCTCACTCTGGCTGTGTCTCACTCTGGCTGTGTCTCACTCTGGCTGTGTCTCGCTCTGGCTGTGTCTCGCTCTGGCTGTGTCTCGCTCAGGCTGTGTCTCACTCTGGCTGTGTCTCACCCTGGCTGTGTATCACTCAGGCTGTGCCACGCTTTGGCTGTGTCTCGCTCTGGCTGTGTCTCACTCTGGCTGTGTCTCACTCTGGCTGTGTCCCACTCTGGCTTTGTCCCACTCTGGCTGTGTCCCACTCTGGCTGTGTCCCACTCTGGCTGTGTCCCACTCCGGCTGTGTCCCACTCTGGCGGTGTCTCACTCTGGCTGTGTCTCACTCTGGCTGTGTCTCACTCTGGCTGTGTCTCACTCTGGCTGTGTCTCACTCTGGCTGTGTCTCACTCTGGCTGTGTCTCACTCTGGCTGTGTCCCACACTGGCTGTGTCTCACTCTGGATGTGTCTCACTCTGGCTGTGCCTCACACTGGCTGTGTCCCACTCTGGCTGTGTCCCACTCTGGCTGTGTCCCACTCTGGCTGTGTCCCACTCTGGCTGTGTCCCACTCTGGCTGTATCGCACTCTGGCTGTGCCTCACTCTGGATCTGTCTCACTCTGGCTGTGCCTCACTCTGGCTGTGCCTCACTCTGGCTGTGTCTCACTCTGGCTGTGTCTCACTCTGGCTGTGCCTCACTCTGGCTGTGTCTCACTCTGGCTGTGCCTCACTCTGGCTCTGTCTCACTCTGGCTGTGTCTCACTCTGGCTGTGTCTCACTCTGGCTGTGTCTCACTCTGCCTGTGTCTCACTCTGGCTGTGTCTCACTCTGACTGTGTCTCACTCTGGCTGTGTCTCACTCTGGCTGTGTCTCACTCTGGCTGTGTCTCACTCTGGCTGTGTCTCACTCTGGCTGTGTCTCACTCTGACTGTGTCTCACTCTGGCTGTGTCTCACTCTGGCTGTGTCTCACTCTGCCTGTGTCTCACTCTGGCTGTGTCTCACTCTGACTGTGTCTCACTCTGGCTGTGTCTCAGTCTGGATGTGTCTCACTCCGATGGTATCTCACTCTGGCTGTGCCTCACTCTGGCTGTATCTCACTCTGGCTGTGCCTCACTCTGGCTGTGTCCCACTCTGGCTGTGACTCACTCTGGCTGTGTCTCACTCTGGCTGTGCCTCATTCTGGCTGAGCCTCACTCTGGCAGTGTCTCACTCTGGCTGTGTCTCACTCTGGATGTGTCTCACTCTGGCTGTGTCTCCCTCTGGCTGTGTCTCACTCTGGCTGTGTCTCACTCTGGCTGTGTCTCACTCTGGATGTGTCTCACTCTGGCTGTGTCTCACTCTGGCTGTATCTCACTCTGGCTGTGTCTCACTCTGGCTGTGTCTCACTCTGGCTGTGTCTCACTCTGGCTGTGTCTCACTCTGGCTGTGTCTCACTCTGGCTGTGTCTCACTCGGGCTGTGTCTCACTCTGGCTGTGTCTCACCCTGGCTGTGTCTCACTCTGGATGTGTCTCACTCTGGCTGTGTCTCACTCTGGATATGTCTCACTCTGGATGCGTCTCAGTCTGGCTGTGCTTCACTCTGGATGTGCCTCACTCTGGCGGTGTCTACTCAGGCTGTGCCTCACTCTGGCTGTGTATCACTCTGGCTGTGTCTCACTCTGGCTGTGTCTCACTCTGGCTGTGTCTCACTCTGGCTGTGCCTCACTCTGGCTGTGCCTGACTCTGGATGTGTCCCACTCTGGCTGTGCCTCACTCTGGCTATGCCTCACTCTGGCTGTGTCTACTCAGGCTGTGTCTACTCAGGCTGTGTCTTACTCTGGCTGTGTCTCACTCTGGCTGTGTCTCACTCTGGCTGTGTCTCACTCTGGCTGTGTCTCACTCTGGCTGTGTCTCACTCTGGCTATGTCTCACTCTGGCTGTGTCTCACTCTGGCTGTGCCTCACTCTGGCTGTGCCTCACACTGGCTGTGTTTCCCTCTGGCTGTGTCTCAATCTGGATGTGCCTCTCTCTGGATGTGCCTCAGTCTGGCTGTGTCTCACTCTGGCTGTGCCTCACTCTGGCTGTGTTTCCCTCTGGCTGTGCATCACACTGGGTGTGTCCCACTCTGGCTGTGTTGCACTCTGGCGGTGTCTCACTCTGGCTGTGTCTCACTTTGGCTGTGCCTCACTCTGGCTCTGTCTCACTCTGGCAGTGCCTCACTCTGGATGCGTCTCACCCTGGCTGCGTCTCACTCTGGATGTGTCTCAGTCTGGCTGTGCTTCACTCTGGATGTGCCTCACTCTGGCGGTGTCTCGCTCTGGCTCTGTCTCAGTCTGTCTGAGTCTCACTCTGGCTGTGCCTCACTCTGGCTGTGTCTTGCTCTGGCTGTGCCTCGCTCTGGCTGTGGCTCACTCTGGCTGTGTCCCACTCTGGCTGTGTCCCACTCTGGCTGTTTCTCACTCTGGATGTGCCTCCCTCTGCCTGTGTCTCAACCTGGCTGTGTCTCACTCTGGCTGTGTCTCACTCTGGCTGTGTCTCACTCTGGCTGTGTCTCACTCTGGCTGTGTCTCACTCTGGCTGTGTCTCACTCTGGCTGTGTCTCACTCTGGCTGTGTCTCACTCTGGCTGTGTCTCACTCTGGCTGTGTCTCACTCTGGCTGTGTCTCACTCTGGATCTGTCTCACTCTGGCTGTGTCTCACTCTGGCTGTGTCTCACTCTGGCTGTGCCTCACTTTGGCTGTGCCTGACTCTGGATGTGTCCCACTCTGGCTGTGCCTCACTCTGGCTATGCCTCACTCTGGCTGTGTCTACTCAGGCTGTGTCTACTCAGGCTGTGTCTTACTCTGGCTGTGTCTCACTCTGGCTGTGTCTCACTCTGGCTGTGTCTCACTCAGGCTGTGTCTCACTCTGGCTGTGTCTCACTCTGGCTGTGTCTCACTCTGGCTGTGTCTCACTCTGGCTGTGCCTCACTCTGGCTGTGCCTCACACTGGCTGTGTTTCCCTCTGGCTGTGTCTCAGTCTGGATGTGCCTCTCTCTGGATGTGCCTCAGTCTGGCTGTGTCTCACTCTGGCTGTGCCTCACTCTGGCTGTGTTTCCCTCTGGCTGTGCCTCACTCTGGCTGTGCCTCACTCTGGCTCTGTCTCACTCTGGCAGTGCCTCACTCTGGATGCGTCTCACCCTGGCTGCGTCTCACTCTGGATGTGTCTCAGTCTGGCTGTGCTTCACTCTGGATGTGCCTCACTCTGGCGGTGTCTCGCTCTGGCTCTGTCTCAGTCTGTCTGAGTCTCACTCTGGCTGTGCCTCACTCTGGCTGTGTCTTGCTCTGGCTGTGCCTCGCTCTGGCTGTGGCTCGCTCTGGCTGTGGCCCACTCTGGCTGTGTCCCACTCTGGCTGTTTCTCACTCTGGATGTGCCTCCCTCTGGCTATGCCTCACTCTGGCTGTGTCTCACTCAGGCTGTGCCTCACTATGGCTGTGTCTCACTCAGGCTGTGCCTCACTATGGCTGTGCCTCACTCTGGATGTGTCTCCATCTGGCTGTGTCTCTCTCTGGCAGTGCCTCACTCTGGCTGTGCCTCACTCTGGATGTGCCTCACTCTGGCTGTGTCTCCGTCTGGCTGTGCCTCACTCTGGCTGTATCTCACTCTGGATGTGTCTCCATCTGGCTGTGTCTCGCTCTGGCAGTGCCTCACTCTGGCTGTGCCTCACTCTGGATGTGTCTCACTCTAGCTGTGTCTCACTCTGGCTGTGTCTCACTCTAGCTGTGTCTCACTCTGGCTGTGTCTCACTCAGGCTGTGCCTCACTATGGCTGTGCCTCACTCTGGATGTGTCTCCATCTGGCTGTGTCTCGCTCTGGCAGTGCCTCACTCTGGCTGTGCCTCACTCTGGATGTGCCTCACTCTGGCTGTGTCTCCGTCTGGCTGTGCCTCACTCTGGCTGTATCTCACTCTGGCTGTGCCTCACTCTGGCTGTGTCCCACTCTGGCTGTGACTCACTCTGGCTGTGTCTCATTCTGGCTGTGTCTGACTGTGTCTGCGTCTCACTCTGGCTGTGCCTCATTCTGGCTGTGTCTCCCTCTGGCTGTGCCTCACTCTGGCTGTGTCTGACTGTGGCTGTGCCTCACTCTGGCTGTGCCTCACTCTGGCTGTGCCTCACTCTGGCTGTGTCTCACTCTGGCTGTGTCTCGCTCTGGCTGTGTCTCGCTCTGGCTGTGTCTCGCTCAGGCTGTGTCTCACTCTGGCTGTGTCTCACCCTGGCTGTGTATCACTCAGGCTGTGCCACGCTTTGGCTGTGTCTCGCTATGGCTGTGTCTCACTCTGGCTGTGTCTCACTCTGGCTGTGTCCCACTCTGGCTTTGTCCCACTCTGGCTGTGTCCCACTCTGGCTGTGTCCCACTCTGGCTGTGTCCCACTCTGGCTGTGTCCCACTCTGGCGGTGTCTCACTCTGGCTGTGTCTCACTCTGGCTGTGTCTCACTCTGGCTGTGTCTCACTCTGGCTGTGTCTCACTCTGGCTGTGTCTCACTCTGGCTGTGTCCCACACTGGCTGTGTCTCACTCTGGATGTGTCTCACTCTGGCTGTGCCTCACAGTGGCTGTGTCCCACTCTGGCTGTGTCCCACTCTGGCTGTGTCCCACTCTGGCTGTGTCCCACTCTGGCTGTGTCCCACTGTGGCTGTATCGCACTCTGGCTGTGCCTCACTCTGGATCTGTCTCACTCTGGCTGTGCCTCACTCTGGCTGTGCCTCACTCTGGCTGTGTCTCACTCTGGCTGTGTCTCACTCTGGCTGTGCCTCACTCTGGCTGTGTCTCACTCTGGCTGTGCCTCACTCTGGCTCTGTCTCACTCTGGCTGTGTCTCACTCTGGCTGTGTCTCACTCTGGCTGTGTCTCACTCTGCCTGTGTCTCACTCTGGCTGTGTCTCACTCTGACTGTGTCTCACTCTGGCTGTGTCTCACTCTGGCTGTGTCTCACTCTGGCTGTGTCTCACTCTGGCTGTGTCTCACTCTGACTGTGTTTCACTCTGGCTGTGTCTCACTCTGGCTGTGTCTCACTCTGCCTGTGTCTCACTCTGGCTGTGTCTCACTCTGACTGAGTCTCACTCTGGCTGTGTCTCAGTCTGGATGTGTCTCACTCCGACGGTATCTCACTCTGGCTGTGCCTCACTCTGGCTGTATCTCACTCTGGCTGTGCCTCACTCTGGCTGTGTCCCACTCTGGCTGTGACTCACTCTGGCTGTGTCTCACTCTGGCTGTGCCTCATTCTGGCTGAGCCTCACTCTGGCTGTGGCTTACTCTGGCTGTGCCACACTCTGGCTGTGCCTCCCTCTGCCTGAGTCTCACTCTGGCTGTGGCTCCCTCTGGCTGTGTCTCACTCTGGATGTGTCTCAGCCCGGATGTGTCTCACTCCGTATGTGTCTCACTCTGGCTGTCTCTCATCTGGCTGTGCCTCACTCTGGGTGTGCCTCACTCTGGCTGTGCCTCCCTCTGGCTGGGCCTCACTCTGGCTGTATCTCACTTTGGCTGTGCCTCACTCTGGCTGTGTCCCACTCTGCCTGTGCGTCACTCTTGCTGTGCCACACTCTGGCTGTGCCTCGCTCTGGCTGTGGATCACTCTGGCTGTGTCCCACTCTGGCTGTGTCCCACTCTGGCTTTGTCCCACTCTGGCTGGGTCACACTCTGGCTGTTTCTCACTCTGGATGTGTCTCCCTCTGCCTGTGTCTCACTCTGGCTGTGTCTCACTCTGGCTGTGCCTCACTCTGGCTGTGTCTCACTCTGGCTGTGTCTCACTCTGGCTGTGTCTCACTCTGGCTGTGCCTCACTCTTGGTGTGCCTCACTCTGGCTGTGTCTCACTCTGCCTGTGTCTCACTCAGGCTGCGTCTCACTCTTGCTGTGTTTCACTCTGGCTGTGTCTCCCTCTGCCTGTGTCTCACTCTGGCTGTGTCTCACTCTGGCTGTGCCTCACTCTTGGTGTGCCTCACTCTTGGTGTGCCTCACTCTTTGTGTGCCTCACTCTGGCTGTGTCTCCCTCTGCTTGTGTCTCACTCTGGCTTTGTCTCACTCAGGCTGTGCCTCTCTCTGGCTGTGTCTCCCTCTGCCTGTGTCTCACTCTGGCTGTGTCTCACTCTGGCTGTGTCTCCCTCTGCCTGTGTCTCACTCTGGCTGTGTCTCACTCTGGCTGTGTCTCACTCTGGCTGTGTCTCACTCTGGCTGTGTCTCACTCCATATGTGTCTCACTCTGGCTGTGTCTCACTCTGGCTGTTCTCACTCTGGCTGTGTCTCACTCTGGCTGTGTCTCACTCTGGCTGTGCCTCACTCTGGCTATGTTTCCCTCTGGCTGTGCCTCAGTCTGGCTGTGCCTCACTCTGGCTCTGTCTCACTGGCAGTGCCTCGCTCTGGATGCGTCTCACTCTGGCTGTGTCTCACTCTGGCTGTGCCTCACTCTGGCGGTGTCTACTCAGGCTGTGTCTCACTCTGGCTGTGTCTCACTCTGGCTGTGTCTCACTCTGGCTGTGTCTCACTCTGACTGTGTCTCACTCTGACTGTGTCTCACTCTGGCTGTGTCTCACTCTGGCTGTGTCTCATTCTGGCTGTGTCTCACTCTGGCTGTGTCTCACTCTGGCTGTGTCTCACTCTGGCTGTGCCTCACTCTGGCTGTGCCTGAATCTGGATGTGTCCCACTCTGGCTGTGCCTCACACTGGCTATGCCTCACTCTGGCTGTGTCTCACTCAGGCTGTGTCTCACTCAGGCTGTGTCTCACTCAGGCTGTGTCTCACTCAGGCTGCGTCTCACTCTGGCTGTGTCTCACTCTGGCTGTGTCTCACTCTGGCTGTGTCTCACTCTGGCTGTGTCTCACTCTGGCTGTGTCTCACTCTGGCTGTGCCTCACTCTGACTGTGCCTCACACTGGCTGTGTCTCCCTCTGGCTGTGTCTCAGTCTGGATGTGCCTCTCTCTGGATGTGCCTCAGTCTGGCTGTGTCTCACTCTGGCTGTGTCACACTCTGGCTGTGTCCCTCTGGCTGTGCCTCAGTCTGGCTGTGCCTCACTCTGGCTGTGCCTCACTCTGGCTGTGCCTCACTTTGGCTCTGTCTCACTCTGGCAGTGCCTCGCTCTGGATGCGTCTCACTCCGGATGTGTCTCAGTCTGGCTGTGCTTCTCTCTGGATGTGCCTCACTCTGGCGGTTTCTCGCTCTGGCTGTGTCTCAGTCTGTCTGAGTCTCACTCTGGCTGTGGCTCACTCTGGCAGTGTCTTCCTCTGGCTGTGCCTCGCTCTGGCTGTGCCTCGCTCTGGCTGTGGCTTACCCTGGCTGTGCCTCACACTGGCTGTGCCTCACACTGGCTGTGTCTCACTCTGGCTGTGCCTCAACCTGGCTGTGTCTCACTCTGGCTGTGTCTCACTCTGGCTGTGTCTCACTCTGGCTGTGCCTCACTCTGGCTGTGTCTCACTCTGGCTGTGTCTCACTCTGGCTGTGCCTCACTCTGGCTGTGCCTCACTCTGGGTGTGCCTCACTCTGGCTGTGCCACACTCTGGCTGTGACCCACTCTGGCTGTGTCCCACTCTGGCTGTGTCCCACTCTGGCTGTGTCCCACTCTGGCTGTGTCCCTCTCTGGCTGTGTCCCACTCTGGCTGTGTCCCACTCTGGCTGTGTCCCACTCTGGCTGTGTCCCACTCTGGCTGTGTCCCACTCTGCCTGTGTCACACTCTGGCTGTGTCCCACTCTGGCTGTGTCCCAATCTGGCTGTGTCCCACTGTGGCTGTATCCCACTGTGGCTGTGTCTCACTCTGGAAGTGTCTCACTCTGGCTGTGCCTCACTCTTGCTGTGTCTCACTCTGGCTGTGTCTCACTCTGGCTGTGCCTGACTCTGGCTCTGTCTCATTCTGGCTGTGTCTCACTCTGGCTGTGCCTCACTCTGGCTGTGTCACACTCTGGCTGTATCCCACACTGGCTGTGTCTCACTCTGTATGTGTCTCACTCTGTATGTGTCTCACTCTGGCTGTGCCTCACTCTTGCTGTGCCTCACTCTGGCTGTGCCTCACTCTGGCTGTGTCTCACTCTGGCTGTGCCTCACTCTGGCTGTGTCTCTCTCTGGCTGTGCCTCACACTGGCTCTGTCTCACTCTGGCTGTGTCTCACTCTGGCTGTGTCTCACTCTGGCTGTGTCTCATTCTGGCTGTGTCTGACTGTGTCTGCGTCTCACTCTGGCTGTGCCTCATTCTGGCTGTGTCTCCCTCTGGCTGTGCCTCACTCTGGCTGTGTCTGACTGTGGCTGCGTCTCACTCTGGCTGTGCCTCACTCTGGCTGTGCCTCACACTGGCTGTGTCTCACTCTGGCTGTGTCTCACTCTGGCTGTGTCTCGCTCTGGCTGTGTCTCGCTCTGGCTGTGTCTCGCTCAGGCTGTGTCTCACTCTGGCTGTGTCTCACCCTGGCTGTGTATCACTCAGACTGTGCCACGCTTTGGCTGTGTCTCGCTCTGGCTGTGTCTCACTCTGGCTGTGCCTCACTCTGGCTGTGCCTGACTCTGGATGTGTCCCACTCTGGCTGTGCCTCACTCTGGCTATGCCTCACTCTGGCTGTGTCTACTCAGGCTGTGTCTACTCAGGCTGTGTCTTACTCTGGCTGTGTCTCACTCTGGCTGTGTCTCACTCTGGCTGTGTCTCACTCTGGCTGTGTCTCACTCTGGCTGTGTCTCACTCTGGCTATGTCTCACTCTGGCTGTGTCTCACTCTGGCTGTGCCTCACTCTGGCTGTGCCTCACACTGGCTGTGTTTCCCTCTGGCTGTGTCTCAATCTGGATGTGCCTCTCTCTGGATGTGCCTCAGTCTGGCTGTGTCTCACTCTGGCTGTGCCTCGCTCTGGCTGTGGCTTACCCTGGCTGTGCCTCACACTGGCTGTGCCTCACACTGGCTGTGTCTCACTCTGGCTGTGCCTCAACCTGGCTGTGTCTCACTCTGGCTGTGTCTCACTCTGGCTGTGTCTCACTCTGGCTGTGCCTCACTCTGGCTGTGTCTCACTCTGGCTGTGTCTCACTCTGGCTGTGCCTCACTCTGGCTGTGCCTCACTCTGGCTGTGCCTCACTCTGGCTGTGCCACACTCTGGCTGTGACCCACTCTGGCTGTGTCCCACTCTGGCTGTGTCCCACTCTGGCTGTGTCCCACTCTGGCTGTGTCCCTCTCTGGCTGTGTCCCACTCTGGCTGTGTCCCACTCTGGCTGTGTCCCACTCTGGCTGTGTCCCACTCTGCCTGTGTCACACTCTGGCTGTGTCCCACTCTGGCTGTGTCCCAATCTGGCTGTGTCCCACTGTGGCTGTATCCCACTGTGGCTGTGTCTCACTCTGGAAGTGTCTCACTCTGGCTGTGCCTCACTCTTGCTGTGTCTCACTCTGGCTGTGTCTCACTCTGGCTGTGCCTGACTCTGGCTCTGTCTCATTCTGGCTGTGTCTCACTCTGGCTGTGTCTCACTCTGGCTGTGTCACACTCTGGCTGTATCCCACACTGGCTGTGTCTCACTCTGTATGTTTCTCACTCTGTATGTGTCTCACTCTGGCTGTGCCTCACTCTTGCTGTGCCTCACTCTGGCTGTGCCTCACTCTGGCTGTGTCTCACTCTGGCTGTGCCTCACTCTGGCTGTGTCTCACTCTGGCTGTGCCCCACACTGGCTCTGTCTCACTCTGGCTGTGTCTCACTCTGGCTGTGTCTCACTCTGGCTGTGTCTCATTCTGGCTGTGTCTGACTGTGTCTGCGTCTCACTCTGGCTGTGCCTCATTCTGGCTGTGTCTCCCTCTGGCTGTGCCTCACTCTGGCTGTGTCTGACTGTGGCTGCGTCTCACTCTGGCTGTGCCTCACTCTGGCTGTGCCTCACACTGGCTGTGTCTCACTCTGGCTGTGTCTCACTCTGGCTGTGTCTCGCTCTGGCTGTGTCTCACTCTGGCTGTGTCTCGCTCAGGCTGTGTCTCACTCTGGCTGTGTCTCACCCTGGCTGTGTATCACTCAGGCTGTGCCACGCTTTGGCTGTGTCTCGCTCTGGCTGTGTCTCACTCTGGCTGTGCCTCACTCTGGCTGTGCCTGACTCTGGATGTGTCCCACTCTGGCTGTGCCTCACTCTGGCTATGCCTCACTCTGGCTGTGTCTACTCAGGCTGTGTCTACTCAGGCTGTGTCTTACTCTGGCTGTGTCTCACTCTGGCTGTGTCTCACTCTGGCTGTGTCTCACTCTGGCTGTGTCTCACTCTGGCTGTGTCTCACTCTGGCTATGTCTCAATCTGGCTGTGTCTCACTCTGGCTGTGCCTCACTCTGGCTGTGCCTCACACTGGCTGTGTTTCCCTCTGGCTGTGTCTCAATCTGGATGTGCCTCTCTCTGGATGTGCCTCAGTCTGGCTGTGTCTCACTCTGGCTGTGCCTCACTCTGGCTGTGTTTCCCTCTGGCTGTGCATCACACTGGGTGTGTCCCACTCTGGCTGTGTTGCACTCTGGCGGAGTCTCACTCTGGCTGTGTCTCACTCTGGCTGTGCCTCACTCTGGCTCTGTCTCACTCTGGCAGTGCCTCACTCTGGATGCGTCTCACCCTGGCTGCGTCTCACTCTGGATGTGTCTCAGTCTGGCTGTGCTTCACTCTGGATGTGCCTCACTCTGGCGGTGTCTCGCTCTGGCTCTGTCTCAGTCTGTCTGAGTCTCACTCTGGCTGTTTCTCACTCTGGCTGTGTCCCACTCTGGCTGTTTCTCACTCTGGATGTGCCTCCCTCTGCCTGTGTCTCAACCTGGCTGTGTCTCACTCTGGCTGTGTCTCACTCTGGCTGTGTCTCACTCTGGCTGTGTCTCACTCTGGCTGTGTCTCACTCTGGCTGTGTCTCACTCTGGCTGTGTCTCACACTGGCTGTGTCTAACTCTGGCTGTGTCTCACTCTGGCTGTGTCTCACTCTGGCTGTGTCTCACTCTGGATCTGTCTCACTCTGGCTGTGTCTCACTCTGGCTGTGTCTCACTCTGGCTGTGCCTCACTTTGGCTGTGCCTGACTCTGGATGTGTTCCACTCTGGCTGTGCCTCACTCTGGCTATGCCTCACTCTGGCTGTGTCTACTCAGGCTGTGTCTACTCAGGCTGTGTCTTACTCTGGCTCTGTCTCACTCTGGCTGTGTCTCACTCTGGCTGTGTCTCACTCAGGCTGTGTCTCACTCTGGCTGTGTCTCACTCTGGCTGTGTCTCACTCTGGCTGTGTCTCACTCTGGCTGTGCCTCACTCTGGCTGTGCCTCACACTGGCTGTGTTTCCCTCTGGCTGTGTCTCAGTCTGGATGTGCCTCTCTCTGGATGTGCCTCACTCTGGCTGTGCCTCACTCTGGATGTGCCTCACTCTGGCTGTGTCTCCGTCTGGCTGTGCCTCACTCTGGCTGTATCTCACTCTGGCTGTGCCTCACTCTGGCTATGTCCCACTCTGGCTGTGACTCACTCTGGCTGTGTCTCATTCTGGCTGTGTCTGACTGTGTCTGCGTCTCACTCTGGCTGTGCCTCATTCTGGCTGTGTCTCCCTCTGGCTGTGCCTCACTCTGGCTGTGTCTGACTGTGGCTGCGTCTCACTCTGGCTGTGCCTCATTCTGGCTGTGTCTCCCTCTGGCTGTGCCTCACTCTGGCTGTGTCTGACTGTGGCTGCGTCTCACTCTGGCTGTGCCTCACTCTGGCTGTGCCTCACTCTGGCTGTGTCTCACTCTGGCTGTGTCTCACTCTGGCTGTGTCTCGCTCTGGCTGTGTCTCGCTCTGGCTGTGTCTCGCTCAGGCTGTGTCTCACTCTGGCTGTGTCTCACCCTGGCTGTGTATCACTCAGGCTGTGCCACGCTTTGGCTGTGTCTCGCTCTGGCTGTGTCTCACTCTGGCTGTGTCTCACTCTGGCTGTGCCTCACTCTGGCTGTGCCTCACTCTGGCTGTGCCTCACTCTGGCTGTGCCACACTCTGGCTGTGTCCCACTCTGGCTGTGTCCCACTCTGGCTGTGTCCCTCTCTGGCTGTGTCCCACTCTGGCTGTGTCCCACTCTGGCTGTGTCCCACTCTGGCTGTGTCCCACTCTGGCTGTGTCCCACTCTGGCTGTGTCCCACTCTGCCTGTGTCCCACTCTGCCTGTGTCACACTCTGGCTGTGTCCCACTCTGGCTGTGTCCCAATCTGGCTGTGTCCCACTGTGGCTGTATCCCACTGTGGCTGTGTCTCACTCTGGAAGTGTCTCACTCTGGCTGTGCCTCACTCTTGCTGTGTCTCACTCTGGCTGTGTCTCACTCTGGCTGTGCCTGACTCTGGCTCTGTCTCATTCTGGCTGTGTCTCACTCTGGCTGTGTCTCACTCTGGCTGTGTCACACTCTGGCTGTATCCCACACTGGCTGTGTCTCACTCTGTATGTGTCTCACTCTGTATGTGTCTCACTCTGGCTGTGCCTCACTCTTGCTGTGCCTCACTCTGGCTGTGCCTCACTCTGGCTGTGTCTCACTCTGGCTGTGCCTCACTCTGGCTGTGTCTCAATCTGGCTGTGCCTCACACTGGCTTGGTCTCACTCTGGCTGTGTCTCACTCTGGATCTGTCTCACTCTGGCTGTGTCTCACTCTGGCTGTGTCTCACTCTGGCTGTGCCTCACTTTGGCTGTGCCTGACTCTGGATGTGTTCCACTCTGGCTGTGCCTCACTCTGGCTATGCCTCACTCTGGCTGTGTCTACTCAGGCTGTGTCTACTCAGGCTGTGTCTTACTCTGGCTCTGTCTCACTCTGGCTGTGTCTCACTCTGGCTGTGTCTCACTCAGGCTGTGTCTCACTCTGGCTGTGTCTCACTCTGGCTGTGTCTCACTCTGGCTGTGTCTCACTCTGGCTGTGCCTCACACTGGCTGTGTTTCCCTCTGGCTGTGTCTCAGTCTGGATGTGCCTCTCTCTGGATGTGCCTCACTCTGGCTGTGCCTCACTCTGGATGTGCCTCACTCTGGCTGTGTCTCCGTCTGGCTGTGCCTCACTCTGGCTGTATCTCACTCTGGCTGTGCCTCACTCTGGCTATGTCCCACTCTGGCTGTGACTCACTCTGGCTGTGTCTCATTCTGGCTGTGTCTGACTGTGTCTGCGTCTCACTCTGGCTGTGCCTCATTCTGGCTGTGTCTCCCTCTGGCTGTGCCTCACTCTGGCTGTGTCTGACTGTGGCTGCGTCTCACTCTGGCTGTGCCTCACTCTGGCTGTGCCTCACTCTGGCTGTGTCTCACTCTGGCTGTGTCTCACTCTGGCTGTGTCTCGCTCTGGCTGTGTCTCGCTCTGGCTGTGTCTCGCTCAGGCTGTGTCTCACTCTGGCTGTGTCTCACCCTGGCTGTGTATCACTCAGGCTGTGCCACGCTTTGGCTGTGTCTCGCTCTGGCTGTGTCTCACTCTGGCTGTGTCTCACTCTGGCTGTGCCTCACTCTGGCTGTGCCTCACTCTGGCTGTGCCTCACTCTGGCTGTGCCACACTCTGGCTGTGTCCCACTCTGGCTGTGTCCCACTCTGGCTGTGTCCCTCTCTGGCTGTGTCCCACTCTGGCTGTGTCCCACTCTGGCTGTGTCCCACTCTGGCTGTGTCCCACTCTGGCTGTGTCCCACTCTGGCTGTGTCCCACTCTGGCTGTGTCCCACTCTGCCTGTGTCCCACTCTGCCTGTGTCACACTCTGGCTGTGTCCCACTCTGGCTGTGTCCCAATCTGGCTGTGTCCCACTGTGGCTGTATCCCACTGTGGCTGTGTCTCACTCTGGAAGTGTCTCACTCTGGCTGTGTCTCACTCTGGCTGTGTCTCACTCTGGCTGTGCCTGACTCTGGCTCTGTCTCATTCTGGCTGTGTCTCACTCTGGCTGTGTCTCACTCTGGCTGTGTCACACTCTGGCTGTATCCCACACTGGCTGTGTCTCACTCTGTATGTGTCTCACTCTGTATGTGTCTCACTCTGGCTGTGCCTCACTCTTGCTGTGCCTCACTCTGGCTGTGCCTCACTCTGGCTGTGTCTCACTCTGGCTGTGCCTCACTCTGGCTGTGTCTCACTCTGGCTGTGCCTCACACTGGCTTTGTCTCACTCTGGCTGTGTCTCACTCTGGCTGTGTCTCACTCTGGCTGTGTCTCATTCTGGCTGTGTCTGACTGTGTCTGCGTCTCACTCTGGCTGTGCCTCATTCTGGCTGTGTCTCCCTCTGGCTGTGCCTCACTCTGGCTGTGTCTGACTGTGGCTGCGTCTCACTCTGGCTGTGCCTCACTCTGGCTGTGCCTCACTCTGGCTGTGTCTCACTCTGGCTGTGTCTCACTCTGGCTGTGTCTCGCTCTGGCTGTGTCTCGCTCTGGCTGTGTCTCGCTCAGGCTGTGTCTCACTCTGGCTGTGTCTCACCCTGGCTGTGTATCACTCAGGCTGTGCCACGCTTTGGCTGTGTCTCGCTCTGGCTGTGTCTCACTCTGGCTGTGTCTCACTCTGGCTGTGTCCCACTCTGGCTGTGTCCCACTCTGGCTGTGTCACTCTCTGGCTGTGTCCCACTCTGGCTGTGTCCCACTCTGGCTGTGTCCCACTCTGGCTGTGTCTCACTCTGGCTGTGTCTCACTCTGGCTGTGTCTCACTCTGGCTGTGTCTCACTCTGGCTGTGTCTCACTCTGGCTGTGTCCCACACTGGCTGTGTCTCACTCTGGATGTGTCTCACTCTGGCTGTGCCTCACACTGGCTGTGTCCCACTGTGGCTGTGTCCCACTCTGGCTGTGTCCCACTCTGGCTGTGTCCCACTCTGGCTGTGTCCCACTGTGGCTGTATCCCACTCTGGCTGTGCCTCACTCTGGATCTGTCTCACTCTGGCTGTGCCTCACTCTGGCTGTGCCTCACTCTGGCTGTGTCTCACTCTGGCTGTGTCTCACTCTGGCTGTGCCTCACTCTGGCAGTGTCTCACTCTGGCTGTGCCTCACTCTGGCTCTGTCTCACTCTGGCTGTGTCTCACTCTGGCTGTGTCTCACTCTGGCTGTGTCTCACTCTGCCTGTGTCTCACTCTGGCTGTGTCTCACTCTGACTGTGTCTCACTCTGGCTGTGTCTCACTCTGGCTGTGTCTCACTCTGGCTGTGTCTCACTCTGGCTGTGTCTCACTCTGGCTGTGTCTCACTCTGACTGTGTCTCACTCTGGCTGTGTCTCACGCTGGCTGTGTCTCACTCTGCCTGTGTCTCACTCTGGCTGTGTCTCACTCTGACTGTGTCTCACTCTGGCTGTGTCTCAGTCTGGATGTGTCTCACTCCGACGGTATCTCACTCTGGCTGTGCCTCACTCTGGCTGTATCTCACTCTGGCTGTGCCTCACTCTGGCTGTGTCCCACTCTGGCTGTAACTCACTCTGGCTGTGTCTCACTCTGGCTGTGCCTCATTCTGGCTGAGCCTCACTCTGGCTGTGGCTTACTCTGGCTGTGCCACACTCTGGCTGTGCCTCCCTCTGCCTGAGTCTCACTCTGGCTGTGGCTCCCTCTGGCTGTGTCTCACTCTGGATGTGTCTCAGCCCGGATGTGTCTCACTCTGGCTGTCTCTCATCTGGCTGTGCCTCACTCTGGGTGTGCCTCACTCTGGCTGTGCCTCCCTCTGGCTGGGCCTCACTCTGGCTGTATCTCACTCTGGCTGTGCCTCACTCTGGCTGTGTCACACTCTGCCTGTGCGTCACTCTTGCTGTGCCACACTCTGGCTGTGCCTCGCTCTGGCTGTGGATCACTCTGGCTGTGTCCCACTCTGGCTGTGTCCCACTCTGGCTGTGTCTCACGCTGGCTGTGCCTCACTCTGGCTGTGTCTCACACATGGCTGTGTCTCACTCTGGCTGTGTCTCACTCTGGCTGTGCCTCACTCTTGGTGTGCCTCACTCTGGCTGTGTCTCACTCTGCCTGTGTCTCCCTCAGGCTGCGTCTCACTCTGGCTGTGTCTCACTCTGGCTGTGTCTCCCTCTGCCTGTGTCTCACTCTGGCTGTGTCTCACTCTGGCTGTGTCTCACTCTGGCTGTGCCTCACTCTTGGTGTGCCTCACTCTTGGTGTGCCTCACTCTTGGTGTGCCTCACTCTGGCTGTGTCTCCCTCTGCCTGTGTCTCACTCTGGCTGTGTCTCACTCTGGCTGTGCCTCACTCTGGCTGTGTCTCCCTCTGCCTGTGTCTCACTCTGGCTGTGTCTCACTCTGGCTGTGTCTCCCTCTGCCTGTGTCTCACTCTGGCTGTGTCTCACTCTGGCTGTGTCTCACTCTGGCTGTGTCTCACTCTGGCTGTGTCTCACTCCATATGTGTCTCACTCTGGCTGTGTCTCACTCTGGCTGTTCTCACTCTGGCTGTGTCTCACTCTGGATGTGTCTCGCTCTGGCTGTGGCCCACTCTGGCTATGCCTCCCTCTGGCTGTGTCTCACTCTGGCTGTGTCTCACTCTGGCTGTGTATCACTCTGGCTGTGTCTCCCTCTGACTGAAACTCACTCTGGCTGTTTCCCACTCTGGCTGTGTCTCACTCTGGCTGTGTCTCACCCTCGCTGTGTCCCACACTGGCTGTGCCTCACTCTGGCTGTGTCTTACTCAGGCTGTGTCTCACTCTGGCTGTGTCTCACTCTGGCTGTGTCTCACTCTGGCTGTGTCTCACTCTGGCTGTGTCTCACTCTGGCTGTGTCTCACTTTGGCTGTGTCTCCCTCTAGCTGTGTCTCTGTCTGGATGTGCCTCACTCTGGCTGTGGCTCACTCTGGCAGTGTCTTCCTCTGGCTGTGCCTCGCTCTGGCTGTGCCTCGCTCTGGCTGTGGCTTACCCTGGCTGTGCCTCACACTGGCTGTGCCTCACACTGGCTGTGTCTCACTCTGGCTGTGCCTCAACCTGGCTGTGTCTCACTCTGGCTGTGTCTCACTCTGGCTGTGTCTCACTCTGGCTGTGCCTCACTCTGGCTGTGTCTCACTCTGGCTGTGTCTCACTCTGGCTGTGCCTCACTCTGGCTGTGCCTCACTCTGGCTGTGCCTCACTCTGGCTGTGCCACACTCTGGCTGTGACCCACTCTGGCTGTGTCCCACTCTGGCTGTGTCCCACTCTGGCTGTGTCCCACTCTGGCTGTGTCCCTCTCTGGCTGTGTCCCACTCTGGCTGTGTCCCACTCTGGCTGTGTCCCACTCTGGCTGTGTCCCACTCTGGCTGTGTCCCACTCTGGCTGTGTCCCACTCTGCCTGTGTCACACTCTGGCTGTGTCCCACTCTGGCTGTGTCCCAATCTGGCTGTGTCCCACTGTGGCTGTATCCCACTGTGGCTGTGTCTCACTCTGGAAGTGTCTCACTCTGGCTGTGCCTCACTCTTGCTGTGTCTCACTCTGGCTGTGTCTCACTCTGGCTGTGCCTGACTCTGGCTCTGTCTCATTCTGGCTGTGTCTCACTCTGGCTGTGTCTCACTCTGGCTGTGTCACACTCTGGCTGTATCCCACACTGGCTGTGTCTCACTCTGTATGTGTCTCACTCTGTATGTGTCTCACTCTGGCTGTGCCTCACTCTTGCTGTGCCTCACTCTGGCTGTGCCTCACTCTGGCTGTGTCTCACTCTGGCTGTGCCTCACTCTGGCTGTGTCTCACTCTGGCTGTGCCTCACACTGGCTCTGTCTCACTCTGGCTGTGTCTCACTCTGGCTGTGTCTCACTCTGGCTGTGTCTCATTCTGGCTGTGTCTGACTGTGTCTGCGTCTCACTCTGGCTGTGCCTCATTCTGGCTGTGTCTCCCTCTGGCTGTGCCTCACTCTGGCTGTGTCTGACTGTGGCTGCGTCTCACTCTGGCTGTGCCTCACTCTGGCTGTGCCTCACTCTGGCTGTGTCTCACTCTGGCTGTGTCTCACTCTGGCTGTGTCTCACTCTGGCTGTGTCTCGCTCTGGCTGTGTCTCGCTCTGGCTGTGTCTCGCTCAGGCTGTGTCTCACTCTGGCTGTGTCTCACGCTGGCTGTGTATCACTCAGGCTGTGCCACGCTTTGGCTGTGTCTCGCTCTGGCTGTGTCTCACTCTGGCTGTGTCTCACTCTGGCTGTGTCCCACTCTGGCTTTGTCCCACTCTGGCTGTGTCCCACTCTGGCTGTGTCCCACTCTGGCTGTGTCCCACTCTGGCTGTGTCCCACTCTGGCTGTGTCTCACTCTGGCTGTGTCTCACTCTGGCTGTGTCTCACTCTGGCTGTGTCCCACACTGGCTGTGTCTCACTCTGGATGTGTCTCACTCTGGCTGTGCCTCACACTGGCTGTGTCCCACTCTGGCTGTGTCCCACTCTGGCTGTGTCCCACTCTGGCTGTGTCCCACTCTGGCTGTGTCCCACTGTGGCTGTATCCCACTCTGGCTGTGCCTCACTCTGGATCTGTCTCACTCTGGCTGTGCCTCACTCTGGCTGTGCCTCACTCTGGCTGTGTCTCACTCTGGCTGTGTCTCACTCTGGCTGTGCCTCACTCTGGCTGTGTCTCACTCTGGCTGTGCCTCACTCTGGCTCTGTCTCACTCTGGCTGTGTCTCACTCTGGCTGTGTCACACTCTGGCTGTATCCCACACTGGCTGTGTCTCACTCTGGATGTGTCTCACTCTGGCTGTGCCTCACTCTTGCTGTGTCTCACTCTGGCTGTGTCTCACTCTGGCTGTGTCTCACTCTCGCTGTGCCTCAGTCTGGCTGTGCCTCACTCTGGCTGTGTCTCACTCTGGCTGTGTCTCACTCTGGCTGTGTCTCATTCTGGCTGTGTCTGACTGTGTCTGCGTCTCACTCTGTCTGTGCCTCATTCTGGCTGTGTCTCACTCTGGCTGTGTCTGACTCTGGCTGTGTCTCACTCTGGCTGTGTCTCACTCTGGCTGTGTCTCACTGTGGCTGTGTCTCACTGTGGCTGTGTCTCACTCTGGCTGTGTCTCACTCTGGCTGTGTCTCACTCTGGCTGTATCCCACACTGGCTGTGTCTCACTCTGGATGTGTCTCACTCTGGCTGTGCCTCACACTGGCTGTGCACCACTCTGGCTGTGTACTACTCTTGCTGTGTCTCACTCTGGCTGTGTCTCACTCTGGATGTGTCTCACTCTGGCTGTGCCTCACTCTGGCTGTGTCCCACTCAGACTGTGTTCCACTCTGGCTGTGTCTCTATCTGGCTGTGTCTCACTCTGGCTGTGCCTCACTCTGGCTGTGCCTCACTCTGGCTGTGTTTCACTCTGGCTGTGTCTCACTCTCGCTGTGCCTCACTCTGGTTGTGCCTCACTCTGGCTGTGTTTCACTCTGGCTGTGCCTCACTCTGGCTGTGCCTCACTCTGGCTGTGTCCCACTCTGGCTGTGTCTCACTCTGGCTGTGTCTCACTCTGGCTGTGCCTCACTCTGGCTGTGTCCCACTCTGGCTGTGTCCCACTCTAGCTGTGTCCCACTCTAGCTGTGTCCCACTCTGGCTGTGTCCCACTCTGGCTGTGTCCCACTCTGGGCTGTGTCCCACTCTGGGCTGTGTCTCACTCTGTCTGTGTCTCACTCTGGCTGTGTCTCACTCTGGATGTGTCTCACTCTGGCTGTGCCTCACTCTGGCTCTGTCTCACTCTGGCTGTGTCTCACTCTGGCTGTGTCGCACTCTGGCTGTATCCCACACTGGCTGTGTCTCACTCTGGATGTGTCTCACTCTGGCTGTGCCTCACTCTTGCTGTGTCTCACTCTGGCTGTGTCTCACTCTGGCTGTGTCTCACTCTGGCTGTGCCTCAGTCTGGCTGTGCCTCACTCTGGCTGTGTCTCACTCTGGCTGTGTCTCACTCTGGCTGTGTCTCATTCTGACTGTGTCTGACTGTGTCTGCGTCTCACTCTGTCTGTGCCTCATTCTGGCTGTGTCTCACTCTGGCTGTGTCTCACTCTGGCTGTGTCTCACTCTGGATGTGTCCCACTCTGGCTGTGTCTCAATCTGGCTGTGTCCCGCTCTGGCTGTGTACCACTCTGGCTGTGTCTCACTCTGGCCGTGTCTCACTCTGGCTGTGTCTCACTCTGGCTGTGTCTCACTCTGGCTGTGCCTCACTCTGGCTGTGCCTCACTCTGGCTGTGCCTCACGCTAGCTGTGTCTCAATCTGGCTGTGTCTCACTCTGGATCTGTCTCACTCTGGCTGTGCCTCACTCTGGCTGTGCCTCACTCTGGCTGTGTCTCACTCTGGATGTGTCCCACACTGTCTGTGTCTCACTCTGGCTGTGTCTCACTCTGGCTGTGCCTCACTCTGGATCTGTCTCACTCTGGCTGTGCCTCACTCTGGCTGTGCCTCACTCTGGCTGTGCCTCACTCTGGCTGTGTCTCACTCTGGCTGTGTCTCACTCTGGCTGTGTCTCACTCTGGCTGTGTCTCACTCTGGCTGTGCCTCACTCTGGATCTGTCTCACTCTGGCTGTGCCTCACTCTGGCTGTGCCTCACTCTGGCTGGGCTCTATCCCAGTGCTCGCCCTCAAATCTCACTAATGAGGTCAGGAGCTGAGTGACCCTGGGCGGAACCCACACTGAGCGTCCGTGAGCAGGTTATTGCTGAGTAAGTGCCGCTGGATAGCTCTGCTGATGACTCCTTCCGTCACTGTGCTGATGATGGAGAGGAGACTGATAGGGCGGTAACTGGCTGGTTGGATTTGTCCTGTTTCTTGTGTACAGGACACACCTGGGCACCTTTCCACATTGCCGGGTAGATGTCAGTGTTGTAGCTGTACTGGAACAGCGTGGCTAGGGGTGCGGCAAGTTCTGGAGAACAAGTCTTCAGTACTATTGCTGGGATATTGTCAGGGCCCACAGCCTTTGCCGTATCCAGAGCCTTCAGCCGTTTCCTGGTATCGAGTGGAGTGAATCGTATTGGCTGAAGACTGAATCTGTGATGCTGGGGACCTCCGGAGGAGACCGAGACGGATCATCCACTCGGCACTTCTCGCTGAAGATTGTTGCGAATGCCTCAGCCTCGTCTTTTGCCCAGATGTGCTGGGCTCCTCCAGCATTGAGGATGGGGATATTCGTGGAGCCTCCTCCACTAGTGAGTTGTTTAATTGTCCACCATTCACGGCTGGGTGTGGCAGGACTGCAGAGCTTAGATCTGACACGTCCGCTATGGAATCGCTTCGCTCTGTCCATCACTTGCTGCTTCTGCGTTTGGCACACGAGTAGTCCTGTGTTGTAGCTTCAGATAAGTTCCCTGGGCCTGACGGGATATACCCAAGATTACTCCGGGAAGCGAGGGAGGAGATTGCAGGACCGTTGGCGATGATCTTTGCGTCCTCACTCTCCACTGGAGTAGTACCGGATGATTGGAGGGAGGCGAATGTTGTTCCCCTATTCAAGAAAGGGAATAGGGAAATCCCTGGGAATTACAGACCCATCAGTCTTGCGTCTGTGCTGAGCAAAATATTGGCAAGGATTCTGATAGGTAACGGGCGGGAATCTCTGATCCTGGGACTAAGTGTTTACGGCATCGCAAAGGCCGTCACGTTTTACGACGGCGTCAACAGACGCTCAGGAGCAGCGATTCTGACCCCTACAGGAGACCAGCACGACACTGGACCGACCCACGCTGCTCCAGCTGCCATACCGTCGTCAACTGGGCGCCGCAGGTCTGTGCGTGCGCTCTGCAACCGGCCCGAATGCACGCATGGCGCAGGGCTACAGGGGCCGCCCCGGAACAAAGAGGCCCCCAGCCCGAGAGGCCGGTCCGCCGGTCGGAAAGCCCCGATTGCGGGCCAGGCCACACCGGAGGCCCCCACCGGGGTCGGACCCCCCTCTACGCTGACCAGGTTGCCCCCGAAAGGATGCACGCCGAGGTCCCGCCGGGTAAGACCACAGGTGGACTTACCGGAGAATCGGCAGGCGGGCCGCGTAGAGCGGCTCCCGACCAGCGCCACACCGACCGCGCGGACGCCAGTGGTGCCGATTCTCCGGTAAGCAGAACAGCGTCGGGGTGGCATTGCGCGATTCGTTCCCGGCCCGGCAATTCTCCGACCCGGCGTGGGCTGAGAGAATCCCGCCCAGGATTTATGATTATTTAGAAAAACATAGTTTGAGAGTCAGCATGGCTTTGAGAGGGGCAGGGCATGCCTCACAAGCCTCATTGAATTCTTTGAGGATGTGAAATGAAATGAAAATCACTTATTGTCACAAGTCGGCTTCAAATGGAGTTCCTGTGAAAAGCCCCTAGTCTCCACATTCCGGCACCTGTTCAGGGAATTGAACCGTGCTGCTGGCCTGCCTTGGTCTGCTTTAAAAGCCATCGATTTAGCCCTGTGCTAAACCAGCCTCTAATGTGACGAGACACATTGATGAAGGTCAGGCAGTGGATGTGGTGTATATGGATTTCAGTAAGGCATTTGATAAGGTTCCCCATGGTAGGCTCATTCAGAAAGTTAGGGGGCATGGGATACAGGGAAATTTGGCTGTCTGGATACAGAATTGGCTGGCCAAAAGAAGACAGCGAGTGGTAGTGGATGGAAAGTATTCCGCCTGGAGGTCAGTGACCAGTCATGTCCTGCGGGGATCTGTTCTGGGACCTCTGCTCTTTGTGTTTTTCTGAATGACTTGGACGAGCAAGTGGAAGGGTGGGTTAGTAAGTTTGCCGATGACACGAAGGTTGGTGGAGTTGTAGATAGTGTCGAGGCATCTTGCAGGTTACAATAGGGCATTGACAGGATGCAGAGCTGGGCTGAGAAGTGGCAGATGGAGTTCAACCTAGATAAATGTGAAGTGATTAATTTTGGAAGGTCGAATGTGAATGCTGAATACAGGGTTAAAGGCAGGATTCTTGGAAGTGTGGCAGGACAGAGGGATCTTGGGATCCACGGACATAAATTTCTCAAAGTTGCCACCCAGGTTGATAGGGTTGTTAAGAAGGTGTATGGTGTGTTAGCTTTCATTAACAGGGGGATTGAGTTTAAGAGCCGCGAGGTTTTACTGCAGCTTTATAAAACCCTGGTTAGACCACACTTGGAATATTGTGTCCAGTTCTGGTCGCCTCATTATAGGAAGGATGTGGATGCTTTGGAGAGGGTGCAGAGGAGATTTACCAGGATGTTGCCTGGACTGGAGGGCATGTCTTATGAAGAAAGGTTGAGGGAGCTCGGGCTTTTCTCACTGGAGCGAAGAAGGAAGAGAGGTGACTTGATAGAGGTGTACAAGGTGCTGAGAGGCCTGGATAGAGTGGATAGCCAGAGACTTTTCCCCAGGGCGGAAGTGGCTGTCACGAGGGGACATAATTTTAAGGTGATTGGAGGAAGGTAGAGGGGAGATGTCAGAGGTTCTTTACACAGCGAGTGATGGGTGTGTGGATGCACTGGTGGTGGAGGAGTCTGAGTCATTCGGGACATTTAAGCGGCTCTTGGACAGGCACATGGACAGCAGTAAATTGAAAGGAGAAGGTTAGGTTGATCTTAGATTCGGATAAATGGTCGGCACAACATTGTGGGCCGAAGGGCCTGAACTGTGCTATACGGTTCTATGTTCACCTGATTGACACCTCATTTTCCTGGCTGCCTGATGTTGCTCCTGGCACGCTCTCCTGCTCTCTTCATTGGACCAGGGTTGTTCCCTGGCTGGGTGGTAATGGTAGAGTGGGGGATAGGCCGGGCCAGGAGGTTGCAGATTGGGGTTGAGTACAATTCTCCTGTTGCTGATGGCCAACAGACCCTCATGGATGCCCAGTCTGGAGTTGCTCGATCTGTTTGAAGTCTGTTCCATTTAGCACGGTGGTCGTGCCACACAACACGATGGGGGGGATCCTCAATGTGAAGACGGGACTTTGTCTCCACAAGGACTGGGCGGTGGTCACTTCTACCGATCCTGTCATGGACAGATCCCTCTGCAGCAGCTTGGTGAGGATGGGGTCAAGTATGTTTGTCCCTCGTGTTGGTTCCCTCACCGCCTGCCACAGTCCCCGTCCAGCAGCTCGGTCCTTTACGACCCGGCCAGCTCGGTCTGTGGTGGTACCGAGCCAGTCTTGGTGATGGACATAGAAGCCCCCAGAGCACATTCTGCACCCTTACCACCCGCAGTGCTTCCTCCAAGTGGTGTTCACCATGGAGGAGCACGGATTCAGCATTACTACCAGTACGTGGTAATCAGCAGGAGGTTTCCCTGCCCATGTTTAACCTGAAGCCTCGAGACTTCATGGGGTCCAGAGTTCAAAGAAGTCTTGTGATATAATCCTGTTTTAAAAAATAATCTTTATTATTGTCACAAGTAGACTTACATTAACACTGTGATGAAGTTACTGTGAAAAGCCCCTAGTCACCACATTCCGACGCCTGTTCGGGTCACAGAGGGAGAATTCAGAATGTCCAATTCACCTAACAGCACGTCTTTCGGGACTTGTGGGAGGAAACCGGAGCACCCGGAGGAAACCCACGCAGACACAGGGAGAACGTACAGACTCCACACATACAGTGACCCAAGCTGGGAATCAAACCAGGGACCCTGGAGCTGTGTAGCAACAGTGCTAACCCCTGTGCTAGTGATATATCTTTCCTAAAGTTTTGTGGGAATATGACCGGAATTTTGTGGTGAAACATCTGTTGCCAAGGCAGTGTTTACTTGGGTGGCTAACCAAATGAGGTTATTTTGAGGAACATTATGTTCAGCAAATTTTAACTGTGTAATTATTAACATGGTGTGCTTAGTTTTCATTTTCTTTTGGTCATAAATGTTAATTTAGACTTTAAAATCCCAAAAGTGTTACTGGAAGGTGTGGCTTCTGAACTCAGAAGATTATTATAACGTTGTCAGAATATTTGAGGGGAAAAAAGGTTGTGGTACATAGGCCAAGTTTCCCTTTTGGGATTTGTTTGTACAGCAATTAGTATGTGCTGGATCACAAAACTGTTGAATAACACCCCCCTTTCTTTGTATCCCGTTAATACCCCACTGTTGCCCGATGAGAGACCTCTGCTCATTTTAGTCACCCTCTCCCTTTTACAATACTTATAGAAAATCTTAGTATCTAGCTATTATTATTTCTAGCAGCTTTCTCTCAGACTCGAATTTCTCCCTCCTTATTATTCCCCTTCTGACCTACCACTGATATCTTCAGTATGGTGTGTTTTTATTTCAATTTGATTCTGCCCGAAACGTATTTATTTACTCATGGATACTGCTCATAGAGAGCAGTGTTTCATGCTGAAGGTTATGAACTATCTCCTTAGATGCCTGCTGTTTGTCTCCCGTCCACGTTTTAACATGTTTTCCAAGTTCACTTTATTCAATTCTGTCCACAGGACCGCATAATTGCCTTTATTAAGTATAAGATGCTAGTCTTTGTCCGACACATCTTACCCTCAAACATAATGTGAAATTCTATTGTGTTAAGGTCAATGACTCAGTACAGTTACACAGTGAGTGATCCTCACCCTGCTGAATAAACAGTGACTCTATACAGTTACACAGTGAGTGACCCTAACCCTGCTGAATAAACAGTGACTCTGTACAGTTACCCAGTGAGTGACCGTGACCCTGAATAAACAGTGACTCTGTGCAGTTACACAGTGAGTGATCCTCACCCTGCTGAATAAACAGTGACTCTATACAGTTACACAGTGAGTGATCCTCACCATGCTGAATAAACAGTGACTCTGTACAGTTACCCAGTGAGTGATCCTCACCCTGAATAAACAGTGACTCTGTACAGTTACACAGCGAGTGATCCTCACCCTGAATAAACAGTGACTCTGTACAGTTACACAGTGAGTGACCGTGACCCTGAATAAACAGTGACTCTGTACAGTTACACAGTGAGTGATTCTCACCCTGAATAAACAGTGACTCTGTACAGTTACACAGTGAGTGATTCTCACCCTGAATAAACAGTGACTCTGTATAGTTACACAGTGAGTGACCCTCACCCTGCTGAATAAACAGTGACTCTATACAGTTACACAGTGAGTGGCCCTCGCCCTGCTGAATAAACAGTGACTCTGTACAGTTACACAGTGAGTGACCCTCACTCTGCTGAATAAACAGTGACTCTGTACAGTTACACAGTGAGTGACCCTCACCCTGCTGAATAAACAGTGACTCTGTACAGTTACACAATGAGTGACCCTCGCCCTGCTGAATAAACAGTGAGTCTGTACAGTTACACAGTGAGTGATCCTCACCCTGCTGAATAAACAGTGACTCTGTACATAGAACATAGAACAATACAGCGCAGTACAGGCCCTTCGGCCCACGATGTTGCACCGAAACAAAAGCCATCTAACCTACACTATGCCATTATCATCCATATGTTTATCCAATAAACTTTTAAATGCCCTCAATGTTGGCGAGTTCACTACTGTAGCAGGTAGGGCATTCCACGGCCTCACTACTCTTTGCGTAAAGAACCTACCTCTGACCTCTGTCCTATATCTATTACCCCTCAGTTTAAAGTTATGTCCCCTCATGCCAGCCATATCCATCCGCGGGAGAAGGCTCTCACTGTCCACCCTATCCAACCCCCTGATCATTTTGTATGCCTCTATTAAGTCTCCTCTCAACCTTCTTCTCTCCAACGAAAACAACCTCAAGTCCATCAGCCTTTCCTCATAAGATTTTCCCTCCATACCAGGCAACATCCTGGTAAATCTCCTCTGCACCCGCTCCAAAGCCGCCACGTCCTTCCTATAATGCGGTGACCAGAACTGTACGCAATACTCCAAATGCGGCCGTACCAGAGTTCTGTACAGCTGCAACATGACCTCCCGACTCCGGAACTCAATCCCTCTACCAATAAAGGTCAACACTCCATAGGCCTTCTTCACAACCCTATCAACCTGGGTGGCAACTTTCAGGGATCTATGTACATGGACACCTAGATCCCTCTGCTCATCCACACTTTCAAGAACTTTACCATTAGCCAAATATTCCACATTCCTGTTATTCCTTCCAAAGAGAATCACCTCACACTTCTCTACATTAAACTCCATTTGCCACCTCTCAGCCCAGCTCTGCAGCTTATCTATATCCCTCTGTAACCTGCTACATCCTTCCACACTATCGACAACACCACCGACTTTAGTATCGTCTGCAAATTTACTCACCCACCCTTCTGCGCCTTCCTCTAGGTCATTGATAAAAATGACAAACAGCAACGGCCCCAGAACAGATCCTTGTGGTACTCCACTTGTGACTGTACTCCATTCTGAACATTTCCCATCAACCACCTCTGTCTTCTTTCAGCTAGCCAATTTCTGATCCACATCTCTAAATCACCCTCAATCCCCAGCCTCCGTATTTTTTGCAATAGCCTACCGTGGGGAACCTTATCAAACGCTTTGCTGAAATCCATATACACCACATCAACTGCTCTACCCTCGTCTACCTGTTCAGTCACCTTCTCAAAGAACTCAATAAGGTTTGTGAGGCATGACCTACCCTTCACAAAGCCATGCTGACTATCCCTGATCATATTATTCCTATCTAGATGATTATAAATCTTGTCTCTTATAATCCCCTCCAAGACTTTACCCACTACAGACGTGAGGCTCACCGGTCTATAGTTGCCAGAGTTGTCTCTGCTCCCCTTTTTGAACAAAGGGGCCACATTTGCTGTCCTCCAGTCCTCTGGCACTATTCCTGTAGCCAATGATGACATAAAAATCAAAGCCAAAGGTCCAGCAATCTCTTCCCTGGCCTCCCATAGAATCCTAGGATAAATCCCATCAGGTCCCGGGGACTTATCTATTTTCAGCCTGTCCAGAATTGCCAACACCTCTTCCCTACGTACCTCAATGCCATCTATTCTATTAGCCTGGGGCTCAGCATTCTCCTCCACAACATTATCTTTTTCCTGAGTGAATACTGACGAAAAATATTCATTTAGTATCTCGCCTATCTCTTCAGACTCCACACACAATTTCCCATCCCTGTCCTTGACTGGTCCTACTCTTTCCCTAGTCATTCGCTTATTCCTGACATACCTATAGAAAGCTTTTGGGTTTTCCTTGATCCTTCCTGCCAAATACTTCTCATGTCCCCTCCTTGCTCGTCTTAGCTCTCTCTTTAGATCCTTCCTCGCTACCTTGTAACTATCCATCGCCCCAACCGAAACTTCACACTTCATCTTCACATAGGCCTTCTTCTTCCTCTTAACAAGAGATTCCACTTCCTTGGTAAACCACGGTTCCCTCGCTCGACGCCTTCCTCCCTGTCTGACCGGTACATACTTATCAAGAACACGCAGTAGCTGATCCTTGAACAAGCCCCACTTATCCAGTGTGCCCAACACTTGCAGCCGACTTCTCCACCTTATCCCCCCAAGTCACGTCTAATGGCATCATAATTGCCCTTCCCCCAGCTATAACTCTTGCCCTGCGGTGTATACTTATCCCTTTCCATCATTAACGTAAACGTCACCGAATTGTGGTCACTGTCCCCAAAGTGCTCTCCTACCTCCAAATCCAACACCTGGCCTGGTTCATTACCCAAAACCAAATCCAACGTGGCCTCGCCTCTTGTTGGCCTGTCAACATATTGTTTCAGGAAACCCTCCTGCACACACTGTACAAAAAACGACCCATCTATTGTACTCGAACTATATCTTTTCCAGTCAATATTTGGAAAGTTAAAGTCTCCCATAATAACTACCCTGTTACTTTCGCTCATATCCAGAATCATCTTTGCCATCCTTTCCTCTACATCCCTAGAACTATTAGGAGGCCTATAAAAAACTCCCAACAGGGTGACCTCTCCTTTCCTGTTTCTAACTTCAGCCCATACTACCTCGGAAGAAGAGTCCCCATCTAGCATCCTCTCCGCCACCGTAATACTGCTCTTGACTAGCAGCGCCACACCTCCCCCTCTTTTGCCTCCTTCTCTGAGCTTACTAAAACACCTAAACCCCGGAACCTGCAACATCCATTCCTGTCCCTGCTCTATCCATGTCTCCGAAATGGCCACAACATCGAAGTCCCAGGTACCAACCCATGCTGCCAGTTCCCCTACCTTGTTTTGTATACTCCTGGCATTGAAGTAGACACACTTCAAACCACCCACCTGAACACTGGCCCCCTCCTGCGACGTCAAATCTGTGCTCCTGACCTTTATACTCTCATTCTCCCTTACCCTAAAACTACAATCCAGGTTCCCATGCCCCTGCTGCATTAGTTAAAACCCCCCCAAAGAGCACTAACAAATCTCCCCCCCAGGATATTTGTGCCCCTCAGGTTCAGATGTAGACCATCCTGTCTGTCGAGGTCCCACCTTCCCCAGAAAGAGCCCCAGTTATCCAGAAATCTGAATCCCTCCCGCCTGCACCATCCCTGTAGCCACGTGTTTAAATGCTCTCTCTCCCTATTCCTCATCTCACTATCACGTGGCACGGGCAACAACCCAGAGATAACAACTCTGTTTGTTCTAGTTCTGAGCTTCCATCCTAGCTCCCTGAAAGCCTGCCCGACATCCTTGTCCCCTTTCCTACCTATGTCATTAGTGCCAATGTGGACCACGACTTGGGGCTGCTCCCCCTCACCCCTAAGGACCCGGAAAACACGGTCAGAGACATCACGTACCCTTGCACCTGGGAGGCAACATACCAAACGTGAGTCTCTCACGCTCCCACAAAATCTCCTATCTGTGCCCCTGACTATAGAGTCCCCAATTACTAATGCTCTGCTCCTCTCCCCCCTTCCCTTCTGAGCAACAGGGACAGACTCCGTGCCAGAGGCCCGTACCCCATGGCGTACCCCTGGTAAGTCCCCCCCCCGCAAGTATCCAAAGCGGTATACTTGTTTCTCAGGGGAACGACCGCAGGGGATCCCTGCACTGACTGCTTTTTCCCAGTCCCTCTTACAGTTACCCACCTATCTCCAATCTTTGGTGTAACTAATTCCCTGAAGCTGCTATCTATGACCCCTTCTGCCTCCCGAATGATCCGAAGTTCTTCCAACTCCAGCTCCAGTTCCCTAACTCGGTCTTGGAGGAGCTGGAGATGGCAGCACTTCCTGCAGGTAAAATCAGCAGAGACACTAACTGCATCCCTCACCTCAAACATCCTGCAGGAACAGTTACACAGTGAGTGATCCTCACCCTGAATAAACAGTGACTCTGTACATTTACACAGTGCGTGATCCTCTCTCTGCTGAATAAACAGTGACTCTGTACAGTTACACAGTGAGTGATCCTCACCCTGCTGAATAAACAGTGACTCTGTACAGTTACACAGTGAGTGACCCTCACCCTGCTGAATAAACAGTGACTCTGCACAGTTACACAGTGAGTGATCCTCACCCTGCTGAATAAACAGTGACTCTGTTCAGTTACACAGTGAGTGATCCTGACCCTGCTGAATAAACAATGACTCTGTACAGTTACACAGTGAGTGATCCTCACCCTGCTGAATAAACAGTGACTCTGTACAGTTACACAGTGAGTGATCCTCACCCTGCTGAATAAACAGTGACTCTGTACATTTACACAGTGAGTGATCCTCACCCTGCTGAATAAACAGTGACTCTGTACAGTTACAGAGTGAGTGATAGAACAAAGAACAAAGAACAAAGAAATGTACAGCACAGGAACAGGCCCTTCGGCCCTCCAAGCCCGTGCCGACCATACTGCCCGACTAAACTACAATCTTCTACACTTCCTGGGTCCGTATCCTTCTATTCCCATCCTATTCATATATTTGTCAAGATGCCCCTTAAATGTCCCGATCGTCCCTGCTTCCACCACCTCCTCCGGTAGCGAGTTCCAGGCACCCACTACCCTCTGCGTAAAAAACTTGCCTCGTACATCTACTCTAAACCTTGCCCCTCTCACCTTAAACCTATGCCCCCTAGTAATTGACCCCTCTACCCTGGGGAAAAGCCTCTGACTATCCACTCTGTCTATGCCCCTCATAATTTTGTATACCTCTATCAGGTCGCCCCTCAACCTCCTTCGTTCCAGTGAGAACAAACCGAGTTTATTCAATCGCTCCTCATAGCTTATGCCCTCCATACCAGGCAACATTCTGGTAAATCTCTTCTGCACCCTCTCTAAAGCCTCCACATCCTTCTGGTAGTGTGGCGACCAGAATTGAACACTATACTCCAAGTGTGGCCTAACTAAGGTTCTATACAGCAACATGACTTGCCAATTCTTATACTCAATGCCCCGGCCAATGAAGGCAAGCATGCCGTATGCCTTCTTGACTACCTTCTCCACCTGTGTTGCCCCTTTCAATGACCTGTGGACCTGTACTCCTAGATCTCTTTGACTTTCAATACTCTTGAGGGTTCCACCATTCACTGTATATTCCCTACCTGCATTAGCCCTTCCAAAATGCATTACCTCACATTTGTCCGGATTAAACTCCATCTGCCATCTCTCCGCCCAAGTCTCCAGACAATCTAAATCCTGCTGTATCCTCAGACAGTCCTCATCGCTATCCGCAATTCCACCAACCTTTGTGTCGTCTGCAAACTTACTAATCAGACCAGTTACATTTTCCTCCAAATCATTTATATATACTACAAAGAGCAAAGGTCCCAGCACTGATCCCTGTGGAACACCACTGGTCACAGCCCTCCAATTAGAAAAGCATCCCTCCATTGCTACCCTCTGCCTTCTATGGCCTAGCCAGTTCTGTATCCACCTTGCCAGTTCACCCCTGATCCCGTGTGACTTCACCTTTTGTACTAGTCTACCATGAGGGACCTTGTCAAAGGCCTTACTGAAGTCCATATAGACAACATCTACTGCCCTACCTGCATCAATCATCTTAGTGACCTCCTCGAAAAACTCTATCAAGTTAGTGAGACACGACCTCCCCTTCACAAAACCGTGCTGCCTCTCACTAATACGTCCATTTGCTTCCAAATGGGAGTAGATCCTGTCTCTAAGAATTCTCTCCAGTAATTTCCCTACCACTGAAGTAAGGCTCACCGGCCTGTAGTTCCCGGGATTATCCTTGCTACCCTTCTTAAACAGAGGAACAACATTGGCTATTCTCCAGTCCTCCGGGACATCCCCTGAAGACAGCGAGGTTCCAAAGATTTCTGTCAAGGCCTCAGCAATTTCCTCTCCAGCCTCCTTCAGTATTCTGGGGTAGATCCCATCAGGCCCTGGGGACTTATCTACCTTAATATTTTTTAAGACACCCAACACCTCGTCTTTTTGGATGACAATGTGACCCAGGCTATCTACACCCCCTTCTCCAGACTCAACATCTCCCAATTCCTTCTCTTTGGTGAATACTGATGCAAAGTATTCATTTAGTACCTCGCCCATTTCCTCTGGCTCCACACATAGATTCCCTTGCCTATCCTTCAGTGGGCCAACCCTTTCCCTGGCTACCCTCTTGCTTTTTATGTACGTGTAAAAAGCCTTGGGATTTTCCTTAACCCTATTTGCCAATGACTTTTCATGACCCCTTCTAGCCCTCCTGACTCCTTGCTTAAGTTCCTTCCTACTTTCCTTATATGCCACACAGGCTTCGTCTGTTCCCAGCCTTTTAGCCCTGACAAATGCCTCCTTTTTCTTTTTGACGAGGCCTACAATATCACTCGTCATCCAAGGTTCCCGAAAATTGCCGTATTTATCTTTCTTCCTCACAGGAACATGCCTGTCCTGTATTCCTTTCAACTGACACTTGAAAGCCTCCCACATGTCAGATGTTGATTTGCCCTCAAACATCCGCCCCCAATCTATGTTCTTCAGTTCCCGCCTAATATTGTTATAATTAGCCTTCCCCCAATTTAGCACATTCATCCTCGGACCACTCTTATCCTTGTCCACCAGTACTTTAAAACTTACTGAATTGTGGTCACTGTTACCGAAATGCTCCCCTACTGAAACATCTAACTCCTGGCCGGGCTCATTCCCCAATACCAGGTCCAGTACTGCCCTTTCCCTAGTTGGACTGTTTACATATTGTTTTAAGAAGCCCTCCTGGATGCTCCTTACAAACTCCGCCCCGTCTAAGCCCCTGGCACTAAGTGAGTCCCAGTCAATATTGGGGAAGTTGAAGTCTCCCATCACCACAACCCTGTTGTTTTTACTCTTTTCCAAAATCTGTCTACCTATCTGCTCCTCTATCTCCCGCTGGCTGTTGGGAGGCCTGTAGTATACCCCCAACATTGTGACTGCACCCTTCTTATTCCTGATCTCTACCCATATAGCCTCACTGCCCTCTGAGGTGTCCTCTCGCAGTATAGCTGTGATATTCTCCCGAACAAGTAGCGCAACTCCGCCTCCCCTTTTACATCCCCCTCTATCCCGCCTGAAACATCTAAATCCTGGAACGTTTAGCTGCCAATCCTGCCCTTCCCTCAACCAGGTCTCTGTAATGGCAATAACATCATAGTTCCAAGTAGTAATCCAAGCTCTAAATTCATCTGCCTTACCCGTAATGCTCCTTGCATTAAAACATATGCACTTCAGGCCACCAGACCCGCTGTGTTCAGCAACTTTTCCCCGTCTGCTCTGCCTCAGAGCCACACTGTCCCTATTCCCTAGTTCTCCCTCAATGCTCTCACCTTCTGACCTATTGCTCCCGTACCCACCCCCCTGCCATACTAGTTTAAACCCTCCCGTGTGACACTAGCAAACCTCGCGGCCAGGATATTTATACCTCTCCGGTTTAGATGCAACCCGTCCATCTTATACAGGTCACACCTGCCCCGGAAGAGCTCCCAGTGGTCCAGAAAACGGAAACCCTCCCTCCTACACCAGCTGTTTAGCCACGTGTTTGTCTGCTCTATCTTCCTATTTCTAGCCTCACTGGCACGTGGCACAGGGAGTAATCCCGAGATTACAACCCTCGAGGTCCTGTCTTTTAACTTTCTGCCTAGCTCCCTGAACTCCTGCTGCAAGACCTCATGCCCCTTCCTGCCTATGTCGTTAGTACCAATATGTACAATGACCTCTGCCTGTTTGCCCTCCCCCTTCAGGATTCCCTCTACCCGTTCGGAGACATCCTGGACCCTGGCACCAGGGAGGCAACATACCATCCTGGAGTCTCTTTCACGTCCACAGAAGCGCCTATCTGTGCCCCTGACTATAGAATCCCCTATTACTTTTACTCTTCTGCACTTTGACCCTCCCTTCTGAACATCAGAGCCAGCCGTGGTGCCACTGCTCTGGCTGCTGCTGTTTTCCCCTGATAGGCTATCCCCCCCGACAGTATCCAAAGGGGTATATCTGTTCGAGAGGGGGACAACCACAGGGGATTCCTGCACTGACTGCCTGCCCTTTCTGGTGGTCACCCATTTCTCTGCCTGCACCTTGGGTGTGACCACATTTACATAACTGCGATCTATGACGCTTTCCGCCACCTGCATGCTCCTAAGTGCATCCAATTGCTGCTCCAACCGAACCATGCGGTCTGTGAGGAGCTGCAGTTGGGTGCACTTTCTGCAGATGAAGGCATCCGGGACGCTGGAAGCCTCCCGGACCTGCCACATCTCACAGTCAGAGCACTGCACACCTCTAACTGACATTGCGTCAATTAATTAAAATTAAAATTTGTCTTTTTTTTTTAATACTTTTTTTTTTAAATTGCAAAGTTACTGTCAACTATCTGTTTCCTAACACTGGATTTCTAATAGAAATGCGATAGCTAACTATAATACTCTCTCTAACAGAAATGCGATAGCTAACTATAATACTCTCAGTGTGATCCTCACACTGAATAAACAGTGACTCTGTGCAGTTACACAGTGAGTGATCCTCACCCTGAATAAACAGTGACTCTGTACAGTTACACAGTGAGTGACCGTGACCCTGAATAAACAGTGACTCTGTGCAGTTACACAGTGAGTGATCCTCACCCTGAATAAACAGTGACTCTGTACAGTTACACAGTGAGTGATCCTCACCCTGAATAAACAGTGACTCTGTACAGTTACACAGTGAGTGATCCTCACCCTGAATAAACAGTGACTCTGTACAGTTACACAGTGAGTGATCCTCACCCTGAATAAACAGTGACTCTGTACAGTTACACAGTGAGTGATCCTCACCCTGAATAAACAGTGACTCTGTACAGTTACACAGTGAGTGATCCTCACCCTGAATAAACAGTGACTCTGTACAGTTACACAGTGAGTGATCCTCACCCTGAATAAACAGTGACTCTGTACAGTTACACAGTGAGTGACCGTGACCCTGAATAAACAGTGACTCTGTGCAGTTACACAGTGAGTGATCCTCACCCTGAATAAACAGTGACTCTGTACAGTTACACAGTGAGTGATCCTCACCCTGAATAAACAGTGACTCTGTACAGTTACACAGTGAGTCATCCTCACCCTGAATAAACAGTGACTCTGTACAGTTACACAGTGAGCGACCCTCACCCTGAATAAACAGTGACTCTGTACATTTACACAGTGAGTGACCCTCACCCTGCTGAATAAACAGTGACTCTGTACAGTTACACAGTGAGTGACCCTCGCCCTGCTGAATAAACAATGACTCTGTACAGTTACACAGTGAGTGACCCTCACCCTGCTGAATAAACAGTGACTCTGTACAGTTACACAGTGAGTGACCCTCACCCTGAATAAACAGTGACTGTAAAGTTACACAGTGAGTGACCGTGACCCTGAATAAACAGTGACTCTGTACAGTTACACAGTGAGTGATCCTCACCCTGCTGAATAAACAGTGACTCTGTACAGTTACACAGTGAAGTGATCCTCACCCTGCTGAAGAAACAGTGACTCTGTACAGTTACACAGTGAGTGATCCTCACCCTGAATAAACAGTGACTCTGTACAGTTACACAGTGAGTGACCCTCACCCTGCTGAATAAACAATGACTCTGTACAGTTACACAGTGAGTGACCCTCACCCTGCTGAATAAACAGTGACTCTGTACAGTTACACAGTGAGTGACCCTCACCCTGAATAAACAGTGACTCTGTACAGCTACACAGTGAGTGACCCTGACCCTGAATAAACAGTGACTCTGTACAGTTACACAGTGAGTGATCCTCACCCTGCTGAATAAACAGTGACTCTGTACAGTTACACAGTGAAGTGATCCTCACCCTGCTGAATAAACAGTGACTCTGTACAGTTACACAGTGAGTGATCCTCACCCTGCTGAATAAACAGTGACTCTGTACAGTTACACAGTGAGTGATCCTCACCCTGCTGAATATACAGTGACTCTGTACAGTTACACAGTGAGTGATCCTCACCCTGCTGAATAAACAGTGACTCTGTACAGTTACACAGTGAGTGATCCTCACCCTGCTGAATAAACAGTGACTCTGTACAGTTACACAGTGAGTGATCCTCACCCTGCTGAATAAACAGTGACTCTGTACAGTTACACAGTGAGTGATCCTCACCCTGCTGAATAAACAGTGACTCTGTACAGTTACACAGTGAGTGACCCTCACCCTGAATAAACAGTGACTGTAAAGTTACACAGTGAGTGACCGTGACCCTGAATAAACAGTGACTCTGTACAGTTACACAGTGAGTGATCCTCACCCTGCTGAATAAACAGTGACTCTGTACAGTTACACAGTGAAGTGATCCTCACCCTGCTGAATAAACAGTGACTCTGTACAGTTACACAGTGAGTGATCCTCACCCTGCTGAATAAACAGTGACTCTGTACAGTTACACAGTGAGTGATCCTCACCCTGCTGAATATACAGTGACTCTGTACAGTTACACAGTGAGTGATCCTCACCCTGCTGAATAAACAGTGACTCTGTACAGTTACACAGTGAGTGATCCTCACCCTGAATAAACAGTGACTCTGTACAGTTACACAGTGAGTGATCCTCACCCTGCTGAATAAACAGTGACTCTGTACAGTTACACAGTGAGTGATCCTCACCCTGCTGAATATACAGTGACTCTGTACAGTTACACAGTGAGTGATCCTCACCCTGCTGAATAAACAGTCACTCTGTACAGTTACACAGTGAGTGATCCTCACCCTGCTGAATAAACAGTGACTCTGTACAGTTACACAGTGAGTGATCATCACCCTGAATAAACAGTGACTCTGTACAGTTACACAGTGAGTGATCCTCACCCTGAATAAACAGTTACTCTGTACAGTTACACAGTGAGTGATCCTCACCCTGAATAAACAGTGACTCTGTACAGTTACACAGTGAGTGACCCTCACCCTGCTGAATAAACACTGACTCTGTACAGTTACACAGTGAGTGATCATCACCCTGAATAAACAGTGACTCTGTACAGTTACACAGTGAGTGATCCTCACCCTGCTGAATAAACAGTGACTGCACAGTTACACAGTGAGTGATCCTACTCCTGCTGAATAAACAGTGACTGTAAAGTTACACAGTGAGTGACCCTGACCCTGAATAAACAGTGACTCTGTACAGTTACACAGCGAGTGACCCTCACCCTGCTGAATAAACAGTGACTCTGTACAGTTACACAGTGAGTGATCCTCACCCTGCTGAATAAACAGTGACCTGTACAGTTACACAGTGAGTGATCCTCACCCTGCTGAATAAACAGTGACTCTGTACAGTTACACAGTGAGTGACCCTCATCCTGCTGAATAAACAGTGACTCTGTACAGTTACACAGTGAGTGACCCTCACCCTGCTGAATAAACAGTGACTCTGTACAGTTACACAGTGAGTGATCCTCACCCTGCTGAATAAACAGTGACTCTGTACAGTTACACAGTGAGTGACCCTCACACTGAATAAACAGTGACTCTGTACAGTTACACAGTGAGTGATCCTCACCCTGCTGAATAAACAGTGACTGTAAAGTTACACAGTGAGTGACCCTGACCCTGAATAAACAGTGACTCTGTACAGTTACACAGCGAGTGACCCTCACCCTGCTGAATAAACAGTGACTCTGTACAGTTACACAGTGAGTGATCCTCACCCTGCTGAATAAACAGTGACTCTGTACAGTTACACAGTGAGTGACCCTCACACTGAATAAACAGTGACTCTGTACAGTTACACAGTGAGTGATCCTCACCCTGCTGAATAAACAGTGACTGTAAAGTTACACAGTGAGTGACCCTGACCCTGAATAAACAGTGACTCTGTACAGTTACACAGTGAGTGATCCTCACCCTGCTGAATAAACAGTGACCTGTACAGTTACACAGTGAGTGATCCTCACCCTGCTGAACAAACAGTGACTCTGTACAGTTACACAGTGAGTGATCCTCACCCTGCTGAATAAACAGTGACTCTGTACAGTTACACAGTGAGTGACCCTGACCCTGAATAAACAGTGACTCTGTACAGTTACACAGTGAGTGATCCTCACCCTGTTGAATAAACACTGACTCTGCACTGTTACACAGTGCGTGACCCTGACCCTGAATAAACAGTGACTCTGTACAGTTACACAGTGAGTGACCCTGACCCTGCTGAATAAACAGTGACTCTGTACAGTTACACAGTGAGTGATCCTCACCCTGAATAAACAGTGACTCTATACAGTTACACAGTGAGTGACCCTGACCCTGCTGAATAAACAGTGACTCTGTACAGTTACACAGTGAGTGATCCTCACCCTGAATAAACAGTGACTCTGTACAGTTACACAGTGAGTGACCCTCACCCTGCTGAATAAACAGTGACTCTGTACAGTTACACAGTGAGTGATCCTCACGCTGCTGAATAAACAGTGACTCTGTACAGTTACACAGTGAGTTATACTCACCCTGAATAAACAGTGACTCTGTACAGTTACACAGTGAGTGATCCTCACCCTGCTGAATAAACAGTGACTCTGTACAGTTACACAGTGAGTGACCCTCATCCTGCTGAATAAACAGTGACTCTGTACAGTTACACAGTGAGTGACCCTCACCCTGCTGAATAAACAGTGACTCTGTACAGTTACACAGTGAGTGACCCTGACCCTGCTGAATAAACAGTGACTGTAAAGTTACACAGTGAGTGACCCTGACCCTGAATAAACAGTGACTCTGTACAGTTACCCAGTGAGTGATCCTCACCCTGTTGAATAAACAGTGACTCTGTACAGTTACACAGTGAGTGATCCTCACCCTGCTGAATAAACAGTGACTCTGTACAGTTACACAGTGAATGATCCTCACCCTGAATAAACAGTGACTCTGTACAGTTACACAGTGAGTGATCCTCACCCTGAATAAACAGTGACTCTGTACAGTTACACAGTGAGTGATCCTCACCCTGAATAAACAGAGACTCTGTACAGTTACACAGTGAGTGATCCTCACCCTGCTGAATAAACAGTGACTCTGTACAGTTACACAGTGAATGATCCTCACCCTGAATAAACAGTGACTCTGTACAGTTACACAGTGAGTGATCCTCACCCTGAATAAACAGTGACTCTGTACAGTTACACAGTGAGTGATCCTCACCCTGAATAAACAGAGACTCTGTACAGTTACACAGTGAGTGACCCTCACCCTGCTGAATAAACAGTGACTCTGTACAGTTACACAGTGAGTGACCCTCACCCTGCTGAATAAACAGTGACTCTGTGCAGTTACACAGTGAGTGATCCTCACCCTGCTGAATAAACAGAGACTCTGTATAGTTACACAGTGAGTGATCCTCACCCTGAATAAACAGTGACTCTGTACAGTTACACAGTGAGTGACCCTCACCCTGAATAAACAGTGACTCTGTACAGTTACACAGTGAGTGATCATCACCCTGCTGAATAAACAGTGACTCTGTACAGTTACACAGTGAGTGACCCTGACCCTGCTGAATAAACAGTGACTCTGTACAGTTACACAGTGAGTGATCCTCACCCTGCTGAATAAACAGTGACTCTGTACAGTTACACAGTGAGTGACCCTCATCCTGCTGAATAAACAGTGACTGTAAAGTTAAACAGTGAATGAACCTCACCCTGAATAAACAGTGACTCTGGACAGTTACACAGTGAGTGATCCTCACCCTGTTGAATCAACAGTGACTCTGTACAGTTACACAGTGAGTGATCCTCATCCTGCTGAATAAACAGTGACTCTGTACAGTTACACAGTGAGCGACCCTCACCCTGAATAAACAGTGACTCTGTACATTTACACAGTGAGCGACCCTCACCCTGAATAAACAGTGACTCTGTACATTTACACAGTGAGTGACCCTCACCCTGCTGAATAAACAGTGACTCTGTACAGTTACACAGTGAGTGACCCTCACCCTGCTGAATAAACAGTGAGACTGTACAGTTACACAGTGAGTGATCCTCACCCTGTTGAATAAACAGTGACTCTGCACAGTTACACAGTGAGCGACCCTCACCCTGAATAAACAGTGACTCTGTACATTTACACAGTGAGTGACCCTCACTCTGCTGAATAAACAGTGACTCTGTACAGTTACACAGTGAGTGACCCTCACCCTGAATAAACAGTGACTCTGTACAGTTACACAGTGAGTGATCCTCACCCTGCTGAATAAACAGTGACTCTGTACAGTTACACAGTGAGTGACCCTCGCCCTGCTGAATAAACAATGACTCTGTACAGTTACACAGTGAGTGACCCTCACCCTGCTGAATAAACAGTGACTCTGTACAGTTACACAGTGAGTGACCGTGACCCTGAATAAACAGTGACTCTGTACAGTTACACAGTGAGTGATCCTCACCCTGCTGAATAAACAGTGACTCTGTACAGTTACACAGTGAGTGACCCTGACCCTGAATAAACAGTGACTCTGTACAGTTACACAGTGAGTGACCCTCACACTGAATAAACAGTGACTCTGTACAGTTACACAGTGAGTGATCCTCACCCTGCTGAATAAACAGTGACTCTGTACAGTTACACAGTGAGTGACCCTGACCCTGAATAAACAGTGACTCTGTACAGTTACCCAGTGAGTGACCCTGACCCTGAATAAACAGTGACTCTGTACAGATACACAGTGAGTGGTCCTCACCCTGAATAAACAGTGTCTCTGTACAGTTACACAGTGAGTGATCCTCACCCTGCTGAATAAACAGTGACTCTGTACAGTTACACAGTGAGTGACCCTGACCCTGAATAAACAGTGACTCTGTACAGTTACCCAGTGAGTGATCCTCACCCTCCTGAATAAATAGTGACTCTGTACAGTTACACAGTGAGTGATCCTCATCCTGCTGAATAAACAGTGACTGTAAAGTTACACAGTGAGTGACCCTTACCCTGAATAAACAGTGACTCTGTACAGTTACACAGTGAGTGATCCTCACCCTGTTGAATAAACAGTGACTCTGTGCAGTTACACAGTGAGTGATCCTCACCCTGAATAAACAGTGACTCTATACAGTTACACAGTGAGTGACCCTGACCCTGCTGAATAAACAGTGACTCTGTAAAGTTACACAGTGAGTGATCCTCACCCTGAATAAACAGTGACTCTGTACAGTTACACAGTGAGTGATCCTCACGCTGCTGAATAAACAGTGACTCTGTGCAGTTACACAGTGAGTGATCCTCATCCTGCTGAATAAACAGTGACTCTGTACAGTTACACAGTGAGTGATCCTCACCCTGCTGAATAAACAGTGACTCTGTACAGTTACACAGTGAGTGACCCTCATCCTGCTGAATAAACAGTGACTCTGTACAGTTACACAGTGAGTGATCCTCACCCTGCTGAATAAACAGTGACTCTGTACATTTACACAGTGAGTGATCCTCACCCTGCTGAATAAACAGTGACTCTGTACAGTTACACAGTGAGTGATCCTCACCCTGAATAAACAGTGACTCTGTACAGTTACACAGTGAGTGACCCTCACCCTGCTGAATAAACAGTGAGTCTATACAGTTACACAGTGAGTGACCCTCATCCTGCTGAATAAACAGTGACTCTGTACAGTTACACAGTGAGTGACCCTCATCCTGCTGAATAAACAGTGACTCTGTACAGTTACACAGTGAGTGATCCTCACCCTGCTGAATAAACAGTGACTCTGTACAGTTACACAGTGAGTGACCCTCATCCTGCTGAATAAACAGTGACTCTGTACAGTTACACAGTGAGTGACCCTGACCCTGCTGAATAAACAGTGACTGTAAAGTTACACAGTGAGTGACCCTGACCCTGAATAAACAGTGACTCTGTACAGTTACACAGTGAGTGACCCTCACCCTGCAGAATAAACAGTGACTCTGTACAGTTACACAGTGAGTGATCCTCACCCTGTTGAATAAACAGTGACTCTGTACAGTTACACAGTGAGTGATCCTCACCCTGCTGAATAAACAGTGACTCTGTACAGTTACACAGTGAAAGATCCTCACCCTGAATAAACAGTGACTCTGTACAGTTACACAGTGAGAGATCCTCATCCTGCTGAATAAACAGTGACTCTGTACAGTTACACAGTGAGTGACCCTGACCCTGCTGAATAAACAGTGACTCTGTACAGTTACACAGTGAGTGATCCTCACCCTGCTGAATAAACAGTGACTCTGTACAGTTACACAGTGAGTGAACCTCATCCTGCTGAATAAACAGTGACTGTAAAGTTACACAGTGAGTGATCCTCACCCTGCTGAATAAACAGTGACTCTGTACAGTTACCCAGTGAATGATCCTCACCCTGAATAAACAGTGACTCTGGACAGTTACACAGTGAGTGATCCTCACCCTGTTGAATAAACAGTGACTCTGTACAGTTACACAGTGAGTGATCCTCATCCTGCTGAATAAACAGTGACTCTGTACAGTTACACAGTGAGTGATCCTCACCCTGCTGAATAAACAGTGACTCTGTACAGTTACCCAGTGAATGATCCTCACCCTGAATAAACAGTGACTCTGGACAGTTACACAGTGAGTGATCCTCACCCTGTTGAATAAACAGTGACTCTGTACAGTTACACAGTGAGTGATCCTCATCCTGCTGAATAAACAGTGACTCTGTACAGTTACACAGTGAGTGATCCTCACCCTGCTGAATAAACAGTGACTCTGTACAGTTGCACAGTGAGTGACCCTCATCCTGCTGAATAAACAGTGACTCTGTACAGTTACACAGTGAGTGATCCTCACCCTGCTGAATAAACAGTGACTCTGTACAGTTACACAGTGAGTGATCCTCACCCTGCTGAATAAACAGTGACTCTGTACAGTTACACAGTGAGTGATCCTCACCCTGCTGAATATACAGTGACTCTGTACAGTTACACAGTGAGTGATCCTCACCCTGCTGAATAAACAGTGACTCTGTACAGTTACACAGTGAGTGATCCTCACCCTGAATAAACAGTGACTCTGTACAGTTACACAGTGAGTGATCCTCACCCTGCTGAATAAACAGTGACTCTGTACAGTTACACAGTGAGTGATCCTCACCCTGCTGAATATACAGTGACTCTGTACAGTTACACAGTGAGTGATCCTCACCCTGCTGAATAAACAGTCACTCTGTACAGTTACACAGTGAGTGATCCTCACCCTGCTGAATAAACAGTGACTCTGTACAGTTACACAGTGAGTGATCATCACCCTGAATAAACAGTGACTCTGTACAGTTACACAGTGAGTGATCCTCACCCTGAATAAACAGTTACTCTGTACAGTTACACAGTGAGTGACCCTCACCCTGAATAAACAGTGACTCTGTACAGTTACACAGTGAGTGATCCTCACCCTGAATAAACAGTGACTCTGTACAGTTACACAGTGAGTGACCCTCACCCTGCTGAATAAACACTGACTCTGTACAGTTACACAGTGAGTGATCATCACCCTGAATAAACAGTGACTCTGTACAGTTACACAGTGAGTGATCCTCACCCTGCTGAATAAACAGTGACTGTAAAGTTACACAGTGAGTGACCCTGACCCTGAATAAACAGTGACTCTGTACAGTTACCCAGTGAGTGATCCTCACCCTGCTGAATAAATAGTGACTCTGTACAGTTACACAGTGAGTGATCCTCATCCTGCTGAATAAACAGTGACTCTGCACAGTTACACAGCGAGTGACCCTCACCCTGCTGAATAAACAGTGACTCTGTACAGTTACACAGTGAGTGATCCTCACCCTGCTGAATAAACAGTGACCTGTACAGTTACACAGTGAGTGACCCTCACCCTGAATAAACAGTGACTCTGTACAGTTACACAGTGAGTGATCCTCACCCTGAATAAACAGTGACTCTGTACAGTTACACAGTGAGTGATCCTCACCCTGCTGAATAAACAGTGACTCTGTACAGTTACACAGTGAGTGACCCTCACCCTGAATAAACAGTGACTCTGTACAGTTACACAGTGAGTGATCCTCACCCTGTTGAATAAACAGTGACTCTGTGCAGTTACACAGTGAGTGATCCTCACCCTGAATAAACAGTGACTCTATACAGTTACACAGTGAGTGACCCTGACCCTGCTGAATAAACAGTGACTCTGTACAGTTACACAGTGAGTGATCCTCACCCTGAATAAACAGTGACTCTGTACAGTTACACAGTGAGTGACCCTCACCCTGCTGAATAAACAGTGACTCTGTACAGTTACACAGTGAGTGATCCTCACCCTGCTGAATAAACAGTGACTCTGTACAGTTACACAGTGAGTGATCCTCACCCTGCTGAATAAACAGTGACTCTGTACAGTTACACAGTGAGTGATCCTCACCCTGCTGAATAAACAGTGACTCTGTACAGTTACACAGTGAGTGACCCTCATCCTGCTGAATAAACAGTGACTCTGTACAGTTACACAGTGAGTGATCCTCACCCTGCTGAATAAACAGTGACTCTGTACAGTTACACAGTGAGTGACCCTCATCCTGCTGAATAAACAGTGACTCTGTACAGTTACACAGTGAGTGACCCTCACCCTGCTGAATAAACAGTGACTCTGTACAGTTACACAGTGAGTGACCCTGACCCTGCTGAATAAACAGTGACTGTAAAGTTACACAGTGAGTGACCGTGACCCTGAATAAACAGTGACTCTGTACAGTTACCCAGTGAGTGATCCTCACCCTGTTGAATAAACAGTGACTCTGTACAGTTACACAGTGAGTGATCCTCACCCTGTTGAATAAACAGTGACTCTGTACAGTTACACAGTGAGTGATCCTCACCCTGCTGAATAAACAGTGACTCTGTATAGTTACACAGTGAGTGATCCTCACCCTGAATAAACAGTGACTCTGTACAGTTACACAGTGAGTGACCCTCACCCTGAATAAACAGTGACTCTGTACAGTTACACAGTGAGTGATCATCACCCTGCTGAATAAACAGTGACTCTGTACAGTTACACAGTGAGTGACCCTGACCCTGCTGAATAAACAGTGACTCTGTACAGTTACACAGTGAGTGATCCTCACCCTGCTGAATAAACAGTGACTCTGTACAGTTACACAGTGAGTGATCCTCACCCTGCTGAATAAACAGTGACTCTGTACAGTTACACAGTGAGTGACCCTCATCCTGCTGAATAAACAGTGACTGTAAAGTTACACAGTGAGTGACCCTGACCCTGAATAAACAGTGACTCTGTACAGTTACACAGTGAGTGATCCTCACCCTGTTGAATCAACAGTGACTCTGTACAGTTACACAGTGAATGAACCTCACCCTGAATAAACAGTGACTCTGGACAGTTACACAGTGAGTGATCCTCACCCTGTTGAATCAACAGTGACTCTGTACAGTTACACAGTGAGTGATCCTCATCCTGCTGAATAAACAGTGACTCTGTACAGTTACACAGTGAGCGACCCTCACCCTGAATAAACAGTGACTCTGTACATTTACACAGTGAGCGACCCTCACCCTGAATAAACAGTGACTCTGTACATTTACACAGTGAGTGACCCTCACCCTGCTGAATAAACAGTGACTCTGTACAGTTACACAGTGAGTGACCCTCACCCTGCTGAATAAACAGTGAGACTGTACAGTTACACAGTGAGTGATCCTCACCCTGTTGAATAAACAGTGACTCTGCACAGTTACACAGTGAGCGACCCTCACCCTGAATAAACAGTGACTCTGTACATTTACACAGTGAGTGACCCTCACCCTGCTGAATAAACAGTGACTCTGTACAGTTACACAGTGAGTGACCCTCACCCTGAATAAACAGTGACTCTGTACAGTTACACAGTGAGTGATCCTCACCCTGCTGAATAAACAGTGACTCTGTACAGTTACACAGTGAGTGACCCTCGCCCTGCTGAATAAACAATGACTCTGTACAGTTACACAGTGAGTGACCCTCACCCTGCTGAATAAACAGTGACTCTGTACAGTTACACAGTGAGTGACCGTGACCCTGAATAAACAGTGACTCTGTACAGTTACACAGTGAGTGATCCTCACCCTGCTGAATAAACAGTGACTCTGTACAGTTACACAGTGAGTGACCCTGACCCTGAATAAACAGTGACTCTGTACAGTTACACAGTGAGTGACCCTCACACTGAATAAACAGTGACTCTGTACAGTTACACAGTGAGTGATCCTCACCCTGCTGAATAAACAGTGACTCTGTACAGTTACACAGTGAGTGACCCTGACCCTGAATAAACAGTGACTCTGTACAGTTACCCAGTGAGTGACCCTGACCCTGAATAAACAGTGACTCTGTACAGATACACAGTGAGTGGTCCTCACCCTGAATAAACAGTGTCTCTGTACAGTTACACAGTGAGTGATCCTCACCCTGCTGAATAAACAGTGACTCTGTACAGTTACACAGTGAGTGACCCTGACCCTGAATAAACAGTGACTCTGTACAGTTACCCAGTGAGTGATCCTCACCCTCCTGAATAAATAGTGACTCTGTACAGTTACACAGTGAGTGATCCTCATCCTGCTGAATAAACAGTGACTGTAAAGTTACACAGTGAGTGACCCTTACCCTGAATAAACAGTGACTCTGTACAGTTACACAGTGAGTGATCCTCACCCTGTTGAATAAACAGTGACTCTGTGCAGTTACACAGTGAGTGATCCTCACCCTGAATAAACAGTGACTCTATACAGTTACACAGTGAGTGACCCTGACCCTGCTGAATAAACAGTGACTCTGTAAAGTTACACAGTGAGTGATCCTCACCCTGAATAAACAGTGACTCTGTACAGTTACACAGTGAGTGATCCTCACGCTGCTGAATAAACAGTGACTCTGTGCAGTTACACAGTGAGTGATCCTCATCCTGCTGAATAAACAGTGACTCTGTACAGTTACACAGTGAGTGATCCTCACCCTGCTGAATAAACAGTGACTCTGTACAGTTACACAGTGAGTGACCCTCATCCTGCTGAATAAACAGTGACTCTGTACAGTTACACAGTGAGTGATCCTCACCCTGCTGAATAAACAGTGACTCTGTACAGTTACACAGTGAGTGATCATCACCCTGAATAAACAGTGACTCTGTACAGTTACACAGTGAGTGACCCTCACCCTGCTGAATAAACAGTGACTCTGTACAGTTACACAGTGAGTGACCCTCATCCTGCTGAATAAACAGTGACTCTGTACAGTTACACAGTGAGTGATCATCACCCTGCTGAATAAACAGTGACTCTGTACAGTTACACAGTGAGTGACCCTGACCCTGAATAAACAGTGACTCTGTACAGTTACCCAGTGAGTGATCCTCACCCTGCTGAATAAACAGTGACTCTGTACAGTTACACAGTGAGTGACCCTCATCCTGCTGAATAAACAGTGACTGTAAAGTTACACAGTGAATGATCCTCACCCTGAATAAACAGTGACTCTGGACAGTTACACAGTGAGTGATCCTCACCCTGTTGAATAAACAGTGACTCTGTACAGTTACACAGTGAGTGATCCTCATCCTGCTGAATAAACAGTGACTCTGTACAGTTACACAGTGAGTGATCCTCACCCTGCTGAATAAACAGTGACTCTGTACAGTTGCACAGTGAGTGACCCTCATCCTGCTGAATAAACAGTGACTCTGTACAGTTACACAGTGAGTGATCCTCACCCTGCTGAATAAACAGTGACTCTGTACAGTTACACAGTGAGTGATCCTCACCCTGAATAAACAGTGACTCTGTACAGTTACACAGTGAGTGATCCTCACCCTGCTGAATAAACAGTGACTCTGTACAGTTACACAGTGAGTGATCCTCACCCTGCTGAATAAACAGTGACTCTGTACAGTTACACAGTGAGTGACCCTCATCCTGCTGAATAAACAGTGACTCTGTACAGTTACACAGTGAGTGATCCTCACCCTGCTGAATAAACAGTGACTCTGTACAGTTACACAGTGAGTGATCCTCACCCTGAATAAACAGTGACTCTGTACAGTTACACAGTGAGTGATCCTCACCCTGCTGAATAAACAGTGACTCTGTACAGTTACACAGTGAGTGATCCTCACCCTGCTGAATAAACAGTGACTCTGTACAGTTACACAGTGAGTGACCCTCATCCTGCTGAATAAACAGTGACTGTAAAGTTACACAGTGAGTGATCCTCATCCTGCTGAATAAACAGTGACTCTGTACAGTTACACAGTGAGTGATCCTCACCCTGCTGAATAAACAGTGACTCTGTACAGTTACACAGTGAGTGATCCTCACCCTGCTGAATAAACAGTGACTCTGTACAGTTACACAGTGAGTGATCCTCACCCTGAATAAACAGTGACTCTGCACAGTTACACAGTGAGTGACCCTGACCCTGAATAAACAGTGACTCTGTACAGTTACACAGTGAGTGACCCTGACCCTGAATAAACAGTGACTCTGTACAGTTACCCAGTGAGTGATCCTCACCCTGTTGAATAAACAGTGACTCTGTACAGTTACACAGTGAGTGACCCTGACCCTGAATAAACAGTGACTCTGTACAGTTACACAGTGAGTGACCCTGACCCTGCTGAATAAACAGTGACTCTGTACAGTTACACAGTGAGTGACCCTGACCCTGCTGAATAAACAGTGACTCTGTACAGTTACAGTGAGTGACCCTCACCCTGCTGAATAAACAGTGACTCTGTACAGTTACACAGTGAAGTGATCCTCACTCTGCTGAATAAACAGTGACTCTGTACAGTTACACAGTGAGTGATCCTCACCCTGAATAAACAGTGACTCTGTACAGTTACACAGTGAGTGACCCTCACCCTGCTGAATAAACAGTGACTCTGTACAGTTACACAGTGAGTGACCCTCACCCTGCTGAATAAACAGTGACTCTGTACAGTTACAGTGAGTGACCCTCACCCTGCTGAATAAACAGTGACTCTGTACAGTTACACAGTGAAGTGATCCTCACTCTGCTGAATAAACAGTGACTCTGTACAGTTACACAGTGAGTGATCCTCACCATGCTGAATAAACAGTGACTCTGTACAGTTACACAGTGAGTGATCATCACCCTAAATAAACAGTGACTCTGTACAGTTACACAGTGAGTGACCCTGACCCTGAATAAACAGTGACTCTGTACAGTTACACAGTGAGTGACCCTCATCCTGCTGAGTAAACAGTGACTGTAAAGTTACACAGTGAGTGACCCTGACCCTGAATAAACAGTGACTCTGTACAGTTAGACAGTGAGTGATCCTCACCCTGCTGAATAAACAGTGACTGTGTACAGTTACCCAGTGAGTGATCATCACCCTGAATAAACAGTGACTCTGTACAGTTACACAGTGAGTGATCGTCACCCTGCTGAATAAACAGTGACTCTGTACAGTTACACAGTGAGTGATCCTCACCCTGCTGAATAAACAGTGACTCTGTAGAGTGACACAGTGAGTGATCCTCACCCTGCTGAATATACAGTGACTCTGTACAGTTACACAGTGAGTGATCATCACACTGAATAAACAGTGACTCTGTACAGTTACACAGTGAGTAACCCTCACCCTGCTGAATAAACAGTGACTCTGCACAGTTACACAGTGAGTGACCCTGATACTGCTGAATAAACAGTGACTCTGTACAGTTAGACAGTGAGTGACCGTGACCCTGAATAAACAGTGACTCTGTACAGTTACACAGTGAGTGATCCTCACCCTGCTGAATAAACAGTGACTCTGTACAGTTACACAGTGAGTGACCCTGACCCTGCTGAATAAACAGTGACTCTGTACAGTTACACAGTGAGTGACCCTGACCCTGCTGAATAAACAGTGACTCTGTACAGTTACACAGTGAGTGATCCTCACCCTGCTGAATAAACAGTGACACTGTACAGTTACACAGTGAGTGGTCATCACCCTGAATAAACAGTGACTCTGTACAGTTACACAGTGAGTGATCCTCACCCTGAATAAACAGTCAGACTGTACAGTTACACAGTGAGTGACCCACACCCTGCTGAATAAACAGTGACTCTGTACAGTTACACAGTGAGTGACCCTTACCCTGAATAAACAGTGACTCTGTACAGTTAGACAGTGAGTGATCCTCACCCTGCGGAATAAACAGTGACTCTGTACAGTTACACAGTGAGTGACCCTCACCCTGTTGAATAAACAGTGACTCTGTACAGTTACACAGTGAGTGACCCTCACCCTGCTGAATAAACAGTGACTCTGTACATTTACACAGTGAGTGAGCCTCACCCTGCTGAATAAACAGTGACTCTGTATAGTTACACAGTGAATGATCCTCACCCTGAATAAACAGTGACTCTATACAGTTACACAGTGAGTGATCCTCACCCTGAATAAACAGTGACTCTGTACAGTTACACAGTGAGTGACCCTCACCCTGAATAAACAGTGACTCTGTACAGTTACACAGTGAGTGATCCTCACCCTGCTGAATAAACAGTGACTCTGTACAGTTACACAGTGAGTGATCATCACCCTGAATAAACAGTGACTCTGTACAGTTACACAGTGAGTGATCCTCACCCTGAATAAACAGTGACTCTGTACAGTTACACAGTGAGTGACCCTCACCCTGCTGAATAAACAGTGACTCTGTACAGTGTCACAGTGAGTGATCCTCACCCTGCTGAATAAACAGTGACTCTGTACAGTTACACAGTGAATGATCCTCATCCTGCTGAATAAATAGTGACTCTGTACAGTTACACAGTGAGTGACCCTAACCCTGAATAAACAGTGACTCTGTACAGTGTCACAGTGAGTGATCCTCACCCTGCTGAATAAACAGTGACTCTGTACAGTTACACAGCGAATGATCCTCATCCTGCTGAATAAACAGTGACTCTGTACAGTTACACAGTGAATGATCCTCATCCTGCTGAATAAACAGTGACTCTGTACAGTTACACAGTGAGTGATCCTCACCCTGAATAAACAGTCACTCTGTACAGTTACACAGTGAGTGATCCTCACCCTGCTGAATATACAGTGACTCTGTACAGTTACACAGTGAGTGATCCTCACCCGGAATAAACAGTGACTCTGTACAGTTACACAGCGAGTGATCGTCACCCTGCTGAATAAACAGTGACTCTGTACAGTTACACAGTGAGTGATCCTCACCCTGAATAAACAGTGACTCTGTACAGTTGCACAGTGAGTGACCGTGACCCTGAATAAACACTGACTCTGTACAGTTACATAGTGAGTGATCCACACCCTGCTGAATAAACAGTGACTCTGTACAGTTACACAGTGAGTGATCCTCACCCTGCTGAATAAACAGTGACTCTGTACAGTTACACAGTGAGTAAACCTCATCCTGCTGAATAAACAGTGACTCTGTACAGTTGCACAGTGAGTGATCCTCACCCTGAATAAACAGTGACTCTGTACAGTTACATAGTGAGTGATCCACACCCTGCTGAATAAACAGTGACTCTGTACAGTTAAACAGTGAGTGATCCTCACCCTGCTGAATAAACAGTGACTCTGTACAGTTACACAGTGAGTAAACCTCATCCTGCTGAATAAACAGTGACTCTGTACAGTTACACAGTGAGTGATCCTCACCCTGCAGAATAAACAGTGACTCTGTACAGTTACACAGTGAGTGACCCTCATCCTGCTGAATAAACAGTGACTCTGTACAGTTACACAGTGAGTGATCCTCACCCTGAATAAACAGTGACTCTGTACAGTTACACAGTGAGTGATCATCACCCTGAATAAACAGTGACTCTGTACAGTTACCCAGTGAGTGATCATCACCCTGTTGAATAAACAGTGACTCTGTACAGTTACACAGTGAGTGACCCTGACCCTGCTGAATAAACAGTGACTCTGTACAGTTATAGTGAGTGACCCTCACCCTGAATAAACAGTGACTCTGGACAGTTACACAGTGAGTGATCCTCACCCTGCTGAATAAACAGTGACTCTGTACAGTTACAGAGTGAGTGACCGTGACCCTGAATAAACAGTGACTCTGTACGTTTACACAGTGAGTGACCCTGACCCTGCTGAATAAACAGTGACTCTGTACAGTTACACAGTGAGTGATCCTCACCCTGCTGAATAAACAGTGACTCTGTACAGTTACACAGTGAGTGATCCTCACCCTGCTGAATAAACAGTGACTCTGTACAGTTACACAGTGAGTGATCATCACCCTGAATAAACAGTGACTCTGTACAGTTACACAGTGAGTGATCCTCACCCTGAATAAACAGTGAGACTGTACAGTTACACAGTGAGTGACCCTCACCCTGTTGAATAAACAGTGACTCTGTACAGTTACACAGTGAGTGACCCTCACCCTGCTGAATAAACAGTGACTCTGTACAGTTGCACAGTGAGTGATCCTCACCCTGAATAAACAGTGACTCTGTACAGTTACATAGTGAGTGATCCACACCCTGCTGAATCAAGAGTGACTCTGTACAGTTACACAGTGAGTGATCCACACCCTGCTGAATAAACAGTGACTCTGTACAGTTACACAGTGAGTGATCCTCACCCTGCTGAATAAACAGTGACTCTGTACAGTTACACAGTGAGTAAACCTCATCCTGCTGAATAAACAGTGACTCTGTACAGTTACACAGTGAGTGATCCTCACCCTGCAGAATAAACAGTGACTCTGTACAGTTACACAGTGAGTGACCCTCATCCTGCTGAATAAACAGTGACTGTAAAGTTACACAGTGAGTGACCCTGACCCTGAATAAACAGTGACTCTGTACAGTTACCCAGTGAGTGATCATCACCCTGTTGAATAAACAGTGACTCTGTACAGTTACACAGTGAGTGACCCTGACCCTGCTGAATAAACAGTGACTCTGTACAGTTATAGTGAGTGACCCTCACCCTGAATAAACAGTGACTCTGGACAGTTACACAGTGAGTGATCCTCACCCTGCTGAATAAACAGTGACTCTGTACAGTTACACAGTGAGTGACCGTGACCCTGAATAAACAGTGACTCTGTACATTTACACAGTGAGTGACCCTGACCCTGCTGAATAAACAGTGACTCTGTACAGTTACACAGTGAGTGATCCTCACCCTGCTGAATAAACAGTGACTCTGTACAGTTACACAGTGAGTGATCCTCACCCTGCTGAATAAACAGTGACTCTGTACAGTTACACAGTGAGTGATCATCACCCTGAATAAACAGTGACTCTGTACAGTTACACAGTGAGTGATCCTCACCCTGAATAAACAGTGAGACTGTACAGTTACACAGTGAGTGACCCTCACCCTGTTGAATAAACAGTGACTCTGTACAGTTACACAGTGAGTGACCCTCACCCTGCTGAATAAACAGTGACTCTGTACATTTACACAGTGAGTGATCCTCACCCTGCTGAATAAACAGTGACTCTGTACAGTTACACAGTGAGTGATCCTCACCCTGAATAAACAGTGACTCTGTACAGTTACACAGTGAGTGACCCTCACCCTGAATAAACAGTGACTCTGTACAGTTACACAGTGAGTGATCCTCACCCTGCTGAATAAACAGTGACTCTGTACATTTACACAGTGAGTGATCCTCACCCTGCTGAATAAACAGTGACTCTGTACAGTTACACAGTGAGCGATCCTCACCTTGCTGAATAAACAGTGACACTGTACAGTTACACAGTGAGTGATCCTCACCCTGCTGAATAAACAGTGACTCTGTACAGTTACACAGTGAGTGACCCTCACCCTGCTGAATAAACAGTGACTCTGCAGTTACACAGTGAGTGACCCTCACCCTGCTGAATAAACAGTGACTCTGCACAGTTACACAGTGAGTGACCCTGACCCTGCTGAATAAACAGTGACTCTGTACAGTTACACAGTGAGTGACCGTGACCCTGCTGAATAAACAGTGACTCTGCACAGTTACACAGTGAGTGATCCTCACCCTGCTGAATAAACAGTGACTCTGTACAGTTACACAGTGAGTGACCGTGACCCTGAATAAACAGTGACTCTGTACAGTTACACAGTGAGTGATCCTCACCCTGCTGAATAAACAGTGACTCTGTACAGTTACACAGTGAGTGACCCTGACCCTGCTGAATAAACAGTGACTCTGCACAGTTACACAGTGAGTGACCCTGACCCTGAATAAACAGTGACTCTGTACAGTTACACAGTGAGTGATCGTCACCCTGAATAAACAGTGACTCTGTACAGTTACACAGTGAGTGACCCTGACCCTGCTGAATAAACACTGACTCTGCACAGTTACACAGTGAGTGACCCTGACCCTGAATAAACAGTGACTCTGCACAGTTACACAGCGAGTGACCCTGACCCTGCTGAATAAACAGTGACTGTGCACAGTTACACAGTGAGTGACCCTCACCCTGCTGAATAAACAGTGACTCTGCACAGTTACACAGTGAGTGACCCTGACCCTGAATAAACAGTGACTCTGCACAGTTACACAGTGAGTGACCCTGACACTGCTGAATAAACAGTGACTCTGTACAGTTACACAGTGAGTGATCCTCACCCTGCTGAATAAACAGTGACTCTGCACAGTTACACAGTGAATGATCCTCATCCTGCTGAATAAACAGTGACTCTGTACAGTTACACGGTGAGTGACCCTAACCCTGAATAAACAGTGACTCTGTACAGTGTCACAGTGAGTGATCCTCACCCTGCTGAATAAACAGTGACTCTGTACAGTTACACAGTGAATGATCCTCATCCTGCTGAATAAACAGTGACTCTGTACAGTTACACAGTGAATGATCCTCATCCTGCTGAATAAACAGTGACTCTGTACAGTTACACCGTGAGTGATCCTCACCCTGAATAAACAGTCACTCTGTACAGTTACACAGTGAGTGATCCTCACCCTGCTGAATAAACAGTGACTCTGTACAGTTACACAGTGAGTGATCCTCACCCTGAATAAACAGTGATTCTGTACAGTTACACAGCGAGTGATCGTCACCCTGCTGAATAAACAGTGACTCTGTACAGTTACACAGTGAGTGATCCTCACCCTGAATAAACAGTGACTCTGTACAGTTGCACAGTGAGTGACCGTGACCCTGAATAAACACTGACTCTGTACAGTTACACAGTGAGTGATCCTCACCCTGCTGAATAAACAGTGACTCTGTACACTTACACAGTGAGTAATCCTCATCCTGCTGAATAAACAGTGACTCTGTACAGTTACACAGTGAGTGATCCTCACCCTGCTGAATAAACAGTGACTCTGTACAGTTACACAGTGAGTGACCCTCATCCTGCTGAATAAATAGTGACTGTAAATTTACACAGTGAGTGACCCTGACCCTGAATAAACAGTGACTCTGTACAGTTACCCAGTGAGTGATCATCACCCTGTTGAATAAACAGTGACTCTGTACAGTTACACAGTGAGTGTCCCTGACCCTGCTGAATAAACAGTGACTCTGTACAGTTATAGTGAGTGACCCTCACCCTGAATAAACAGTGACTCTGGACAGTTACACAGTGAGTGATCCTCACCCTGCTGCATAAACAATGACTCTGTACAGTTACACAGTGAGTGATCCTCACCCTGCTGAATAAACAGTGACTCTGTACAGTTACACAGTGAGTGACATTGACCCTGAATAGACAGTGACTCTGTACATTTACACAGTGAGTGACCCTGACCCTGCTGAATAAACAGTGACTCTGTACAGTTACACAGTGAGTGATCCTCAACCTGCTGAATAAACAGTGACTCTGTACAGTTACACAGTGAGTGATCCTCACCCTGCTGAATAAACAGTGACTCTGTACAGTTACACAGTGAGTGATCATCACCCTGAATAAACAGTGACTCTGCACAGTTACGCAGTGAGTGATCCTCACCCTGAATAAACAGTGAGACTGTACAGTTACACAGTGAGTGACCCTCACCCTGTTGAAAAAACAGTGACTCTGTACAGTTACACAGTGAGTGACCCTCACCCTGCTGAATAAACAGTGACTCTGTACATTTACACAGTGAGTGATCCTCACCCTGCTGAATAAACAGTGATTCTGTACAGTTACACAGTGAGTGATCCTCACCCTGAATAAACAGTGACTCTGTACAGTTACACAGTGAGTGACCCTCACCCGGAATAAACAGTGACTCTGTACAGTTACACAGTGAGTGATCCTCACCCTGCTGAATAAACAGTGACTCTGTACAGTTACACAGTGAGTGATCCTCACCCTGCTGAATAAACAGTGACTCTGTACAGTTACACAGTGAGCGATCCTCACTCTGCTGAATAAACAGTGACACTGTACAGTTACACAGTGAGTGATCCTCACCCTGCTGAATAAACAGTGACTCTGTACAGTTACACAGTGAGTGACCCTCACTCTGCTGAATAAACAGTGACTCTGCAGTTACACAGTGAGTGACCCTCACCCTGCTGAATAAACAGTGACTCTGCACAGTTACACAGTGAGTGACCCTGACCCTGCTGAATAAACAGTGACTCTGTACAGTTACACAGTGAGTGACCCTGACCCTGCTGAATAAACAGTGACTGCACAGTTACACAGTGAGTGATCGTCACCCTGCTGAATAAACAGTGACTCTGTACAGTTACACAGTGAGTGACCCTGACCCTGCTGAATAAACACTGACTCTGCACAGTTACACAGTGAGTGACCCTGACCCTGAATAAACAGTGACTCTGCACAGTTACACAGTGAGTGACCCTGACCCTGCTGAATAAACAGTGACTCTGTACAGTTACACAGTGAGTAATCCTCATCCTGCTGAATAAACAGTGACTCTGCACAGTTACACAGTGAGTGACCCTGACCCTGAATAAACAGTGACTCTGTACAGTTACACAGTGAGTGACCCTGACCCTGCTGAATAAACAGTTACTCTGTACAGTTACACAGTGAGTGATCCTGACCCTGCTGAATAAACAGTGACTCTGCACAGTTACACAGTGAGTGACCCTGATGCTGAATAAACAGTGACTCTGCAGTTACACAGTGAGTGACCCTGACCCTGCTGAATAAACAGTGACTCTGCACAGTTACACAGTGAGTGATCCTCATCCTGCTGAATAAACAGTGACTCTATACAGTTACACAGTGAGTGACCCTGACCCTGCTGAATAAACAGTGACTCTGTACAGTTACACAGTGAGTGACCCTCACCCTGAATAAACAGTGACTCTGTACAGTTACACAGTGAGTCACCCTCACCCTGCTGAATAAACAGTGACTCTGCACAGTTACACAGTGAGTGACCCTGACCCTGAATAAACAGTGACTCTGTACAGTTACACAGTGAGTGACCCTGACCCTGAATAAACAGTGACTCTGCACAGTTACACAGTGAGTGACCCTGCTGAATAAACAGTGACTCTGTACAGTTACACAGTGAGTGACCCTCACCCTGCTGAATAAACAGTGACTCTGTACAGTTACACAGTGAGTGATCCTCACCCTGAATAAACAGTGACTCTGTACAGTTACACAGTGAGTGATCCTCACCCTGCTGAATAAACAGTGACTCTGTACAGTTACACAGTGAGTGATCCTCACTCTGCTGAATAAACAGTGACTCTGTACAGTTACACAGTGAGTGACCCTCGCCCTGCTGAATAAACAGTGACTCTGTACAGTTACACAGTTAGTGATCCTCAACCTGAATAAACAGTGACTCTGTACAGTTACACAGTGAGTGATCCTCATCCTGCTGAATAAACAGTGACTCTGCACAGTTACACAGTGAGTGACCCTGACCCTGAATAAACAGTGACTCTGTACAGTTACACAGTGAGTGACCCTGACCCTGCTGAATAAACAGTGACTCTGCACAGTTACACAGTGAGTGACCCTGATGCTGAATAAACAGTGACTCTGCAGTTACACAGTGAGTGACCCTGACCCTGCTGAATAAACAGTGACTCTGCACCGTTACACAGTGAGTGACCCTCACCCTGCTGAATAAACAGTGACTCTGCACAGTTACACAGTGAGTGACCCTGACCCTGAATAAACAGTGACTCTGTACAGTTACACAGTGAGTGACCCTGACCCTGAATAAACAGTGACTCTGCACAGTTACACAGTGAGTGATCCTCACCCTGAATAAACAGTGACTCTGTACAGTTACACAGTGAGTGATCCTCACCCTGCTGAATAAACAGTGACTCTGTACAGTTACACAGTGAGTGATCCTCACTCTGCTGAATAAACAGTGACTCTGTACAGTTACACAGTGAGTGACCCTGATGCTGAATAAACAGTGACTCTGTACAGTTACACAGTGAGTGACCCTGACCCTGAATAAACAGTGACTCTGTGCAGTTGCACAGCGAGTGATCCTCACCCTGAATAAACAGTGACTCTGTACAGTTACACAGTGAGTGATCCTCACCCTGAATAAACAGTGACTCTGTACAGTTACACAGTGAGTGACCCTGACCCTGAATAAACAGTGACTCTGTACAGTTACACAGTGAGTGATCCTCACCCTGCTGAATAAACAGTGACTCTGCACAGTTACACAGTGAGTGACCCTGACCCTGAATAAACAGTGACTCTGTACAGTTACACAGTGAGTGACCCTGACCCTGCTGAATAAACAGTGACTCTGCACAGTTACACAGTGAGTGACCCTGATGCTGAATAAACAGTGACTCTGCAGTTACACAGTGAGTGACCCTGACCCTGCTGAATAAACAGTGACTCTGCACCGTTACACAGTGAGTGACCCTCACCCTGCTGAATAAACAGTGACTCTGCACAGTTACACAGTGAGTGACCCTGACCCTGAATAAACAGTGACTCTGTACAGTTACACAGTGAGTGACCCTGACCCTGAATAAACAGTGACTCTGCACAGTTACACAGTGAGTGATCCTCACCCTGAATAAACAGTGACTCTGTACAGTTACACAGTGAGTGATCCTCACCCTGCTGAATAAACAGTGACTCTGTACAGTTACACAGTGAGTGATCCTCACTCTGCTGAATAAACAGTGACTCTGTACAGTTACACAGTGAGTGACCCTGATGCTGAATAAACAGTGACTCTGTACAGTTACACAGTGAGTGACCCTGACCCTGAATAAACAGTGACTCTGTGCAGTTACACAGCGAGTGATCCTCACCCTGAATAAACAGTGACTCTGTACAGTTACACAGTGAGTGATCCTCACCCTGAATAAACAGTGACTCTGTACAGTTACACAGTGAGTGACCCTGACCCTGAATAAACAGTGACTCTGTACAGTTACACAGTGAGTGATCCTCACCCTGCTGAATAAACAGTGACTCTGTACAGTTACACAGTGAGTGACCCTGACCCTGAATAAACAGTGACTCTGTACAGTTACACAGTGAGTGATCCTCACCCTGCTGAATAAACAGTGACTCTGTACAGTTACACAGTGAGTGACCCTCCCCCTGCTGAATAAACAGTGACTCTGTACAGTTACACAGTGAGTGACCCTGACCCTGAATAAACAGTGACTCTGTGCAGTTACACAGTGAGTGACCCTGACCCTGAATAAACAGTGACTCTGTACAGTTACAGTGAGTGACCCTGACCCTGAATAAACAGTGACTCTGTGCAGTTACACAGTGAGTGACCCTGACCCTGAATAAACAGTGACTCTGTACAGTTACAGTGAGTGACCCTGACCCTGAATAAACAGTGACTCTGTACAGTTACACAGTGAGTGACCCTGACCCTGAATAAACAGTGACTCTGTGCAGTTACACAGTGAGTGACCCTGACCCTGAATAAACAGTGACTCTGTACAGTTACAGTGAGTGACCCTGACCCTGAATAAACAGTGACTCTGCACAGTTACACAGTGAGTGACCCTGACCCTGAATAAACAGTGACTCTGTACAGTTACACAGTGAGTGACCCTGAATAAACAGTGACTCTGCACAGTTACACAGTGAGTGACCCTGCTGAATAAACAGTGACTCTGTACAGTTACACAGTGAGTGACCCTCACCCTGCTGAATAAACAGTGACTCTGCACAGTTACACAGTGAGTGACCCTCACCCTGCTGAATAAACAGTGACTCTGTACAGTTACACAGTGAGTGACCCTGACCCTGAATAAACAGTGACTCTGCACAGTTACACAGTGAGTGACCCTGCTGAATAAACAGTGACTCTGTACAGTTACACAGTGAGTGACCCTCACCCTGCTGAATAAACAGTGACTCTGCACAGTTACACAGTGAGTGACCCTCACCCTGCTGAATAAACAGTGACTCTGTACAGTTACACAGTGAGTGACCCTGACCCTGAATAAACAGTGACTCTGTGCAGTTACACAGTGAGTGATCCTCACCCTGCTGAATAAACAGTGACTCTGCACAGTTACACAGTGAGTGACCCTGATGCTGAATAAACAGTGACTCTGTACAGTTACACAGTGAGTGACCCTGACCCTGAATAAACAGTGACTCTGTGCAGTTACACAGCGAGTGATCCTCACCCTGAATAAACAGTGACTCTGTACTGTTACACAGTGAGTGATCCTCACCCTGAATAAACAGTGACTCTGTACAGTTACACAGTGAGTGACCCTGACCCTGAATAAACAGTGACTCTGTACAGTTACACAGTGAGTGATCCTCACCCTGCTGAATAAACAGTGACTCTGTACAGTTACACAGTGAGTGACCCTGACCCTGAATAAACAGTGACTCTGTACAGTTACACAGTGAGTGATCCTCACCCTGCTGAATAAACAGTGACTCTGTACAGTTACACAGTGAGTGACCCTCACCCTGCTGAATAAACAGTGACTCTGTACAGTTACACAGTGAGTGATCCTCACGCTGCTGAATAAACAGTGACTCTGTACAGTTACACAGTGAGTGACCCTGACCCTGAATAAACAGTGACTCTGTGCAGTTACACAGTGAGTGACCCTGACCCTGAATAAACAGTGACTCTGTACAGTTACAGTGAGTGACCCTGACCCTGAATAAACAGTGACTCTGTACAGTTACACAGTGAGTGACCCTGACCCTGAATAAACAGTGACTCTGTGCAGTTACACAGTGAGTGATCCTCACCCTGCTGAATAAACAGTGACTCTGTGCAGTTACACAGTGAGTGACCCTGACCCTGAATAAACAGTGACTCTGTACAGTTACAGTGAGTGACCCTGACCCTGAATAAACAGTGACTCTGTACAGTTACACAGTGAGTGACCCTGACCCTGAATAAACAGTGACTCTGTGCAGTTACACAGTGAGTGATCCTCACCCTGCTGAATAAACAGTGACTCTGTGCAGTTACACAGTGAGTGACCGTGACCCTGAATAAACAGTGACTCTGTACAGTTACACAGTGAGTGACCCTCACCCTGCTGAATAAACAGTGACTCTGTACAGTTACACAGTGAGTGACCCTGACCCTGAATAAACAGTGACTCTGTACAGTTACACAGTGAGTGACCCTGACCCTGAATAAACAGTGACTCTGTACAGTTACACAGTGAGTGACCCTGACCCTGAATAAACAGTGACTCTGTACAGTTACACAGTGAGTGAGCCTGACCCTGAACCAATAGTGGCTGTGCGCAGTGACACCGGGACTCTGGGTGGCCACTGTCTGGGCTAGCTTGGTTTTCTGGCCATGGGGCTGCATGCTCGGACCCCCTACCTTCCCTGACTGATCAGAATTGTGACACGGTGTTGAAGACAGATCTGTAAACTGATCTGCTCCCAGACTCGTGCTTCATGCTCGATAGGGTGCGTGGAAAGCGGGTGCCTCCCTGCTAACTCACTGTCGTCTCTTCGCAGAGGCAGCTTCTGGAGACGGCGATATCAAGCTGGGTGTTGTTTTTGAACATTCTCTCCAAGAGCCTGCACACAGTGGAACCAGTGAGAGGGCAACTCCTTCGCAAACACAGGTCAGTTCGACAACTACTCTCAGTACTGCTGGGGACAGATTCCGAAGGGTTCGGGAGAGGTTTCTCATGGCAAGGATACAGGCTAGAGGACGTGATGGGCGTTGGGGACAGACAGAGGGTCCCGTCCAGTGAGGAGAGAGCCATGGCGACTGTGCTTTTCGAGAAGGGAGGGCGGGTGAGCAGAAGGTTATCTAATATGGGTCAGACAAGAGGCAGTATTAATCTAATTTTGAAGGCTGCATTTCGAACATGCATCAGGAAAGGTTTTTCACGCATTTAGAGGTCCGGGTCTGGAATATACTATCCGGAACTGGATTGCAATCTGTGAAAGAATAATGTGCAAGGTTACGGAGATGGAATGGGCTGCCACATGAAGTACATTGCTCAAACGGAGAGACAATGCTCACATAAGGGGCTGAATGGTGAACATATTGCTTTGATATTGAGGGATTGCCGCACTGTCAGAGGGTCAGTACTGAGGGAGTGCTGCACTGTCAGAGGGTCAGTACTGAGGGAGTGCTACACTGTCAGAGGGTCAGTACTGAGGGAGTGCTGCACTGTCAGAGGGTCAGTACTGAGGGAGTGATGCACTGTCAGAGTGTCAGTACTGAGGGAGTGCCGCACTGTCAGAGGGTCAGTACTGAGGGAGTGCCGCACTGTCGGAGGGTCAGTACTGAGGGAGTGCTGCACTGTCAGAGGGTCAGTACTGAGGGAGTGCTGCACTGTCAGGGGGTCAGCACTGAGGGAGTGCTGCACTGTCAGAGGGTCAGTACTGAGGGAGTGATGCACTGTCAGAGTGTCAGTACTGAGGGAGAGCCGCACTGTCAGAGTGTCAGTACTGAGGGAGTGCTGCACTGTCAGAGGGTCAGTACTGAGGGAGTGCTACACTGTCAGAGGGTCAGTACTGAGGGAGTGCTACACTGTCAGAGGGTCAGTACTGAGGGAGTGCTGCACTGTCGGAGGGTCAGTACTGAGGGAGTGCCGCACTGTCGGAGGGTCAGTACTGAGGGAGTGCTGCACTGTCAGAGGGTCAGTACTGAGGGATTGCTGCACTGTCAGAGGGTCAGTACTGAGGGAGTGCTGCTCTGTCAGAGGGTCAGTACTGAGGGAGTGCTGCACTGTCAGAGGGTCAGTACTGAGGGAGTGCTGCACTGTCAGAGGGTCAGTACTGAGGGAGTGCTGCACTGTCAGAAAGTCAGTACTGAGGGAGTGCTGCACTGTCAGAGGGTCAGTACTGAGGGAGTGCTGCACTGTCAGAGAGTCAGTACTGAGGGAGTGCTGCACTGTCAGAGGGTCAGTACTGAAGGAGTGCCGCGCTGTCAGAGGGTCAGTACTGAGGGAGTGCTGCACTGTCAGAGGGTCAGTACTGTGGGAGAGCTGCACTGTCAGAGGGTCAGTACTGAGGGAGTGCCGCACTCTCAGAGGGTCAGCACTGAGGGAGTGCCGCACTGTCAGAGGGTCAGTGCTGAGGGAGTGCCGCACTGTCAGAGGGTAAGTACTGAGGGAGAGCTGCACTGTCAGAGGGTCAGTACTGAGGGAGTGCCGCACAGTCAGAGGGTCAGTACTGAGGGAGTGCCGCACTGTCAGAGGGTCAGTACTGAGGGAGCGCTGTACTGTCAGAGGGTCAGTACTGAGGGAGTGCCGCACTGTCAGAGGGTCAGTACTGAGGGAGTGCAGCACAGTCAGAGGGTCAGTACTGAGAGAATGCTGCACTGTCAGAGGGTCAGTACTGAGGGAGTGCTGCACTGTCAGAGGGTCAGTACTGAGGGAGTGCAGCACAGTCAGAGGGTCAGTACTGAGGGAGTGCTGCACTGTCAGAGGGTCAGTACTGAGGGAGTGCAGCACAGTCAGAGGGTCAGTACTGAGGGAATGCTACACTGTCAGAGGGTCAGTACTGAGGGATTGACGCACTGTCAGAGGGTCAGTACTGAGGGAGCGCTACACTGTCAGAGGGTCAGTACTGATGGAGTGCCGCACTGTCAGAGGGTCAGTACTGAGGGAGTGCCGCACTGTCAGGTGGTCAGTACTGAGGGAGTGCCGCACTGTCAGAGGGTCAGTACTGAGGGAGTGCTGCACTGTCAGAGGGTCAGTACTGAGGGAGTGCCCCACTGTCAGAGGGTCAGTACTGAGGGAGTGCTGCACTGTCAGAGGGTCAGTACTGAGGGAGTGCTGCACTGTCAGAGGGTCAGTACTGAGGGAGTGCTGCACTGTCAGAGGGTCAGTACTGAGGGCATGCTGCACTGTCAGAGGGTCAGTACTGAGGGAGTGCTGCACTGTCAGAAAGTCAGTACTGAGGGAGTGCTGCACTGTCAGAGGGTCAGTACTGAGGGAGTGCTGCACTGTCAGAGAGTCAGTACTGAGGGAGTGCTGCACTGTCAGAGGGTCAGTACTGAAGGAGTGCCGCGCTGTCAGAGGGTCAGTACTGATGGAGTGCTGCACTGTCAGAGGGTCAGTACTGTGGGAGAGCTGCACTGTCAGAGGGTCAGTACTGAGGGAGTGCCGCACTCTCAGAGGGTCAGCACTGAGGGAGTGCCGCACTGTCAGAGGGTCAGTGCTGAGGGAGAGCTGCACTGTCAGAGGGTCAGTACTGAGGGAGTGCCGCACAGTCAGAGGGTCAGTACTGAGGGAGTGCCGCACTGTCAGAGGGTCAGTACTGAGGGAGTGCTGCACTGTCAGAGGGTCAGTACTGAGGGAGTGCCGCACTGTCAGAGGGTCAGTACTGAGGGAGTGCAGCACAGTCAGAGGGTCAGTACTGAGGGAATGCTGCACTGTCAGAGGGTCAGTACTGAGGGAGTGCTGCACTGTCAGAGAATCAGTACTGAGGGAGTGCTACACTGTCAGAGGGTCAGTACTGAGGGATTGACGCACTGTCAGAGGGTCAGTACTGAGGGAGCGCTACACTGTCAGAGGGTCAGTACTGAGGGAGTGCCGCACTGTCAGAGGGTCAGTACTGAGGGAGTGCCGCACTGTCAGTACTGAGGGAGTGCCGCACTGTCAGAGGGTCAGTACTGAGGGAGTGCTGCACTGTCAGAGGGTCAGTACTGAGGGAGTGCCCCACTGTCAGAGGGTCAGTACTGAGGGAGTGCTGCACTGTCAGAGGGTCAGTACTGAGGGAGTGCCGCAGTATCAGAGGGTCAGTACAGAGGGAGTGCTGCACTGTCAGAGGGTCAGTAATGAGGGAGTGCCGCGCTGTCAGAGGGTCAGTACTGATGGAGTGCTGCACTGTCAGAGGGTCAGTACTGTGGGAGAGCTGCACTGTCAGAGGGTCAGTACTGAGGGAGTGCCGCACTCTCAGAGGGTCAGCACTGAGGGAGTGCCGCACTGTCAGAGGGTCAGTACTGAGGGAGAGCTGCACTGTCAGAGGGTCAGTACTGAGGGAGTGCCGCACAGTCAGAGGGTCAGTACTGAGGGAGTGCCGCACTGTCAGAGGGTCAGTACTGAGGGAGCGCTGTACTGTCAGAGGGTCAGTACTGAGGGAGTGCCGCACTGTCAGAGGGTCAGTACTGAGGGAGTGCAGCACAGTCAGAGGGTCAGTACTGAGGGAATGCTGCACTGTCAGAGGGTCAGTACTGAGGGAGTGCTGCACTGTCAGAGAATCAGTACTGAGGGAGTGCTACACTGTCAGAGGGTCAGTACTGAGGGAGTGCCGCACTGTCAGTACTGAGGGAGTGCCGCACTGTCAGAGGGTCAGTACTGAGGGAGTGCTGCACTGTCAGAGGGTCAGTACTGAGGGAGTGCCCCACTGTCAGAGGGTCAGTACTGAGGGAGTGCTGCACTGTCAGAGGGTCAGTACTGAGGGAGTGCCGCAGTATCAGAGGGTCAGTACAGAGGGAGTGCTGCACTGTCAGAGGGTCAGTAATGAGGGAGTGCCGCACTGTCAGAGGGTCAGTACTGAGGGAGTGCTGTACTGTCAGAGGGTCAGTACTGAGGGAGTGCCGCACTGTCAGAGGGTCAGTACTGAGGGAGTGCTGCACTGTCAGAGGGTCAGTACTGAGGGAGAGCCACACTGTCAGAGGGTCAGTACTGAGGGAGCACCGCACTGTCAGAGGGTCAGTACTGAGGGAGTGCTGCACTGTCAGAGGGTCAGTACTGAGGGAGTGCTGCACTGTCAGAGGGTCAGTACTGAGGGAGTGCCGCACTGTCAGGCAGTCAGTACTGAGGGAGTGCTGCACTGTCAGAGGGTCAGTACTGAGGGAGAGCCACACTGTCAGAGGGTCAGTACTGAGGGAGCACCGCACTGTCAGAGGGTCAGTACTGAGGGAGTGCTGCACTGTCAGAGGGTCAGTACTGAGGGAGTGCCACACTGTCAGAGGGTCAGTACTGAGGGAGTGCCGCACTGTCAGAGGGTCAGTACTGAGGGAGAGCCACACTGTCAGAGGGTCAGTACTGAGTGAGTGCTGCACTGTCAGAGGGTCAGTACTGAGGGAGTGCCGCAGTATCAGAGGGTCAGTACAGAGGGAGTGCTGCACTGTCAGAGGGTCAGTACTGAGGGAGTGACGCACTGTCAGAGGGTCAGTACTGAGGGAGTGCTGCACTGTCAGAGGGTCAGTACTGAGGGTGTGCCGCACTGTCAGAGGGTCAGTACTGAGGGAGTGCTGCACTGTCAGAGGGTCAGTACTGAGGGAGAGCCACACTGTCAGAGGGTCAGTACTGAGGGAGCACCGCACTGTCAGAGGGTCAGTACTGAGGGAGTGCTGCACTGTCAGAGGGTCAGTACTGAGGGAGTGCTGCACTGTCAGAGGGTCAGTACTGAGGGAGTACTGCACTGTCAGAGGGTCAGTACTGAGGGAGAGCTGCTCTGTCAGAGGGTCAGTACTGAGGGAGTGCTGCACTGTCAGAGGGTCAGTACTGAGGGAGAGCCACACTGTCAGAGGGTCAGGACTGAGGGAGAGCCGCACTGTCAGAGGGTCAGTACTGAGGGAGTGCTGCACTGTCAGAGGGTCAGTACTGAGGGAGTGCTGCACTGTCAGAGGGTCAGTACTGAGGGAGTGCTGCACTATCAGAGGGTCAGTACTGAGGGAGAGCCACACTGTCAGAGGGTCAATACTGAGGGAGTGCCGCACTGTCAGAGGGTCAGTAATTAAGGGAGTGCTGCACCGTCAGAGGGTCAGTACTGAGGGTGTGCTGCACTGTCAGAGGGTCAGTACTGAGGGAGCGCTGCACTGTCAGAGGGTCAGTACTGAGGGTGTGCTGCACTGTCAGAGGGTCAGTACTGAGGGAGCGCTGCACTGTCAGAGGGTCAGTACTGAGGGAGTGCTGCACTGTCATGGGGTCCGTACTGAGGGAGTGCCGCACTGTCAGGGGGTCAGTACTGAGGGAGTGCCGCACTGTCAGAGGGTCAGTACTGAGGGAGTGCTGCACTGTCAGAGGGTCAGTACTGAGGGAGTGCCGCACTGTCAGAGGGTCAGTACTGAGGGAGTGCCGCACTGTCAGAGGGTCCGTACTGAGGGAGTGCCGCACTGTCAGGGGGTCAGTACTGAGGGAGGGCCGCACTGTCAGAGGGTCAGTACTGAGGGAGTGCTGCACTGTCAGAGGGTCAGTACTGAGGGAGTGCTGCACTGTCAGAGGGTCAGTATTGAGGGAGTGCCGCACTGTCAGAGGGTCAGTACTGAGGGAGTGCCGCACTGTCAGAGGGTCAGTACTGAGGGAGTGCGGCGCTGTCAGAGGGTCAGTACTGAGGGAGTGCCGCTCTGTCAGGTGGTCAGTACTGAGGGAGTGCTGCACTGTCAGAGGGTCAGTACTGAGGGAGTGCTGCGCTGTCAGAGAGTCAGTACTGAGGGAGTGCTGCACTGTCAGAGGGTCAGTACTGAGGGAGTGCTGCACTGTCAGAGGGTCAGTATTGAGGGAGTGCTGCACTGTCAGAGGGTCAGTACTGAGGGAGTGCTGCACTGTCAGATGTCAGTACTGAGGGAGTGCTGCACTGTCAGAGGGTCCGTACTGAGGGAGTGCTGCACTGTCAGAGGGTCAGTACTGAGGGAGTGCTGCACTGTCAGAGGGTCAGTACTGAGGGAGTGCTGCACTGTCAGAGGGTCAGTACTGAGGGAGTGCCGCACTGTCAGAGGGTCCGTACTGAGGGAGTGCTGCACTGTCAGAGGGTCAGTACTGAGGGAATACTGCACTGTCAGAGGGTCAGTACTGAGGGAGCGCTGCTCTGTCAGAGGGTCAGTACTGAGGGAGTGCTGCACTGTCAGATGTCAGTACTGAGGGAGTGCTGCACTGTCAGAGGGTCAGTACTGAGGGAGTGCTGCACTGTCAGAGGGTCAGTACTGAGGGAGTGCCGCACTGTCAGAGGGTCAGTACTGAGGGAGTGCCGCACTGTCAGAGGATCAGTACTGAGGGAGTGCTGTACAGTCAGAGGGTCAGTACTGAGGGAGCGCTGCATTGTCAGAGGTCAGTACTGAGGGAGTGCTGCACTGTCAGAGGTCACTACTGAGGGAGTGCTGCACTGTCAGAGGGTCAGTACTGAGGGAGTGCCGCACTGTCAGAGGGTCAGTACTGAGGGAGTGCTGCACTGTCAGAGGGTCAGTACTGAGGGAGCGCTGCACTGTCAGAGGGTCAGTACTGAGGGAGTGCTGCACTGTCAGAGGTCAGTACTGAGGGAGTGCTGCACTGTCAGAGGGTCAGTACTGAAGGAGTGCCGCACTGTCAGAGGGTCAGTACTGAGGGAGTGCCGCACTGTCAGAGGGTCAGTACTGAGGGAGTGCTGCACTGTCAGAGGTCACTACTGAGGGAGAGCTGCACTGTCAGAGGGTCAGTACTGAGGGAGTGCCGCACTGTCAGAGGGTCAGTACTGAGGGAGTGCCGCACTGTCAGAGGGTCAGTACTGAGGGAGTGCAGCACAGTCAGAGGGTCAGTACTGAGGGAATGCTGCACTGTCAGAGGGTCAGTACTGAGGGAGCGCTACACTGTCAGAGGGTCAGTACTGAGGGAGTGCCGCACTGTCAGAGGGTCAGTACTGAGGGAGTGCCGCACTGTCAGGTGGTCAGTACTGAGGGAGTGCCGCACTGTCAGAGTGTCAGTACTGAGGGAGTGCTGCACTGTCAGAGGGTCAGTACTGAGGGAGTGCCGCACTGTCAGAGGGTCAGTACTGAGGGAGTGCCCCACTGTCAGAGGGTCAGTACTGAGCGAATGCTGCACTGTCAGAGGGTCAGTACTGAGCGAGTGCTGCACTGTCAGAGGGTCAGTACTGAGGGAGTGCTGCACTGTCAGAGGGTCAGTACTGAGGGAGTGCTGCACTGTCAGAGGGTCAGTGCTGAGGGAGCGCTGCATTGTCAGAGGGTCAGTACCGATGGAGTGCTGCACTGTCAGAGGGTCAGTACTGAGGGAGTGCCACACTGTCAGAGGGTCAGTACTGAGGGAGTGCTGCACTGTCAGAGGGTCAGTACTGAGGGAGTGCTGCACTGTCAGAGGGTCAGTACGGAGGGAGTGCTGCACTGTCAGAGGGTCAGTACTGAGGGAGTGCTGCACTGTCAGAGGGTCAGTACTGAGGGAGTGCTGCACTGTCAGAGGGTCAGTACTGAGGGAGTGCGGCACTGTCAGAGGGTCAGTACTGAGGGAGTGCCGCACTGTCAGAGGGTCAGTACTGAGGGAGTGCCGCACTGTCAGAGGGACAGTACTGAGGGAGAGCTGCCCTGTCAGAGGGTCAGTACCGAGGGAGTGCCGCACTGTCAGAGGGTCAGTACTGAGGGAGTGCCGCACTGTCAGAGGGTCAGTACTGAGGGAATGCCGCACTGTCAGAGGGTCAGTACTGAGGGAGTGCCGCACTGTCAGAGGGTCAGTACTGAGGGAGTGCTGCACTGTCAGAGGGTCAGTACTGAGGGAGAGCTGCACTGTCAGAGGGTCAGTACAGAGGGAGTGCTGCACTGTCAGAGGGTCAGTACTGAGGGAGAGCTGCACTGTCAGAGGGTCAGTACTGAGGGAGAGCTGCACTCTCTTTGTCCCTCAGACTCTCACATTCTTTCTCTGTCCATGTCTCACTTTGCCCCTCTCTTGCTCTGACCCTCCTTCCCTGCCTGTTTCGATTGTCTTTCTCAGTTTCTCTCTCTCTCTGTTCCCTCTCTATCTCCCTCTCTCTCTCTCTCTCTCTGTGTATCTCTTTTAGGTCTCCCCCTCATCTGTCTCTTTTTCTCTCTCTCTGTATCTCCATGTCTGCCTCTCTCTCTCTGTCTCTCTCGGGGGCTCCCCCTCTCTCTGTCTCTCGTTCTCCCTCGCTGTATCTCCCTGTCTCTGTTTGTCTCTCTCTCTCTGTCTCTCTATCTGTCTCTCTGAGGCTCTCTCTCTCTCTCTCTGTCTCTCTCTCTCTGAGGCTCTGTCTCTCTCTCTCGGTCTCTCTCTGTCTGTCTCTCTCTCTGTCTCTCTGAGGCTCTGTCTCTCTCTCTCTGTCTCTCTCTCTCTGAGGCTCTGTCTCTCTCTCTCTCTGTCTCTCTCTCTGAGGCTCTGTCTCTCTCTCTCTGTCTCTCTCTCTCTGAGGCTCTGTCTCTCTCTCTCTGTCTGTCTCTCTCTCTCTCTGAGGCTCTGTCTCTCTCTCTCTGTCTCTCTCTCTCTGAGGCTCTGTCTCTCTCTCTCTCTGTCTCTCTCTCTGAGGCTCTGTCTCTCTCTCTCTGTCTCTCTCTCTCTGAGGCTCTGTCTCTCTCTCTCTCTGTCTCTCTCTCTGAGGCTCTGTCTCTCTCTCTCGGTCTCTCTCTGTCTGTCTCTCTCTCTGTCTCTCTCTCTCGGTCTCTCTCTGTCTGTCTCTCTCTCTGTCTCTCTGAAGCTCTGTCTCTCTCTCTCTCTCTGCCTCTCTCTCTGAGGCTCTGTCTCTCTCTCTGTCTCTCTCTCTGTTTCTCTCTCTCTCAGGCTCTGGTTCTCTCGCTCTCTGTCTCTCTCTCTCTCTCTCTCGCGCTCTCTGCCAAGTTCTGTCTCTCTCTCTCTCTCTCTGCCAAGCTCTGTCTCTCTCTCTCTGCCAAGCTCTGGCTCTCTCTCTCGCTCTCTGCCAAGCTCTGTCTCTCGCTCTCTCTCTCTGCCAAGCTCTGACTCTCTCGCTCTCTGCCAAGCTCTGTCTCTCTCTCTCTCTCTGCCAAGCTCTGTCTCTCTCTCTCTCTCTCTCTCTCGCTCTCTGCCAAGCTCTGTCTCTCGCTCTCTCTCTCTGCCAAGCTCTGACTCTCTCTCTCTCTGCCAAGCTCTGTCTCTCTCTCTCTCTGTCTCTCTCTCTGAGGCTCTGTCTCTCTCTCTCTCTGTCTCTCTCTCTGAGGCTCTGTCTCTCTCTCTCGGTCTCTCTCTGTCTGTCTCTCTCTCTGTCTCTCTCTCTCGGTCTCTCTCTGTCTGTCTCTCTCTCTGTCTCTCTGAAGCTCTGTCTCTCTCTCTCTCTCTGCCTCTCTCTCTGAGGCTCTGTCTCTCTCTCTGTCTCTCTCTCTGTTTCTCTCTCTCTCAGGCTCTGGTTCTCTCGCTCTCTGTCTCTCTCTCTCTCTCTCTCGCGCTCTCTGCCAAGTTCTGTCTCTCTCTCTCTCTCTCTGCCAAGCTCTGTCTCTCTCTCTCTGCCAAGCTCTGGCTCTCTCTCTCGCTCTCTGCCAAGCTCTGTCTCTCGCTCTCTCTCTCTGCCAAGCTCTGACTCTCTCTCTCTCTGCCAAGCTCTGTCTCTCTCTCTCTCTCTGCCAAGCTCTGTCTCTCTCTCTCTCTCTCTCGCTCTCTGCCAAGCTCTGTCTCTCGCTCTCTCTCTCTGCCAAGCTCTGACTCTCTCTCTCTCTGCCAAGCTCTGTCTCTCTCTCTCTCTCTGCCAAGCTCTGTCTCTCTCTCTCTCTCTCTCGCTCTCTGCCAAGCTCTGTCTCTCGCTCTCTCTCTCTGCCAAGCTCTGACTCTCTCTCTCTCTGCCAAGCTCTGACTCTCTCTCTCTCTGCCAAGCTCTGTCTGTCTCTCTCTCTCTCTGCCAAGCTCTGTCTCTCTCTCTCTCTCTCTCGCTCTCTGCCAAGCTCTGTCTCTCTCTCTCTCTCTGCCAAGCTCTGTCTCTCTCTCTCTCTGCCAAGCTCTGTCTGTCTCTCTCTCTCTCTCTGCCAAGCTCTGTCTCTCTCTCTCTCGCTCTCTGCCAAGCTCTGTCTCTCTCTCTCTCTCTGCCAAGCTCTGTCTCTCTCTCTGCCAAGCTCTGTCTCTCTCTCTCTCTCTCTCTGCCAAGTTCTGTCTCTCTCAGGCTGTCTCCCTCAGACTCCCTGTCTCCCTAAGACCATAAGACATAGGAGCAGAATTAGGCCACTCGGCCCATCGAGTCTGTTCCGCCATTCTATCATGGCTGATATTTTCTCATCCCCATTCTCCTGCCCTCTCCCCCAATCCGCCGATCCCCGTATTAATCAAGAACCTATCTATCTCGGTCTTAAAGACACTCAGTGATTTGGCCTCCACAGCCTTCTGCGGCAAAGGGTTCCACAGATTCACCACCCTCTGGCTGAAGAAATTCCTCCTCATCTCTGTTTTAAAGGATCGTCCCTTTAGTCTGAGCTGGTGTCCTCTGGTTCTAGTTTTTCCTACAAGTGGAAACATTCTCTCCACGTCCACTCTATCCAGGCCTCGCAGTATCCTGTAAGTTTCAATAAGATCTCACCTCATCTTTCTAAACTCCAACGAGTACAGACCCAGAGTCCTCAACCGTTCCTCATACGACAAGTTCTTCATTCCAGGGATCATTCTTGTGAACCTCCTCTGGACCCTTTCCAAGGCCAGCACATCCTTCCTTAGATACGGGGCCCAAAACTGGTCCCAATATTCCAAATGGGGTCTGACCAGAGCCTTATACAGCCTCTGAAGTACATCCCGTTAGAATTTCACAGGTTTCTCTGAGATCCCCCCTCATTCTTCTGAACTCCAGCGAGAACAATCCCAACGTCGTCAATCTCTCCTCATCCGTCAGTCCCGCCATCCCAGGAATCAGCCTGGTAAACCTTCGAGAGCAAGGACATCCTTCCTCAGAGAAGGAGGCCAAAACTGCCCACAGTCCTCCCGGTGTGGCCTCACCAAGGCCCAGTATAATTGCAGCAACACATCCCTGCTCCTGTACTAATCAAAGACAATACCAACACAGCCCTTCCAAAAACTAGAAAAAACAATAAACACAAACAGACCACAGAGCCATAACCCAGATCGCACAGCGAATAACTCGTGCCTTTCAACAAAACAGTCTACATCTCCCGGCGGGTCGAAGAAATCGTCGTTTTCCTCCAACGTGACTTTAAGCCAAGCTGCCTGGACCGTCCTGAACCTGACTCCACTTTGTACAGGGCAGCCTCCACTCCATCGGCTCGTTCCTTTGCTAACTCCACACCCATGTCCTGATGCAGCCTGACAGAGTGGCCTTCCCACACTTCGCCGCCTTCCCTTTCCCATCGCAGGACCCTCGCGTTTCCGTTAAAATGGTCAAATCGCACGATCACCACCTCCTGTAGATCAGCAGACCGAGGCTTCAGTGACAGTGAGCGATGGGCCAGGTCAAATTCAGGCAGGGTCAGAATCCACCCTCACCCACCATTCTGAGGGACATGTCCGAGAAATAGTCCAAATCTTTGACAATGAATTCTCGGATTTTTCCCACTACCGCTGTCAGTCTTACAGGTCTACAATTCCCTGCGTTCTCTCGACCTCCCTTTGTAAATAGTGGAGTTACATTAACCACTCTCCAATCTGCACAAACAGCCAAGTCTATAGAATCCTGGAAGGTGACCACCACAGCATCCACTTTTACCCAAAGTACCGATGGATGCTCTCTCTCGCCCTCTCTGTCCCTCTCTCTCTCTGTCTCTCTCTCTCTCTGTCTCTCTCTCTCTCCCTCTCTGTCCCTCTCTCTCCCTCTCTGTCCCTCTCTCTCTCTGTCCCTCTCTCTCTCTGTCCCTCTCTCTCTCTGACCCTCAAACCTCTCTGTCCCTCTCTCTCCCTCTCTGTCCCTCTCTCTCTCTGTCCCTCGCTCTCACTTTGTCCCTCTCTCTCTGTCCCTCTCTCTCTCTCTGTCTCTCTCTCTGTCCCTCTCTCTCTCTGTCCCTCTCTCTCTCTCTCTCTGTCTCTCTCTCTGTCCTCCTCTCTCTCTCTGTCCCTCTCTCCCTCTCTGTCCCTCTCTCTCCCTCTCGCTCTCTCTCCCTCTCTGTCCCTCTCTCTCTGTCCCTCTCTCTCTCTGACCCTCAAACCTCTCTGTCCCTCTCTATCTCTGTCCCTCTCTCTCTCTCTGTCTCTCTCTCTGTCCCTCTCTCTCTCTGTCCCTCTCTCTCTAAGTCCCCCTCTCTCTAAGTCCCTCTCTCTCTTTCTGTCTCTCTCTCTCTGTCCCTCTCTCTCTCTGTCCCTCTCTCTCTGTGTCCCTCTCTCTCTCTGTCGCTCTATCTCTCGGTCCCTCTCTCTCTCTGTCCCTCTCTCTCTCTGTCGCTCTCTCTCTCGGTCCCTCTCTCTCTCTCTGTCCCTCTCTCTCTCTGTCCCTCTCTCTCTCTGTCTCTCTCTCTGTCCCTCTCTCTCGCTGTCCCTCTCTCTCTCTCTCTCTGTCCCTCTCTGTCTCTGTCCCTCTCTCTCTGTCCCTCTCTCTCTGTCCCTTTCTCTCTTTCTGTCCCTCTCTCTCTGTCCCTCTCTCTCTCTGTCCCTCTACCCTCTCTGTCCCTCTCTCTCTCTGTCCCTCTACCCTCTCTGTCCCTCTCTCTCTGTCCCTCTCCCTCTCTCTCTGTCCCTCTCTCTCTCTCTGTCCCTCTCTCTCGCTGTCTCTCTCTCTCTCTCTGTCCCTCTCTCTCTCTGTCCTCTCTCTGTCCCTCTCTCTCTCTGTCCTCTCTCTGTCCCTCTCTCTCTCTGTTCAAGGAACAGCTACTGCGTGTCCTTGATATGTATGTACCTGTCAGGCAGGGAGGAAGTGGTCGAGCGAGGTAACCGTGGTTTACTAAGGCAGTCGAAACACTCGTCAGGAGGAAGAAGGAGGCTTATGTAAAGATGAGACATGAAGGTTCAGTAAGGGCGCTCGAGAGTTACAAGTTAACTAGGAAGGACCTAAAGAGAGAGCTAAGAAGAGCCAGGAGAGGACATGAGAAGTCTTTGGCAGGTAGGATCAAGGATAACCCTAAAGCTTTCTATAGATATGTCAGGAATAAAAGAATGACTCGGGTAAGAGTAGGGCCAGTCAAGGACAGTAGTGGGAAGTTGTGCTTGGAGTCCGAGGAGTTAGGACAGGTGCTAAATGAATATTTTTCATCAGTATTCACACAGGAAAAAGACAATGTTGTCGAGGAGAATACTGAGATTCAGGCTACTAGACTAGAAGGGCTTGAGGTTCATAAGGAGGAGGTGTTAACAATTCCGGAAAGGGTGAAAAAAGATAAGTCCCCTGGGCCGGATGGGATTTATCCTAGGATTCTCTGGGAAGCTAGGGAGGAGATTGCTGAGCCTTTGGCTTTGATCTTTAAGTCATCTTTGTCAACAGGGATAGTGCCAGAAGACTGGAGGAGAGCAAATGTTGTCCCCTTGTTCAAGAGGGGGAGTAGAGACAACCCCGGTAACTATAGACCAGTGAGCCTTACTTCTGTTGTGGGCAAAATCTTGGAAAGGTTTACAAGAGATAGGGTGTATAATCATCTGGAAAGGAATAATTTGATTAGACATAGTCAACACAGTTTCGTGAAGGGTAGGTCGTGCCTCACTAATCTTATTGAGTTCTTTGAGAAGGTGACCAAACAGGTGGATGAGGGTAAAGCAGTTGATGTGGTGTATATGGATTTCAGTAAAGCGTTTGATAAGGTTCCCCACGGTAGGCTACTGCAGAAAATACGGAGGCTGGGGATTGAGGGTGATTTAGCAGTTTGGATCAGAAATTGGCTAGCTGGAAGAAGGCAAAGGGTGGTGGTTGATGGGAAGTGTTCAGACTGGAGTCCAGTTACTAGTGGTGTACCACAAGGATCTGTTTTGGGGCCACTGCTGTTTGTCATTTTCATAAATGACCTGGAGGAGGGTGTAGAAGGATGGGTGAGTAAATTTGCAGATGACACTAAAGTCGGTGGAGTTGTGGACAGTGCGGAAGGATGTTACAAGTTACAGAGGGACACAGATAAGCTGCAGAGCTGGGCTGAGAGGTGGCAAATGGAGTTTAATGCAGAAAAGTGTGAGGTGATTCATTTTGGAAGGAATAACTGGAAGACAGAGTACTGGGCTAATGGTAAGATTCTTGGCAGTGTGGATGAGCAGAGAGATCTCGGTGTCCATGTACATAGATCCCTGAAAGTTGCCACTCAGGTTGAGAAGGTTGTTAAGAAGGCGTATGGTGTGTTAGCTTTTATTGGTAGAAGGCTTGAGTTTCGGAGCCATGAGGTCATGTTACAGCTGTACAAAACTCTGGTGCGGCCGCATTTGGAGTATTGCGTGCAATTCTAGTCGCCGCATTATAGGAAGGATGTGGAAGCATTGGAAAGGGTGCAGAGGCTGTTTTTGTTAGAGAGAAGAAGGTTAAGAGGTGACTTAATTGAGGCATACAAGATGATCAGAGGATTGGATAGGGTGGACAGTGAGAGCCTTTTTCCTCGGATGGTGATGTCTCGCACGAGGGGACATAGCTTTAAATTGAGGGGAGATAGATATAGGACAGATGTCAGAGGTAGGTTCTTTACTCAGAGAGTAGTAAGGGCGTGGAATGCCCTGCCTGCAACAGTAGTGGACTCGCCAACACTAAGGGCATTCAAATGGTCATTGGATAGACATATGGACGATAAGGGAATAGTGTAGATGGGCTTTAGAGTGGTTTCACAGGTCGGCGCAACATCGAGGGCCGAAGGGCCTGTACTGCGCTGTAATGTTCTATGTTCTATGTTCTCTGTCCCACTCTCTCTCTCTGTCCCTCCCTCTCTGTCCCTCTCTCTCTCTGTCCCTCTACCCTCTCTGTCCGTCTCTCTCTCTTTGTCCCTCTCCCCTCTCTGTCACTCTCTCTCTCTCTGTCCCTCTCTCTCTCTCTGTCACTCTCCCTTCTCTGTCCCTCTCTCTCTGTCCCTCTCTCTCTCTGTCCCTCCCTCTCTGTCCCTCTACCCTCTCTGTCCCTCTCTCTCTCTCTCTGTCCCTCTCTTTCTCTGTCCCACTCTCTCTCTGTTCCATTCTCTCTCTTTCTGTCCCTCTCTCTCTGTCCTTCTCTCTCACTCTCTCCCTCTCTTTCTCGGTCTCTCTCTCTCTTTCTGTCCCTTGCCCCTCTCTGTCCCTCACCCCTCTCTGTCTGTCTCTCTTCATCTGTCCCTCACTCTCTCTCTGTCCTTCTCTCTCTCTGTCCCTCTCTCTCTCTGTCTCTCTCTCTCTGTGTCCCTCTCTCTCTTTCTGTCCCTCGCCCCTCTCTGTCCCTCACCCCTCTCTGTCTGTCTCTCTTCATCTGTCCCTCACTCTCTCTCTGTCCGTCTCTCTCTCTGTCCCTCTCTCTCTCTGTCTCTCTCTCTCTGTGTCCCTCTCTCTCTTTCTGTCCCTCACCCCTCTCTGTCCCTCGCCCCTCTCTATCCCGCTCCCTCTGTCCCTCTCTCTCTCTCTCTGTCCCTGTCTCTCTCTGTCCCTCTCTCTCGCCGTCTCTCTTTCTGTCTGTCCCTCTCTCTCTGTCCCTCTCCCCTCTCTGTCCCTCTCTCTCTCTCTGTCCCTCTCCCCTCTCTGTCCCTCTCTCTCTGTCCCTCTCTCTCTCTGTCCCCCTCTCTCTCTGTCCCTCTCTCTCTGTCCCTCTCTCTCTGTCCCTCTCTCTCTGTCCCTCTCTCTCTGTCCCTCTCCCTCTCTGTCCCTCTCTCTCTCTCTGTCCCCCTCTCTCTCTCTGTCCCACTCCCTTCTCTGTCCCTCTCTCTCTGTCCCTCTTTCTCTCTGTCCCTCCCTCTCTGTCCCTCTCCCTCTCTGTCCCCCTCTCTCTCTCTCTCTGTCCCTCTCTCTCTGTCCCTCTCCCCTCTCTGTCCCTCTCTCTTTCTGTCCCTCTCTCTTTCTGTCCCTCTCTCTTTCTGTCTCTCACTCTCTCTGTCCCTCTCTCTCTCTCTCTCTGTCCCTCTCTCTCTCTGTCCCTCTCCCTCTCTGTCCCTCTCTCTCTCTCTCTCTGTCCCTCTCCCCTCTCTGTCCCTCTCTCTTTCTGTCCCTCTCTCTTTCTGTCCCTCTCTCTTTCTGTCTCTCACTCTCTCTGTCCCTCTCTCTCTCCCTCTCTGTCCCTCTCCCCTCTCTGTCCCTCTCCCTCTCTGTCCCTCTCCCCTCTCTGTCCCTCTCTCTCTCTGTCCCTCTCCCTCTCTGTCCCTCTCCCTCTCTGTCCCTCTCCCCTCTCTGTCCCTCTCCCTCTCTGTCCCTCTCCCCTCTCTGTCCCTCTCCCCTCTCTGTCCCTCTCTCTCTCTGTCCCTCTCCCTCTCTGTCCCTCTCCCTCTCTGTCCCTCTCCCCTCTCTGTCCCTCTCCCTCTCTGTCCCTCTCCCTCTCTGTCCCTCTCCCCTCTCTGTCCCTCTCTCTCTGTCCCTCTCTCTCTCTGTCCCCCTCTCTCTCTGTCCCTCTCTCTCTGTCCCTCTCTCTCTGTCCCTCTCTCTCTGTCCCTCTCTCTCTGTCCCTCTCCCCTCTCTGTCCCTCTCTCTCTGTCCCTCTCTCTCTCTGTCCCCCTCTCTCTCTGTCCCTCTCTCTCTGTCCCTCTCTCTCTGTCCCTCTCTCTCTGTCCCTCTCTCTCTGTCCCTCTCCCCTCTCTGTCCCTCTCCCTCTCTGTCCCTCTCCCCTCTCTGTCCCTCTCCCTCTCTGTCCCTCTCCCTCTCTGTCCCTCTCCCCTCTCTGTCCCTCTCTCTCTGTCCCTCTCTCTCTCTGTCCCCCTCTCTCTCTGTCCCTCTCTCTCTGTCCCTCTCTCTCTGTCCCTCTCTCTCTGTCCCTCTCTCTCTGTCCCTCTCCCTCTCTGTCCCTCTCTCTCTCTCTGTCCCCCTCTCTCTCTCTGTCCCACTCCCTTCTCTGTCCCTCTCTCTCTGTCCCTCTTTCTCTCTGTCCCTCCCTCTCTGTCCCTCTCCCTCTCTGTCCCCCTCTCTCTCTCTCTCTGTCCCTCTCTCTCTGTCCCTCTCCCCTCTCTGTCCCTCTCTCTTTCTGTCCCTCTCTCTTTCTGTCCCTCTCTCTTTCTGTCTCTCACTCTCTCTGTCCCTCTCTCTCTCTCTCTCTGTCCCTCTCTCTCTCTGTCCCTCTCCCTCTCTGTCCCTCTCTCTCTCTCTCTCTGTCCCTCTCCCCTCTCTGTCCCTCTCTCTTTCTGTCCCTCTCTCTTTCTGTCCCTCTCTCTTTCTGTCTCTCACTCTCTCTGTCCCTCTCTCTCTCTCTCTCTGTCCCTCTCTCTCTCTGTCCCTCTCCCTCTCTGTCCCTCTCCCCTCTCTGTCCCTCTCCCTCTCTGTCCCTCTCCCCTCTCTGTCCCTCTCCCCTCTCTGTCCCTCTCTCTCTCTGTCCCTCTCCCTCTCTGTCCCTCTCCCTCTCTGTCCCTCTCCCCTCTCTGTCCCTCTCCCTCTCTGTCCCTCTCCCCTCTCTGTCCCTCTCCCCTCTCTGTCCCTCTCTCTCTCTGTCCCTCTCCCTCTCTGTCCCTCTCCCTCTCTGTCTCTCTCTCCCTCTCTGTCCCTCTCTCTCTCTGTCCCTCTCCCCTCTCTGTCCCTCTCTCTCTCTGTCCCTCTCTCTCTGTCCCTCTCTCTCTCTGTCCCTCTCCCTCTCTGTCCCTCTCCCCTCTCTGTCCCTCTCTCTCTCTGTCCCTCTCCCTCTCTGTCCCTCTCCCCTCTCTGTCCCTCTCCCCTCTCTGTCCCTCTCTCTCTCTGTCCCTCTCCCTCTCTGTCCCTCTCCCCTCTCTGTCCCTCTCCCTCTCTGTCCCTCTCCCTCTCTGTCCCTCTCCCCTCTCTGTCCCTCTCCCCTCTCTGTCCCTCTCCCTCTCTGTCCCTCTCCCCTCTCTGTCCCTCTCTCTCTCTGTCCCTCTCTCTCTGTGTCCCTCTCTCTCTCTGTCGCTCTCTCTCTCTGTCCCACTCTCTCTCTGTCCCTCTCCCCTCTCTGTCCCTCTCTCTCTCTGTCCCTCTCTCTCTCTGTCCCACTCTCTCTCTGTCCCTCTCCCCTCTCTGTCCCTCTCTCTCTCTGTCCCTCTCCCCTCTCTGTCTCTCTCTCTTTCTGTCCCTCTCTCTCTCTCTCTCTGTGTCTCTCTCTCTGTCCCTCTCTCTTTCTGTCCCTCTCTCTCTCTGTCCCTCTCCCCTCTCTGTCCCTCTCTCTTTCTGTCCCTCTCTCTCTCTCTGTCTCTCTCTACCCTCTCTATCCTTCTCTATCTCTCCGTCCCCCCCTCTCTGTCTCTCTACCCTCTCTGTCCCTCTCTCTCTCTGTCCCTCTCTCTCTCTGTCCCTCTCTCTCTGTTCCTCTCTCTCTCTGTCCCTCTCCCCACTCTGTCCCTCTCTCTCTGTCTCTCTCTCAGTCCCTCTCTCTCTCTGTCCCTCTCTCTCTCTGTCCCTCCCTCTGTCCCTCTACCCTCTCTGTCCCTCTCTCTCTCTGTCCCTCTCCCTCTCTGTCCCTCTCTCTCTCTGTCCCTCTCTCTCTCTCTGTCTCTCTCTACCCTCTCTATCCTTCTCTATCTCTCCGTCCCCCCTCTCTGTCTCTCTACCCTCTCTGTCCCTCTCTCTCTCTCTGTCCCTCTCTCTCTCTCTCTGTGTCTCTCTCTCTGTCCCTCTCTCTTTCTGTCCCTCTCTCTCTCTGTCCCTCTCCCCTCTCTGTCCCTCTCTCTTTCTGTCCCTCTCTCTCTCTCTGTCTCTCTCTACCCTCTCTATCCTTCTCTATCTCTCCGTCCCCCCCTCTCTGTCTCTCTACCCTCTCTGTCCCTCTCTCTCTCTCTGTCCCTCTCTCTCTGTCCCTCTCTCTCTCTGTCCCTCCCTCTCTGTCCCTCTACCCTCTCTGTCCCTCTCTCTCTGTCCCTCTTTCTTTCTGTCCCTCTCTCTCTCTCTCTGTCTCTCTCTGTCCCTCTACCCTCTCTGTCCCTCTCTCTCTCTCTGTCCCTCTCCCCTCTCTGTCTCTCTCTCAGTCCCTCTCTCTGTCCCTCTCTCTCTCTGTCCCTCTCTCTCTGTCCCTCTCTCTCTCTGTCCCTCTCTCTCAGTCCCTCTCTCTGTCCCTCTCTCTCTCTGTCCCTCTCTCTCTGTCCCTCTCTCTCTGTGTCCCTCTCTCTGTGTCCCTCTTGATGTACCGTCAGTTACCACGAGACGTGAATGGTGAAACAATCAAGGCTTTATTGCACAGAATGTTGTGCCTCCTGTACCAGAATGGGAGCAGCGCAGGAGAGCAGACACTTTTATACCCCGCCTGCTGGGCGGAGCCTGCAGTCGGGGATTTACCTTCGTACTTGTAATACACGGGCAGTGTCGTAATACATACAATATCACACTAATGGTGTTTACCACATTCACCCCCTGTTTAAAAAAGAGTCCGACAGGGTTGACGAAAACAGATTGAGTCTGTCGGGGGCTTTGACCTTCCGCTGCGATCGCCTCAGTCCTGGTGGTGGTGTGGGCGCCGACGTTGTCACCTGCGACTCCGGGAGCGTGTTCTCCTCTCGTCACCCCGGAGTGGATCCAGTGGGAGGACGGATCCCGCTGGGGTGTGGGCTGCGTTGAGGTGCGCTGGAGGGAGGGTGGGTGGCGCAGGTGTAAATGAGGCAACCGGGGGGGGGGAGGGGCGGTGTCAGGCCGGGGGTCGTGGGCAGGGACCCAGCGGGTGCCAGGTCCCGGAGGGAGACTGTGTCCTGTCGCCCGTCGGTAAGTGCCATGTAGGCGTACTGTGGGTTTGCATGGAGGAGGTTGACTTTCTCGACCAGGGGATCTGATTTATGGCTCCTCGCATGCTTCCAGAGGAGGAGGATGGGCCCAGGAACTGTCTGCCATGTTGGGAGCGAGACCCCGGAGATGGACTTCCTGGGGATGGCAAACACACGTTTGTGAGGGGTCTCGTTAGTCACGGTGCACAGGAGCGACCGGATGGAGTGGAGCGTCGGGGAGGACCTCCTGCCAGCGGGAAACCGGGAGATTCCTAGACCAAAGGGCCAGCAGGACGGCCTTCCAGAGCGTCCCGTTCTCCCTCTCCACCTGCCCGTTCCCCCGGGGGTTGTAGCTGGTCACGTACACGTTGCGGCCGGTGGAGGGGAGGGGCCCTTTGAAGTCCATGCTGAGGCGCTCTAAGGGGCGGGAGGCCTTCACCAGGTGCGCTCTATCTGGCCGGTAGAAGTGCGGCTTGCTCTCCGCGCAGACCTGGCAGTCTCTGGTCACGGTCCTGACCTCCTCAATGGAGTAGGGCAGGTTGCGGGCCTTGCTAAAATGGAAGAACCGGGTGACCCCCGGGTGGCAGAGGTCATTGTGGAGGGCCCGGAGTCGGTCCACCTGTGCGCTGGCACATGTACCGCGGGACAGGGCATCTTGGGGCACATTGAGCTTCCCCGGGCGATACAAGATCTCGTAGTTATAGGTGGAGAGCTCGATCCTCCACCTCAGGATCTTGTCATTCTTGATCTTGCCCCGCTGCGTATTGCTAAACATAAAGGCAACCGACCGTTGGTCAGTGCGGAGACTGAATCTGCTGCCGGCCAGGTAATGCCTCCAACGCCGCACAGCTTCCACAATGGCTTGGGCCTCCTCCTCGACAGTGGAGTGCCGGATTTCGGAGGCATGGAGGGTGCGGGAGAAGAAAGCCAGGGGCCTGCCTGCCTGGTTGAGGGTGGCGGCCAGAGCCACGTCTGATGCATCGCTCTCCACCTGAAAGGGGAGCGTCTCGTTGACCGCGTGCATCGCGGCCTTGGCGATGTCGGCCTTGATGTGGTTGAAGGCCTGGTGAGCCTCGGCCATCAGGGGGAAAACGGTGGAGTGGATGAGTGGGCGGGCCCTGTCCGCATAATTCGGGACCCACTGGGCGGAATACGAGAAAAACCCCAGGCATCGTTTCAGGGCCTTGGGGCAGTGGGGGAGGGGGAGTTCCATGAGGGGGCGCATGCGGTCGGGGTCGGGCCCTAGGACGGATGGGGAACTGGTGGTAGGCGGATTTCAAGTCAACTGTGGAGAAGACTCGATATTCGCAATCTGATTGACCATGTCAGATATGCGTGGGAGGGGGCACGCGTCGAGCTGCATGTACCGGTTGATGGTCTGACTGTAGTCAATGACCATCCTGTGCTTCTCCCCAGTCTTCACTACCCCCACTTGAGCTCTCCGGGGGCTGTTCCTGGCCTCAATGATCCCTTCCCGCAGAAGCCGTTGGACCTCCGACCTGATGAAGGTCCTGTCCTGGGCACTGTACCGTCTGCTCCTAATGGCGACGGGCTTGCAGTCCGGGGTGAGGTTCGCAAACAGCGAACGTGGATCGACCTTAAGGGTTGTGAGGCCGCAGGCGGTGAGGGGGGGGCAGGGGTCTGCCGAATTTCAGAGTAAGGCTTTGGAGGTGGTACTGAACATCCAGACCTAGTAACAGGGCAGCGCAGAGATGGGGGAGGACGTAGAGCCTGGAGTTGCTGAACTCAACCCCCTGGACGGTGAGGGTCGCGACACTGTACCCCCGGATTTCCACGGAATGGGATTCGGAGGCCAGGGAGATTTTCTGGGTGACTGGGAGTACCGGGAGGGAGCAGCGCCTTACCGTAACAGGGTGGCTGAAACTCTCTGTGCTCCCGGAGTCAAAGAGGCAGGTCGTCTCGTGCCCGTTGGTCTTCACCGTCGTTGTAGCGGTCGCGAGGTTGCGGGGCCGAGACGGATCCAGGGCGATGGAGGCGAGCTGCAGAAGATGCTGGGAGGTTCCGGGCTGATCAGAAGTGACGGAGGTATCGGCA